>NC_143019.1:142967041-143268291 GCF_055824585.1 Amblyomma mixtum | reverse complement strand
AGAAAATTCTATTCAAAAGCAGGGATTAACTTTCCCGCCGCACTATTCCAACTCGTTAAGTCTACAAATGATCCCCGTTTGCATGTGAACGGCGGTGCTCCTTAGGCCAAGAAGTGCCGTGCACCCCACAACAGCACTCTTAGATCTTACCACCTCGAGGAGTAGGACGAGGAGAAACATTATTGAAAACAGAGTTGCTGGGCACCGCCGCCTGAAAGAGTAGTCGCAGTAGCTCCTTTCCGGGCGCCATCTGGAAGCGGAGAGTATTTGAAAGCGGAAAGCAAAATCTGTTGCCGTATGTCGCTATCGTCTTCTGTAAAGCGTTTTTTCCTACTATTCTGTCTTAATTTATCTGTCGGGCTGCCATATCTACATATTTTTTCTTAACGCTGATTTTAATCACTGATTTTATTGCCACGCGGTTGAGGTTATCAAACATCTGAAAGTTTGCTACATGTTTTCCTTTATTGACATCGAAGAGCGCGGCAATCTGCAAACATTCGAATTTCGGCCATCTCAGACCGCCATTTTTTAATGCATGGACGCTATAAGGGCCGATGCATTAGCTCGAGATTATACCTACTGAGCGGGGCACACTGACCTCCTCTTGAACCATTTTTCAACCTGCCTAGAGACCCTCTGCCTGTCTACTTCTTACCACGTAAAACCTTTCCCGGCGGACTCCCACAACCTAAAACGCAACCAGTCTCACTTTCCCCAAACTCCACCACCTACACCGCATTCGCCCAAAATTATGCGCCGATACATATCCCTGGGTGGGAAGTTGGGCGACTTGATAACGACGATCCATGCTATGTAGCGCGAACAGGACGAAGGAAAAAAGAAACAGGTACACAACACAGGCGCTCTTGTATTGACTACCTCCCCGCCCATTGTCCTTCGTCCTGTTTGCGTTACATAGCATGGAACATGTCCTCGGTGTGGCTATACTATACTCACATTCACGCACACGGCACGGACGTGTTCAGCTAAACCGAACCACTTGAAGCCGCACAACGCTGCGCTGCAGCAGCGAGAGGCGAGGCCTGCCAGCGACAGTCGCCATGCGCGACAGGCGCTAGTCGCCATCGCCTGAGCATTGGCGGAAGCCAGTGGAACCTTCCCTTACAAAAAACGTTTTAGACCGTCTATAGAGTGTCTGTAGACTTCTGTCTATAAAGTCTATAGATTGTCTATAGACAAATCCTAACCAACAGTCTACAGGCGATACAGATGCCATAGACAGCGTATAGACAACCTATAGATTTATGGCCATACACTTTTAGCCGACTTTTGTCTATTGACAGTCTATAGACTATGAGTAGACAAAAAGCAATATATATAGGAAGTCAATAGAGTCAATAAGAAGTCTATAGACTGTCTATAGACCATTTTTATAAATCTTGCTCCAAGTTTCTGTGGAACCTCTATAGCGTTCCTTTGTAGCTGTATGGCTGCGCTTAGGTGGATGCTAATGAGTAATTACTCCCTCCTTCTATAAATAAAGAGGAATTTTTATTTGATTGTTTTATTTTGAGCATACTGCAGGCCATGCAGTGCTGCATTGTGTTGTATCATTGCGGCCGCGTGTCGCCGGTCTCGAGAGTTCTCTCGCTGGTATCCTGCCTTCATCGGAGCGTGCTTTCCGATGAAAGGCGAGGCCCATTCTGTTTAGGGTAGTTCTGTGACGTGTTTCACGCTGGTTGTGCGGAGTCGGAAGCGTTCCGCGGTTCTTATTAATAGTCCTCGCTGGGGAGCAGAATGTTTCTATTCTCTGCAGCCAGCGGTTGCGCGGGCATCGCTTCGCCGTGCGACGAGAGGTGGGGCTGCTTTTCCAGTTTCTTGCTCCGGACGGCGTGGAATACTTCCGTTTTCCGGTCCGAAATCCACGGAAACTTGGACGCTAAGAGCATAAGCAGCGGAATGCGTTCCCGGCTTTTTTTTTTTTACAAGCTTTTCCGCGAACACATTTCCCTTCGCAGTGCTGGTTGTTTTACAAACGACCTTACGTGAGCAGCACGCATGGGAAGGTCCAAGGAATGGGGCAACGGGAATGCTTCTGCAGAAAGCTCCAATCCTTCAGGGATAGCGTTCTCTTCGTTTAACCAATGGTTACTATGGAAGCCGAGCGAAAAAGCACGATTTTTCTTGGTTCTAAGTAGCCTGCAACTGAACGGGTCAATGCGCCTGAGTCATTTTCAGCTTCAGGGCAGAGGTAACTGCCGAATCGGTTCTGGCATTTCTTCCCTTTCCAGTTCTGTTCCCTTTCATATGGAAGCTGCCTGTATGTATGTCAGGATGAAGCACAATCCAGCGTTCCAAGGGGGGACGTAAACAAAGGGACGCCCGCGGTGCTTCGAGCTACCGACCATACCGTCGGTTGTTCGACCTTGAACTGCAGTGGGCGTACCGCGAGGACCCGCCGCGCACCGATCGATCGCGCCCGGAAGGGGAAAGGGAAGGCAGGCGTGAAGCCCTCTCCTTCCCGCGGAGGCAGCAGAAGAGCGGCTACTTTCTTGCCGCAAGCACTCGCCGCGGAACACATCTTGTACGCTACGCCGTAAAGTACAGTTTGAAACGATACGCGTAATGGGACGCGTTTCGGGAATTAAGGGCAGCTGTAATAGGGCACGTGGAACTTAGCGTCGCAAGCTGCCGCGTGGTGTGGGAGACGCCGTAGAGGAGGACACCGTGCCTTTTTCCACTAGCTGGGCTTCTTTAAAGCGTGCTGAAGTTTCACAGCTCACAGGCGTACTATATTGGAAATGCAACTGTGCCCGCTGCCATGGAAATGCGGCCGCTGGAGTAGGGATTCGATCCCACGACCTAGGGGTCAGTGTTGAACGGACTGAGCCGCAGCAGAGGTGAGTTTGTTTCAAAAGTGACGATCAAGTAAACCGTGGTGGGCTTAAAGGGATACTGAGGCGGTTTTCGAATCAGCTAATTTTTTAGGGTTTTGAAGTAGTGTCATTGCTGATCATGTCTGTGAAATTATTTTTTCGATTTTGGCTAAAACAGTGGCGCAGTCCCCAATTAAAAACGCGATGTTCAAATCTCCCGCGCCGCGCGCGAGCATAGGAGAGGAGAACAGCGGAGAGGGAAACGTCGTCCATGCCGGCCAACGTGACGTCACGTTGAGGAGCCGGGGTACTTCGGCGCACCCGAGCGAGCTTTCAGCGCGCGTTGTTTTTCGTGCTGCGTGCGTTGTGACGTACAAAGCGCGTCAGCCGACCTTGAGAATCAGATTCAACACGAGGTACTACTCTGCGTTCGTGTCCAAGAACAAATACGGCCGAGACTGTGTCGTCTTCCACTGTTTTTCGCAATATCAAAAGCTCGCAGCGCAAGCGCTCGCTGTTGTGACGAAGAATTCAAGCTGACCAAAGCAAGCCTATTCTGCTCGAAGCACTTTCGTAAGAGCGGCTACATGCAGAGCTTGTCCCTAATGTGACCTCTGGAGATTTCTGTTCAAAAGGCGCGGCTGAACCATGACACAGTTCCTTCGATTTTCTCGCGCATGAGAGGGGTGTCACCATTCCGAAGAAGCGCCTCTTTTAAAAGTAGAAACATGCTCACTTAGCCCCTGAAGAAACCTTATAGCGGCTTAAGCATGTGTCGCTCTCCTCAGCTTAGGTGCGGCCAGACCACCTGAGACGTGCTCAGCAAGGCTCGGTTAGTGATTTTATACTCGGTTCGACGTGTCCAGGCAAGCAAGCATCGAAGCTCTTCATATGCGGCATCTCGTTTAATCGTAACTAAGCGATTAAAATGAAAGCGTTCGACGTTGATTTCGGATGCAAATTTATGACAGAAATGAATGCCAACCGAGTTTTTGCAAAAAAACACCGCAACCTTACTCGGTTTCTTCATCAAGTTGTGGCAGCGGGCGAGTTGCAGCTAGCTTGGCTTTTAAACACACATATAGTTGGCAACTACTTCACTGAACCTAAACTGCAAATCTAGGAAGGGCGAACGTTTCCGAGGCAGCGATTAATATTTTCTGGCATCTGCTGAACGCGCCACGAGTGAAGCAGCAGCCTTGTGCGCGTATTTGGCTTGGTTTCCAGCGCACAATGATTGCGTCACTATCTTGTGGTCACATGCCTCGCAGTGCTTGGCCACTGCGTTTCGCTAATTTTGACATCAACTTTGTGCTCCTTCATCGTTTCCTTGAAATACTTTCTTGCCCCAACCTGTTACGCCGGGTACTGAGAACAGGATTTTTTGTACACAGTGCTTTAAGCCTTTTCTTTAAGATGAAGCTCTTCCGGGCGAGCCAGGAGGCGTCCGGTGGTGGTAATTGACTTGAGTATTGTTCGCACCCCTTCCTTTCCAAGAATACGAGCCGAGGTTGTGCTGACACCTTTTACGCATGGTCTGCGTCGCGTCTTTGACGCTGGTGTATGCTTGTGCTAGGTGTAGAATTTTTTGCTTGTGTCTTTTTTGGTTTCAGGCGATACGTGGAATGAGCAAACTTTAGTATCCTTTTCTTTGGAGGTCAGTAAAAAAAATAGTCGCCGTATTCGCTTTTACAACGACACGGAAAGCTGCGATCTGCACTCAACGCACCGCCGGATCCGCATCGGCAGCTTCTCCAGTCCTCAAAGTGACGTCACGACCTCTCTTGACCAATCACGGGCGGCGGCGCGCCGCGCGGCGTGCCCCGCGGCACAGGCCGCATATTTCGGCTAAAAAAAGGCAATTCGCGCTTGTTTTTGCCTTATTTGGATGCGATATTCCAGTATACAGCATGAAAAACTATAGAACGCCGCTGCCAGCCCGATTTTCAAAAAAAGTGCTTCAGTCTCCCTTTAACGAGGCTGCCAGCAAAAATTGGAGATTTGTCAAGCATGTGCTGCACGGAAATTGGCCTGGAAAGGGCTTGCCGCGGAAAGCGGAGACTTGGAAAAGAACTTCGCATTATGCAAAATAGGCACACACGACATATGGCCTTGCAGTGGGTGTAGTCAGGCTGATGATGATCATTCTGATAGATCGACTGTTTCTGGCAACGTTCTGGCATACGCGCGGTAGTGCTGAAATAGGCCGCAGCGTTCACTGGGTGATTTAAATCTCTTGATCAACCAGTAACTGCCACTTGCCAGAGTGGCAGGTTGTGCGCGTTGCCTGTCCAATGTCCAGAACGCACTGAACGTTAGAGGAGGCGCCTAGTCGCGTATACGCCAGGCCTGATACGCCAGAGCTTTCGCTCTCTAACCAGGTTCAGCAGTAGTTAAACCGCAGCTAAGTTTAAGGCGAAAGCCTTTTATGGCTCATAATCGCGGTGTTCATCCGTGCGCCTGAATCGTGCCAACTGTGGCCTCTCCTCCGCCTAGCGGCGCAACCTCCTCCCCTCCATAGCAACCGGTGGCCGGTGGGAGGCGCAGCTTTGGATAGCAGCCGTGACGTCACACAGTAGCTGTAGAACGAGCGCACACGCGTCGGCGGCGGCAGCTACACCACCGCTCCTTCGCCAGACGTCTCGTTGCAGTCGAGTGAGACGCACGGCTCCGAAGCGGCCCAGTGATTCCGCGCCAAGCGGTTCGGGGAAGCGGCAGCGGACGCCGGATTCCCCCAACGCCAGAAGAACAAGGAGCGAATGCGCACGCGACGACTGAACATGTCACCAGATGTGAAAGCAAGCGAGGCAGAACGGACGAGGCTTTCCCCAAGTACACTTTAGTATTTCCAAAGTGTCTTCGGTAATTTTTTTTTGCCTGTTCGCTTTCAACAGATAATCCTATGAGGCCTGGGAGCACAAACGACTCCATTTTATATGTAAAGTAGTTTTGACAGGTTTCTAATTAGCATCCCCTGCCCCTCTCAAGACGCTACATGCAATGATTTCCACAATTTTATTTGCAGGTGTAGTGAAAAGTTCGTGTGAAATAAAAAAAAATGGCCTTTGCTTAGCTCATCTAGGCCAGGATAGATGAGCAAGGTGTGTTGCTGGGCGAGTTGGTTTAGGTAGATCTTGAGGAGAAACAGCGCTTGCAGACAAAGGCCCAGAACAAGGACGACACCCAACTGTGCTGTTGTGTGTCCTTCTCGTCCTGGTCCTTTGTCTGCAAGCGCTGTTTTTCTGAAGATGGGCCAGGATATATGTAGCGAAAGCAGTTTCGTCTACTGACGTTTCTTTAGCGACACGCCGACGCTGGTGTTCAGGACGTTCGCGGCGTTTCTTCGCGAGACGTTCCTCTGCTTCTCCCGGCGTCTCCGGCCACCCGCTAGCCTTTATCACCTCGTTTTCACACTCTCGGCAGGCCTTGTACCAGGCGACCACTTCTGGATCGGAAGACTCATTTTCACTCAACCTGCGCTGCTGAGCACGGCCGCACTCCTGCCTCCATGGTGCGCGCCTGAGGAGCGAGCTTATCGCTTCCGGCTTATATCCAAGATGCAGACTCTGCGCATGCCCAGTGCGGCGCAGCGAACCTCCGGCACCCCGTAATTGGCGCCACTGGGTCCGCGTGACGTTTGGTTCATCGGAGTGCTGACATACGCGTGTAGGGGTCTGTTCATAAGGGGGCTCAACGTTTACTGTAGAGGATGTTCATGTCTTTTAGGCAGCAGGGAACAATTTTGCCACCCAGTTTCCGCCCCCAATATGTAATAGGGGCCACTGGGACGCGCTCTGTGGACGCCTATGGCGCAGCGCATGGATTTGCCCTAAACTCTCTTAATTTCAGGAGAGCAAGCTGCCGGGCTAGTCGGTGATGCATTTTTCGAAATAGTTAGCGCAAAAAACGGACAAGGGACAAGGCCGCATTGCCAGCCTTTGCTTGTTCCATAAATTTTTCCATAGTTCTCCAGGCCGCGCACCCTACATCGTCCCTGCAGCCCGCATATCTCATCGCACTCGTCATCCTTTTCAAGTTTCCAGACCTCGTGCCCGTACTACCACCCTTGCCGCATCATTTTTTTCCCGTACTGCAGCAGACTGGAACGACCCGCCCAACGACATCGCAGCCATCATGCGCTAATTCAACTGTGAAAATAATGCTACTAGTCACGTTTTGTTGTGTTAACACTTGCTCATCAAAATATATGTACCCACCCCTTATGTACTACCCTTCGAGGATCTTTAAGGTAATAAAATGAAATGAAAATGAAATGAAATGAAAGAAAGGACTCATAGCACATTCAGGAGCGCTACTACATACAAACTGTTTTTCATGAGGTCGTACAAGGCGTATAAAAAGGAAAAACGGCGAGCATGCACTAGAGAGGACAGAAAAGGCACAGCAGTCCATCAACAAATCACTAAAAAAAACGAGTCTAAAGAAAGGACATTCAGCAGAATACACGTGAATAGATGTGTCACTTTGTCGATTTGATCAGGCGCTTTCCATTTTCGATGCGGTGCCCCATGTGCTGCATTCTCTAAGTGGTGCACCTTGCCGGCCGAAATGGACGCTCGGAGCTCTGCCCAGTGCCGCTAACAATGGACAAAGTTTTAGGTCCCTTAGCCTGCCTTAGGCAACAGAGACTTGCAATGAACTTTCTGTTTACATATTTAAAAGACATTGGACATCTCGATAAGCTTTAAATTCACGTGCACGTTACCTTCATGCATTCTTCATGCAGTGAACTTCGTCAGCCCATTTGTCGGACTAAGCACTCCATCATTCGATAGGTTACATCAATACTCGCCATTGCATCCTTAGTACCCATTTGATGGCCGCATTTCATCTTCGTTTTTTTTAGAGCGCAGCTCTTTGGCGTCCGTTCCTGGGTTTCGCGTCGTCGTCGGCGTCGGCGTCGGCGTCGGCCTCGTAACCAGCTCCGCCGCCAATGTCATGCTTTTCAATTGGTCGAAATGCTCGTGACGTCACAGTGCGCGAATTTCAAATGGGGCCAATTGTACTTTGGCTAGTAACCATGCAACCAATCAAAGGGATCGTATAGTGATGCTGCAACTAAGTTGGACCGAGTTTAGTTAATTGCTTAATTAATCAATTAGCCTAATTAATATAGAGGAGAATGAAGAGGTCAGAAGAAAAGAAAAGAAAAAGACGCGCGCCGCAGCGACAACAGCGTCCGCGGAAGGAGACGCTGCTGAAAAAAAAAACAGATAAGTACGAAGCCGCGTTCCCTCCACCACCACGCACTTCCCCACTCAGTAAGACGTTGCTCGTTTCGTATACGTTGTGTCGAACATCCTAGACAGTTCCAACAATTGACAGGTTAATGACAGAACACGATGGATAGAAATGCAATAATGTAAATATGAAATAGCCTAATTAACCTTTCTAGTTAAACCGCATAAATCTATAAAACTGAGAACGAAATTGGTCGAGTTGGGGAATCGAACCAGGGTCTCCGGAGTGTGATACGAGCACGCTAGCCACTCCGTAATGCCAGCTGAATGGTTTGGAATGAACAAAGGCGCGTCTAGCTAATACGGCGTCTTCGTTCACTCCCATCTTCCCCCTTCCCCTTACGGCGAGGTGCAGGTGTCCACCCAGATATGCGAGAGAGATACATTTCCTTTCCTCAAAAAATAAATTTACCGTCCAGCAAGGCGTACAGCCGAATTGGCGATGGCGTTCTGTGGACTCCCTGGCAGCGTTGCAAGACGCTGTCGCGTTCCACTCTTACAGGCGAAGCTTAACATGTTAACCACACATCAGTAACACACGCAGACAGCCAATGGACGCGTCATTCGCTGGCAGCACTTGATTCATCATTCACAACCACATTCTTAACGTACGCTTCCTTGCCGCACATGCCAAGGACGTACACCACGATCACATTCTGCGCCATTCCTCTGTACTTTGCTTTGCTGAAACCTGGATGGATCCCGAAGAGCCTCTCGAAATCATAGATTTCCTATACTGCTGTGGTGCTCGCAGAGACCACAACACAGCGGCGGGAGTCGCTATCTACTTGCGCACAGGTCTCTCTGCAATACCAGTCGAAATGTTTGGCACGTCACATGAACGTGGCGAACTGTGCGCCGCAAAGTTGCCCAACGGCTTGCTGGTAGTAGCTGCCTACTTCGCCCCTACCGCACTCACGAAAGACGTCGTGCACTTCCTGCAACTCGCATTAACCGTCCATCGATCCATACCGATGTTAGTAGTGGGGGACTTTAATGTTGACATAAAGACAAACAGCAATTTCCTAACCCTTATGCGGGAGAACATCCCGTTCCTCTCGCTCGTAACGCGTCCCACGGCTGTGACAACCTCGCGAGGCACTTGTAGAGATCTCGTCTTTGAGAATCAAGCATTCGTGTACCAATTCGAAGATATATCACTCTATTTCTCCGACCACAAAGCTTCCTTCATGACTGTCAAGAACTGTTAGTGGAGTCTTTGTTAAGGGAATACGTGTGAAAAATAAAAAAAAACTCTGTGATAGCGCATACATGTGTTGCTCGATTTCTTTGCCTCAATCTATCGAAAAGGTGAAACAGCTTTTTGCTGCGCTCAAATTTCGCATTAGGAAGTAACGTAATCGTCGGTAATTTTTTTTTACCTCTTCCGCACTGCTCTCCTTGTCTTTATCTCTCAAACTCCCCTCCCTACGCAGAGTAGCATGCCAGCAATTTTTGAACGCCGGCTAAATTCTCTGTATTTCATTAAAGAGCTTCTCTCTCTCTCTCGGAGCATCCATTTCGTCCATGAGCAGCTGCCGACGGCGCGCGCAGCGGTGCGTGTCAACTGCCGCGTGGCGAGGGGAACAGCGCTCCACACGGATGCCCGCACTCCGGAAGCACTGCATATCGCTCCAGCTGCCTCGTCGTATACCTGGCGTGCTTGCACCGTGGTCAGCGGCTCGCTGTTTCCTGCTTTGTAGCTCGCTCACCTGGGCGGTTGTGGAACTCCGTAGTTCGAGGCTATACTGGAAAAGTTAACTGCAGTGTTCAAAATGTACTTTCTCCCCGGAGCTATCAGAGAACTGAACAGGCTAGATCTTGCTACTGCTACTGTCATGCGAAATAACATATAAGTTACTGTCTTGGAACGAGTCATTTTGCAATGTTGTCTTTTATCACCTGCATTCATCCTTAGTGCCATCTTTCCTTTTTCTTCCCCCTGTTCTCCTTACAGCACGAGAGGAGTACGTACGCTTCGAAGTAAATAAATAAAAAAATAATATCACCAGAGATATTCATGCAACTAACGGATTATTCACGCTTGTCATCTGATAGAGAACTAGACATGTTCGCCTGCGTCTAGCCTGACCAACAAACGTTGACGCAAAAGCCCAAGGTGGCTCCGGCAAAATGTGGAGATCGATAGCTTCGCCAAACCGGGAGCAGAACTGCGCAACGCGGTCAGGCACCATTGTGGCCGCTGCTGGGCTGAAACATGCCAGACATGCAGTATGCACAGAAAACACGCTTACAGTTGGGCGCACGCTAAGCCAAGGCGTGCAAATGTGCTGACGAAAGACTTTAAAGGAAACAAACGATTTCAATTATTAAGCTCCAGAGCAATATTAGTGCAGGAAAAAAAAATTGGCAGTGGTTTAGCTCTGGTTAAACCTGGAGGATTGCGAAAGCAACGAGGAGAGAGAGAGAGGTGATGGAGAGCACGCGGCAGCCGCGGCGGCCCCGAAAGGCTAGCTATGCGCCGCTACTGCGCATGCGCAACTGGCGAGCGCGGCGGCGGCGCCTCTGAGTCACCCGCGCAGCGACGGCGGCGGCGCGCCAGCTGTGTGCCATGTAACGTCACTGCTCCTCGCGCATGCGCAGTATGACCTTTCATGAGCTCCGCGAAATGGCTCGGCGACTCGCGTAGTGTTGCTTTCGCAAAAATAGTTCTTAAACGCAGCAGTTAACTTTCTAAGAAGTGATAGACACTATTCCTCCCGCATAACGAAAACCCTGTTATTCAAAGTACCTGATCAGGGGGAGTATTGCCTGCAACATTTATTTAGCACTTTGCTAAACAAATCGCATTCATCATCATCATCATTGGCCTGACTACGCCCGCTGCAGGGCAAAGGCCTCCCATGTCTCTCCAATTAACCCTGTTCTTCGCTAGTTGCGGCCACTGCATCCCCGCAGATTTCTTATTTTCATCCGCCCACCTAACTTTCTGTCGCCCCCTGCTACGTTTGCCTCCTCGTGGAATCCACTCCGTAACCTTTAATGACCAGCGGTTATCTTCGCTTCGCCTTACATGCCCTGCCCAAGCCCTCTTCGTCCTCTTGATTTCAACTAGGATGTCACTAACCCGCGTTTGTTCTCTCACCCACTCCGCCCGCTTCCGATCTCTTAACGTTACACCTATCATTTTTCTTTCCATAGCTCGCTGCATTGTCCTTAACTTAAGCTGAACCATCTTTGTTAGCCTCCACGTTTCTGCCCCATAGACAAGTACCGGTAAGATACAGCTATTTTATACTTTTCACATGAGGGATATTGGTAAACTGTCATAAGGTCAAGGCGACCAGATTTTACTTAATCATAACCTACAGAATGTTAGTGAATGGTGCGTTAAATGGGGGATGGAACTAAACGCTGACAAGACAGTATTTATGCGGATCACTAATAAAAGAATCAGTCATTCCTTTCCATATAATCTTCCCACTCGGCACCTTTCAGAAGTCAAAGAATACAAGTACCTAGGAGTGACACTAACGAATAATCTTAGTTGGAATAAACATATTGAAGCAGTATGCTCTTATTCGTTTCGCAATCTCTGTTTTCTTAGGCACAAGTTAAAACAAGCTTTCCCTAACGTTAAGCAATTGGCATATTACACCATGAATAGACCAAAACTTGAGTATGCGTGCACTGTTTGGGATCCTCACACAAAGACTAACATTAATGCCCTTGAAAGAATTCAGCGCAAAGCAGTTGGATTTATATTTTCTAAATATCGCACCACTGACTCACCATCTGCTCTGTTGCTTCAACATTCAACCCCTTGAAACTCGGCGTAGAATACTAAGGTTCAGATTTCTCTTTCTATTGAAAAATAACAAACTGTCAATGGCTCCCGATTTGTATCTCCAACCGATAACGTCCAGGTCAACAAGAAACAGGCACACTGACGAGTGTGTTATTGCAGGCTAGTTGGTGCCTAAGCATTCTGGGTTTTTTGCGCAAAAGACACGGCACAAAAGAAACGAGGTAGACAGGACAAACGCTTACTAGAGCTCGAAACATGCATTCACTAGTGCGATGATGGGATCTGTGCTGATCTGATATATATGTATGTGAAGTCTCTTCTTTCCCTCTTCTTGTGTGATAAGATCAGTTGCTGTATTTAATCAGATGTTATGTCAATAAACGCCTGAGTTGCTAGTAAGCGCTTGTCCTGTCTACCTCGTTTCTTTTGCGCAAAAAACCCAGAATGTTTAGGCACACTGAATCGTTAAAACCTTACTTTGCCAGAAGTAACATATTCAAATTTTCTTTTCCCCCACACAATTACCGAGTGGAATCAGTTACCATCATCATCAACAGTTGACATTGATGCCATTGAACAGGCCGTTCATTGATTTTTTTTACTTGCCTTGTACTTTGTTTTGTGCTTTTTGTATTGTGTTTATTGTGCCCCTCCTGCCAGGGCCCTTCACTGGGCCTGCAGTATGACCTAAATAAATAAATAAATAATTCAACCCTGGCGAGTGAAACAATGTTTCCTATAATCCCTAAAATACTTCAGAACAATAAAAAAAATTCAAGGTCTCTGCGGCGACCCGCATTGGGAGAGTACGAAAGCATCTGTGCCTCCTTCACAGGCGTCGCCTCTCTTTGCTTCACTTGAGACTCTTTGCCTCTCTTTTTACTTCTTACAGTTTTGACTTGCACCGCTATTTTCACGTCCTCGCACTGTATGCACGTCCGGGGCTATTTTGACGTCGAAATCACCTTTTGGCCCTTTGACGAACGGAGAAATCGCTACCGACGCGTTTTGTGGACACGAAATGGTCGACATGGCCGAGTGATGCTTTCCCGTTGATAACTGACAAGTGGAGAGAAAGAAATGCGAGGCAGATTTAAAATACTGGGTAACTGAGTGCGTTAGAAAATAAACAAGATTTGAGCCAAAATGAAGAAAGGTGAATGGACATGTGCGTGTAAGTAATGCGCGAAGGAGGGGTCGTTTAGGGCATGTTTAAGCGTATACCCCGGTGCCAGTCAGGTGGCCGGATGAGAGGATCAAGTTGGTGGCACAGCACGTAGGGCCGTAGTATTGCAGGCCGTAGAACTGGCCTTTGTCCTGCAGTGGCCGTAGCTGGGCTGCGGATGATATCGTGAGCCCTTCCCAGCGCTGTTCTGGTTCCTGCACGACAAGTGCTTGCTCCTTCGCCCTCTCCTCTCCAGGGAGGCCTCCCTACTTCTCCTCTCTCCCTCTTCTCACAGCTGAGGTTCCTCTGGGGCACGCCGAGCAAAAGCTGACTTAGCCCTTCCGAGAAAGCGCGTTCTTTGAATTCAAAATAAAGGAATTTTGTGGTTTATGGTTTTTGGGGGTTTAACATCCCAAGGCGACTCATGCTATGAGGGACGTCACGCTGGAGGGCTTCTGATAATTTCGACCACCTGGGGTTCTTCAACGTGCACTCAGATTGCGCAGTGCATGGGCATCATTCCGCCTCCATCGAAAGACGACCGCCGCGGCGGGGATCGAACCCGCGTCTTTGGATCAGGAGCCGAGAACTGTAACCACTGAGACACCGCGGCGGCTTTGGAAATTTCATACACAGTGCCACAATGGTCAAAAATTGTAATGTTAAGATGCCAGGTCTTGTCGAAAAAACCCGCCAGCGACAGCAGAAGCGCTTTACGCAGCGATGAAAACAATCAAAGCGGTAAGGAACTTCAACGCCACTTATTTTCTTATTTACTTATTTTTTATTTCTTATTTTTATTAATGACTTGCCAAGCCTTGTTTCTGTCCCTATAAGATTATTCGCCGACGATTGTGTCATTTACAATAGAATAAATTCTCCCAGTGATCAAATGAACATACAACACAGCCTAGACAATATTACTAAATGGTGCGATGACTGGCAAATGACCATTAATCCCTCGAAATCTGTTTGTATGTCTACCGCTAGGAAAAAAACTACCTTAGAATTTCCTTACCATATTCGTGATAATGTGCTCGGAAGGGTAGATGAACACAAGTATTTGGGACTAATATTTACTAGCGACTTTAGATGGAATAGGCACGTAGAGGAAACATGCAATAAGGCTAATAAAGTGCTGTGGAGTCTGAGGCGCAACTCACATAGTACAACTCCTGAAATTAAAAACTTGGCTTATATAACACTGGTCAGACCTATAATTGAATACGCTAAAATTGTCTGGGATCCTCACACGCAAAAAAACTGTAACAAACTAGAAAGGATTCAGAGGTTAGCCTCTCGATTCATATTTAATAAATATCGCCGAGTTCAGTCCCCCTCAGAGCTGTGTCACCTTGCAGACATTCCCAAGTTAGAATTAAGGACCAAATTCGACAGGCTCAAGTTTCTGTTCCTTATTATCAGTAACGCAATTAAAATCACTAGAACCGATTATTTCGACATTCGTTCTAATGAATCATCTAGGCATCGCCATAGCATGTATATTCCGCCTCCAGTAACTCGTAACGATGCATTTAAATATAGTTTCTTCCCCAGAGCAATAAAAGAATGGAACATGCTTCCCGATTCCGTAGTTCAATCTTCTTCGCTCTGTGCATTTTTGGTTAGTTTAGACTCTTTTATTTATTCCGGGAGCGCGGTGTGCTAACATGACTGAGTTAAGTCCGTGTATTATGTTTCGTGTCTTTATATAGTGTTCTACTGTGTAGATGCTCTTGAGTATGCGTGATTATGTTTTTTGTTGCTCTCTTCTATCTCTTCTACAATGTAATAGGGCACTGTGTATACTTCTCTCGTCCTCTTTAATGACTTGCTACGTGTACAATGCGCTTGATGACAGATTTGTTGGTATTTTTGCTGTCTTTTTTTTTCCTACCACTCCTGTAATGACCCTTCAATAGGGTTAACAGTATCAATAAACAAAGAAACAAAGAAACAAACAAACCAACATGAAATTTAGCGGACCGTGACATCGACACCAATTTAGGCTTGACAGTTGCTATGTTCTTTCATGGCATTTGCCGCCGCATAGATTTATATTCATTTATATAGCAACTACTGCGGGCCTGTATCTTAAAAATTATGCAGGGCAGAGGTAGACACACAAGAACTCACGGACGAAAATGCCGGCTGCGTGGATAGCGGTGACTGTCCTTTCCTTCCTGTTTGCAGCACGCGGCGAAACAAGGGAGAATGCATACCACAGTTAGTCGACAAAAAAAGAACCGGTGGACCAGAGGAAATTGCGTTTTTACTGATCTTGCTGCTCGCGTCATGAACTCTGTTTCCATTTTTTTACACACACACACAAAAAAAAAAAAACACCAGCCTGCCTCCGTCAGCGGTGTTTTACAGATCGTGTTTTTTCTCGTCCCAGACACTGATATGCCAGCATATTGTCCCCGCTCAAGAACTCGCCAACGGTGCTGGCCACCAGGTCATTGTAAATAAAGGGCTATTAGGAAAGTTTAATTAATAAGCTAGATAATTAACATGCTTTTCATTATTGATGACATCTGTCGAGGCGGATGATTAGTTCCCGAAAGGATTTTTTTTTAACGGCTCTCTCTTTATAAATCCTTGAGTGTGTTGGGTGAAACATCAGCGCGAGGATAAGATCTACAAGCTGCCGGCAAAACCTGCTGTTCATCTATCTGATGTGCAAAAGGCTGTTACCAAGTGTGGTCGTACGCCCTGGGTTGCATCTTGTGGAATTATGGGTGGTCAAGCCTTCCGCCCCCCCGCGTTTCCACACCGCGGACGCAGCGTTTCCGCTCGCTACTCGCGGAGGCGTTGGTGTTCGAGGGAACAACGGGAGGGACGACAGAGCCTGAACACGCGTATGCTATTTACTACATCTGCAATTAATACACAGAGCGGGCCGGCTAGCTACAAAGCATCAACGAGACATTTCTCGGAAACAGAAGGCTAACATAACAAGGGTTCCCAACTTACCGGCTGGGGCAGGGGCGCGACTTCGGGGGTATCGGTGGCGAACGTTTGTACGCGCTGACTATGGCGGCCGGGTTTTCCCGTGCGCGCCGCCTTCTTTGGGGCAAAGCCATCCCCGAGCATCCCCCGGGGGGGGGGGGGGGGGGGGGGGGGGGGGGGGGGGGGGGGGGGGGGGGTGGAGGAGGGGATATGACGAGAGGTCGCGTCTGCTGCGCTCGCTTCGCTGCGTGGAGCCAGAAGTCCACCGGCAAGGCACAACAGATCTCCGTGCGCCTGCCGTGGAAGGTGACGAGAGCGTGCGCCTGCAACCGCTCTTGACGCTGGCCGGATCCTGAAGGTCCCGAAGAGACTATCAACGTAGCCTTCGAGGTGGCGCTCCTGTCGCTGCTTCCGCTTACCCCACGAGGGAAAAATTTCCCTCCTCGCCCAGCCGGGGCTGTCGTGACGCGCGATGAGGCTCGTCGCCCGCGTCGAAACGAAGGGGGATGGGGAAACAGGTTTCCACAATATTAGCGCCGAAAACCAGGCATGCCAGAATAGCGCAAACGACATCGACACGAGGATACAGCGTAGCCGCGCATGGCTCGCATGTCCCTCGCTCCGGCGGCAATAAACAGCGATTATAAAATAACCTCAAAAAGAAATCATGCGAATATATTTAGATGGTGATAATCCTTTGATCAGTGCAATGAACGCGTGGTAGTCAGTCGTCTATCTTATGGCGTGTTTGTATTCCCCACTCAAACAATAACAACGAAAAATTTGCGTGTAGAAGCTCCACCTAGTGAGCTAGTCTCAACATCGCGTAGTGTAATTTTCTCCGTGCGTGCATTCGTTGCTTGCTGCTGTTTCTCCGCCCGTGACACGGCCAGGAGGCACGACAATGGGCTCTCAATGCACGGGGGAGAGTTTGTTAACAATAGGAGGAGGGGCATCGTCCAAGCGCCACGACACCGCCCCATAAATCAGCGGCCTCTTGGAGCCGACGGCTGTATCCGCGCTGCGTTTGTCAGCCCACGGTGAACAGATTTGTTTCACGGGATCTACATGTGCTGCTGTAGCCGGCCGGCACAAGCAGAAGAAAACCGCGCTTTTTCGATAACGCAGTCTGCGCTCTCCAGTTGGGGAACCATACCTTGAGGAATCCAGCGCCCTTGCAGAGGTCACGCTTGTGGACTCCAGAACTTTTTCCTGCACAGATTTATACACTGCATTATATTACATTACATTTCATTACATGAACTGTAAAATCAAGTCAGCCTCGAATGACGTCAGGAAATAAGGAGCCAGATTTTCATGCCTCCTGTTAGCACATAAGGGTGTGAGATAAGTGCAAGAATATGAGGAAACTTGATCTTGCACTTTTAAAGCAAATATTGTCAACTTAGAACGCTTTATGCAAAGAAATTTAGACGGGTCTTTGAGCCATGAAAAGCCTGCATTTCGCGAGGAAATAATCGAAGGGGAAAGTGGTGCCACGGAATATAGAGTTCAGTTTGCAACCTCGTAGAAAAAAAGACAAAAAGAAAACACATTTGCCCGGCATAGTGCTTTGTTGATAATGTACAGATGTGTGTGTGTTACTGCATGTGCGTCTGAATGATCGTGGACTTTTTATTTCTCATTAATTATCGCGGAGGAGGTGCTGATTGCTTCTCTGTATAAAATGTGCAACACTGTTGTGCTCTTGCAAAAGGTATGAGCACTGGTCAAGCGTCGCAAAAAAAAAGCTTCTTCTCCCATTTCCTCATGTACGATACATGGATAAAAAGAAACGAAATTCAAATTCAAATCTGTTCAATACCGCAGAGTTCAGTAGGAAAACCGCAAAGAAGCGCAGTAGGAACGCAGTACAGTGCGGCCCCTTTCTATCTTGTTACGACCCGCTAATGATAGCCTTGCCGACAGCGCTTATTGAATTGTGTGGAGAGGGGGAGGTGTGTGGAGGCAGTGAACAGCTGCTAGGCCGCGTCATCATCTCGCCGACGGGGATTGTGGAGAGGGGAGGTTGTGTTTATAACCAGACAGGAGCGGACTACCGGCTCAACAGCAGCCCCTCTGAAGCGGGGACGTAGCGCGCGCCGTCACGAAGCCGTAGTTATCCGAGCGGTGGGGTGTGGCAATGCCCCGCATCATCGCGTCTTTCTGCTGCACTCAACTCCTCGCGGTCCGTCCGCTTTTGGGCTGGTGCAAGCTATTCGGGCGTAAGCGGCGAGCCCGGGTAACCTTGAGTGTATAGGGGAAGCGTTTGTCCCCTGAGGAAAATCCTATATTGGACAGACGGGACGATGCGTGAATGACCGACTTAGGGAACACGCAAGACATATTGGAAAATAATGAAGGCCAGCGACTTGTTGGGCACTGTAGGGCTTGCACCAATTGCAAACCACGGTTCTGCGAGGTGAGGATTTTGGGCAGAGGTAGACATCAGACGGTTCGTGAAATACTGGAAGCCTTTCATATAAAAAGTGCGGGTGTGAGCTGTGTTAGTGACACTTGTGTTTTTCTATATAAAGCAGAGCAAAAATTTTTGTCGCGCCTACTTTGATAAGATCGATGCATGGTGTGTCTGGGTGTCTTGTACGCGCGCGCATGCGCTGGGAGGACTATATATTTCGTACGCTGTCTCTTGATTAAACAGTTGGAGTAACCGCCTGTGTTGTCGTCTTTCTTGTGTTGTGTCCTCGTTGCGCTAAAATCATTTATTATGACCGAAAACCAACTAGCTTAGCAATTAATCCCCTTAAAGTTTGTGTCTGTTGCGTGCCCTTTTCCCCGTGCGTGATTCAGCGTACAAACGTATCTCGTGGCACTGACGTGGCAACTCGGCATTGACCGAATTCAGTACCAGAGCCGGACAGGTGCCGTTTGTTTATTGATTAGCCCGGAACTGTATAGAAGCTCATACTAAGTGGGCAACTTACCCCGTAGTGACTTCTACGGACAAAGCCAACAGTCACTGAAACCGAGGAAACAATAGGAGAATGATTGTTTTTTCTTTTGGTTTTAAGTAAACCACAAGATATTCCCTGCACAAGCGTGACCCATGTGTGACGTCATACCAGCTGTGGAAAAGCGGGGCCCCAACTCGGCTCGTCGCGATGGTCCCAGCGAATCCTCCATGCCGCAGCTGCGCGCCGCTGCCGCGAGGGGCGCTCGCTGTACGTGACGTCATTGGAAAATTGGATGAATTCAATGGAAAAGAAACATAGTGTAGAACTATATCGATTCTGGAAAAGGCAGATCAGGAAAGAATTTTTCTATGATAACTCAAGAGGCAGTGCCCTACTTTTTGAAGCTAGATCAGGGTGTCTTAGAACGCGCAGCTACAAAAAGAAATTTAACGAAGAAGATGACACATGTGCAGTGTGTGGTAGATCTGTGGAAACAATTGAACACCTCATAATCAAATGTGATGGTATCCATCCGGATGTCGATGCAGGCACAGTCACTCTTTCTGAGGCCCTAGGGTTTAAAGATAACAATGGTCATGTAAATAAATCTGCAGTGGAAGTCAGCAAAAAGCGATTGGAGGATTGGTGGCTGAAAAGCAGAGATGTGGCATAAGGTTAGAATAGTAGGAAACCGTAGGCAAAGTTGATGGAGAATCTTAATGAGAATTGCCAACACAGTAATAAAAAAATAAATAAATAAAGAAAAGCTGAGCATGGTGGCAATTGCCACCACCCCGTTTCAAAGGGGGCGCTCCTATCCATCCATCCATCCATCCGTCATGCCAGCTGTGGAAAAGCGGCCCCCACAACTCGGCTTGTCGCAGTTGTCCCAGCGAATCCTCCACGATATGTCGGATGATGTGTATAAGGTGAAGCTGCAACGATGTGCTGCAGCTAAGAAGCGGTGGCGTGCGGAAGAAACGGATGAAGAGCGGGAACAACGTTTAGCTAAACGGCGTGCATATTATGCAGCCAGGCGAATGCGTTCAACATCTCTTGATCTGGGTGCTTGCTTTCGCCATCCACTAGGCTTAACCAAGCTAAGCCTCTGCCAATTTTTTCTTTTGGTTTTAAGCAAACCACAAGATCTTCCCTGGCACATACTTGCACGAGGTGACGTTCGGGGAGAAATGTGCGAACAGCGTCCGGTTCATCTGCAAGGGTTGCTGATCAGGGGAGCCACAGGTGAACGCGAAAGCTTGTGATATAGAAATAAAATTGCATGCTAGGGACGGCGTACGTGATATACGATGGAACGTTTGTTTTAGTAGCAGCGCTTGTGCTTGCGCAGAATTTATTTTAGCTTACAGCGCGTCCCGAAGAAGATTCTGCGGAACGTCAGTTGTCTATTTTTATGCTTAACAAGCGTATTCGGGCCGTTTTACGGCAGATTGGTCTATTGGTACATGAAAACGTGGCTATGCATAAAAAATAGTACAGCACGAGCCTACCAATACTCGAGGTTTCTTTCGTTAATATATGTGCGATTGAAGAATGCGCTGACTTTGCAAGAAAAGCCAGAATTAAAAGAGACGTCAAAGCGTGCAGCTCGTATTTAAATGTGATAGTTGAAACAGCGGTAATTTTGGATTACGGAAAGTAGCCAGACCTTTGACAAAGGCCGTGACAAAATTTACCGCATTCATTCTTGTTAGGCAAAGCAGTCTTTACCCACGCTCGCATTTATGCTGCGTCTCGAACATTGAATAAAGGGAGCGGGATGCCTCCAAGCTTGAGTACTCAGCATGAGCGGAACAGGTAGCGCCAAGGAGAAACTCAGTGTGGCACGTGCGTGACAGGAGGAGAGCGGAACGGTGCGCGCGGCATTGCCGTCCGGTCTTCCCTCCAGGAGAGAGGGAACTGCCGAGGGAGGGTGGTTGGGTCCTTTGAATGGACCTCTACGACGCGAAGTGCAGCGTTCCCTGCCTTACTCTCCTCTTATCAACACTTCGCGCGCCGCGTCGACGTCTATCTGTGGCGGTACGTGCTTCCAGATCATCCTTTCCTGCAGCACTATAGCAGAGCGTGCTGTCCTAAATGCGCCCACCCGTTACGGTAGCATACGCTGGAGACTCAAGCCGTGGGAACCGCCTCGGCAGCTCTGTGGTGAAGCTCCCGTTGCTGCCACTGTTCTGGCCGTGCCTTGGTTTCATGACTGAGCCGCTGTCGTGTCTGCAGCGAGTTCGGTAGGTATGAAAATCGTACCTCTGAGGTCATGTTGCCTCATCTTGGCATTAAACACGCTTATTTTGCGCAAGTCATCGAGCTCATCAACACAGAAACAGCCACACGGGAGCATTATAGCGGCGTCTGCGGAGGAACTCAGGTTCTAATTTTGCGCACCAGGCTGGAAGACAGGAAATGGCATCCATCAAAGATTATAAAAAAACATCAAGCTATTAACGCGAGTTTATTTTCTGGCGATACGGCTCCAAGTTCCTTTCTCGTTACTGAGTTTAAGAAATGTGAGAATTTTTAATGGAATACAATCTTTTGACAAAAGCTGACCAGATATCAGACAAAAATTGCTGAGGCTCAGCTTGGCTAAGCCTGGGGAATGCGAAGCATATTAGTGGCTAGGCTTGGTAATACATGGCTTTCCTTGGTTGAATACTTGTTCATTTTAATACAACCACTAGAAGCCTTCGTCGTGGGGGAAGACAACGGCATGGCTACAGCGGAACGCCGACTAACCCCAAGACGCGCGTTGGGTGAGCGCCTGGATTGCCACGGAAGCCGCGTCTGCCTGCCCGGTGGAGCGAGCATTTCACCTACACCGAGTGTGAACGCGCGTTCGAAATGCGCGGGTGTGACGGCTAGGGGTCCCACGGCGACGGCGCGAGGTGGAGGCCGGCTCTCATGGAGGAAGGAAAACTAAGGAGAGGCCCTTCGTATTCCCAATGCATTGGTGAGAATGTGGCGGAAGTGACGTCAAAATTTAGGCTTAAAAAGTCGGGCCACTAGCAACGTTGTCGTTGTTGCTAAGAAAACTCGGGCCACTAGCAACGGCATACGGCGTCGTTAGCGTCGTTGTTGCTAGGGGCCCGAGTGTTTTTCGGTGGCGGTGGACGGGCTTTCGGCACGGTGTGTTCGGCCTTGCGTGTTAAAGTCTACATGCATGGCGTCGTGACGTTACGCACGCATCTAAGATTGCTTTTAAATGCAGCAAATAACCGCTCATTTAATATTTTGTTCGTCAAACTTGGTGTTGTTACGCGGAGCGATCGATGCAGTGAAATGAATCTCGCGAAAAGGTGGCACTCCGGAACCGCGCTTCGACACGCGAAGAAGCGTTGATTGTTTTGATCAGCGAACTTTCGCACCTCACCAAACAGCACAGAAGCATGAAGCCGCTCTCGGCGATGCTGAGCTGCGTTTCGAAGGCCACACGCGTAGCCCGAGGAGGATGGTGAGCTGAGCAATGTCGTCTTTCTTCGCCTGGCGTCGGAAAAGGTTCACCGCACCTGTGCGCCGGTCTGTGTCTAGGTGCGTGTTTGCGTGGAGGGAGGTGTAGGAGTGTAGCGGCGAGCGGCGTTGTTTTTTTGATAGCTTTCTTTTACGAAGCGCTTGCGAGCCGCGCGCGATCCCCGGCCCGTTGCTCGGTGGAGAAAGAAGATAGTGAGGAGAGCCGATCCAACTTCCGGTTGCGGGCGGCTTCACAAAAAGTGACGTCAGGGCCTCTCCTTAGTTATTTCCTTCCTCCATGCCGGCTCTCATCCGATGTCACGAGGTGTGACGTCACGGTGTCACGTGGCGTGACGGCTAGGGGTCCCACGGCGGCGGCGCGAGGTGGAGGCCGGCTCTCTCATCCGATGTCACGTGGTGTGACGTCACGGCGTCACGTGGGGGTCCCACGGTGACGGCGTGAGTGGTAGCTCTAGCAATATGCTTCGCATAAAAAAGAGTGGAGTGTGCAAAAGAAGCGACGTATTAAAAGCTCGTTGTATGCTTCGTTGCCCGTGCGCCATCACGGACAACCAGAACAAGAACATGAAAAACACACTAGAATTCTATTGTTTCTTTCGTACACTGAAGAGTATATTCCGAGGTTGAGATGGGGTGTAGTTGTGCGTTGGACATGTACCGATACCTTCGAGGACGTCATCTAGCCCCCCCCCCCCCCCCCCCCCCCCCCCTTCGCACTTGCCGTTGTGCACTGCGGAGAAGCTTGAGGGACGTCCGGATTTTAATCGGCGATTACTTCACTAATTCAAGTGCTAGCCCCAAAATACTTCGCATGCTTTATCTGCAAGTTTCACACATTCAACCCTCATAAGCTCGTTGAATTCTAAAACCTATGCAGTTTCCCTTTAATGACGAGTTTATGCGGCACGGGGTAACTTAATGGCCAGAGGAAACTGAAGTGAACTTGAAACTTGGTGGCGCGGATGAGAAGAATGACGAGGTTGCTTGATCGCTGCAAATTCACAGCAGCAGGAAGGCCACTCCGCGGCGTCAGCGGGCACGAGCGATCAGCACGGGCGCGGGAGAACACAGGAGGAGGCAGTCATTTTTCAACTGCTGTCTTCTGAGGGAGTTTTCATTGTTCCTCCTTTTCTGCTACGCAGGCCAGCCTGGCCCAGAGGCGAGAGAGGAAAAAGCAATTTCAAAAGCAACGCGTGACGTGTCGGTTGAGGTGCTTCCGTGACGCGCCCAGAGGGAAGCCCCGCCTTCGCTGGTTGCCTTTTTTTCTTTACCCGAGGCTCTTTTTCACAGCGGCAGTTGGGTAGGGCGGGGAAACGAGCGGGGCAAAACGACAATGCAGAGACCGAGTGAGTGTGCTTGGCCATACCTCGCAGCGGGGACAATAGAATGTTTGCTTATTCTCCTTGCTTTACCCTAAACACGCGTGCAGGTAGAAGACAAAGCAGGGCTTTGAGACTGTGTCATGCAGGTGTATATCGCTGCTTTCGCACACGATGTTACTTTTGCCGGCCTATACCCAGGCTGGCGGTGTCACTTTCGACGGAAATGCCGCCGGATTGCAATTTATTTCTCCATTCTCGGACGTGGAAGCATACGTTCCTGCTCTTGATGCGGCGCTTGTTGCTTCGTGAAGAATGTGCGATCCTGACGAGCTAGCCCGCAGCTGAGTGTTACTTTAACCAGCACTGCGGTCTGCAAACCTTCTGGGAACGGAACCTGACGATGGCATGAGGATTATCAATAAGCGCCCCCACAGCTGCGTAAAAATAGATGAGAAAGGTCGTAGACCGCGACGATCGCGTGACGATGACCGCCCTCTCTTGCGGGCCCGATTAGCCCGTTGCTTGGGTGGCCATCGTCGGCCGTGCTCATTCTGCAGTGAATCCCGGGCGGCGGAAGAATCCGGCCATGGGTCGCGTTCGCGTGCGCGCGCTGGGAACAGTGGACAACGTGCACTTCTTCTGGGTTGACTACAGCTACAGGTGAGCGCGCATGGGTACAAAACATGAACTGCTTGCAACATCCTCGAGGAAAGCGAACTATTTTCGTTCAACAGCCCCAGCTACTGAGCCGACACGGGCCTTTCGTTGCTCTTTTGCCTGACTACCGAGGAGGAACAGTTTTTAGTTTCGCCAGTGAGACTCTGGGAGAGCCGCTATGGAATGTACTGGACTTCACCCATACGCATCTCATGCCTATCAAAGAGGAGATCAAGACCGAAGCGACGGGCATCATGATTGCTTATTCGGGCCCTGTATGGAAGTTATACACGCGATGCAGCTTCTTAATATGTTACTGCACAGCAGCTTCGCTAACGTCTAGTTTGCGAAATGTTAGCGCTAGATGCTTCTTATAAGCCATTTGAGAATGGTCTTTTTGTCAGCAACCGCCGTGTGACGGTACACAGCGAGGCCGCCCTGTCCGGCTGGCCGATAGGACCGGAGTTCAGACGCGAACTGCGATGCGCTAAAGATATTTACTGAAACAACACTCCCAGAAATGAGTCCCAGAAATTACCACACGGTTGACTAGTTCTTAGGAATTCTTCGACGCGGATCGAACGCTGCCGTTGGCATGGCGGTGCAGGGTGGCCACTGTGAGACCAGGGAAGGACGACCACGACGTCACGTCATTGTAGCTCGGTTCAGCTCCGGCATGTTCCAGTCCAGGATATTACCGCTCGTTTATGACGACAAGTTGGATGCGCCTCGCAGCCAGAAAGCGGCCTTTGTGCCTCGGAAATCACATTACGCCGGCCTTCGGATATCTCAGAAATGAGCAGTCCTAAATAACTGACAATAAATGTTTGGAAGAAACTACCGACCACAGCTGTTTCTCCAAGGCTGCATCGTTATTTTTCTTACAACACGGAGAAGAAATAAGGTCGTTGTAGAGCCGTCAAACTCTGCACTACGTAAACCCTCGTCCTTACAGCTGGGCATCCTGGCTAGTTGCCGGCGACTGCGGGATATGATAACCGTTTCTATAGATTTATTTAGAATGTCAGGAATTACAGAGCCATGAAAAGTGACCCAGACTGACATTCGAGGAAATTACAGTGAATGTGAAAGAAGACCATGCACGTAATTTTTTGCCGAAAGCGTCTCTACTGTCCGCAAGCGTATTATATTCATAATGTTGCCTGAAAATCAGCAAAAGAAGTCCAGATATTAAGGAGACAGAGAGAGAAACAGCCTTCCTACAACGGCAGAAAGAGGTTGGTGAGCTGGTCCCTGATTATGACAAGGGGAACAAGGAAGGGAAACAGCTCCAGGGTGCTCGCCAACGTTTCAACAAGGGGACCTGTCTTTGTCTGGGCCGCGTAAACATTAAGCTTCGAAGATATTCCGAGCCAGAGAATGGGGTCTCTTCTTCACTTCCGACTTGCGTTGGACTAGGCACGATAGTTATGTGACAGGTAAGGCAGCTTTTGTTTGGGACTTTTTGACACAGGAAGATTAGTCGTCTGCAGTCCGATCTAGAGCACAAATTATATTTTGCTCATGAAGGGTGAAGGGTGACGCCACACACATCAGAATTGATGAGCAAACTAGAAAAAAAAACGCAAGAGTGTGCAGGCCTGTTTTTATTTTCTACAGCTAAGTGCTACCATATACTGAGCAGGACTGCAGGTAATGGCAAGCTTGAGTGGCAAAATTCGCGAGAAAAATCGCCGACCGAAGATGTTCCGAAGCATATGCCATTCAGGAACTGGCGTTGATCATGAAATATACACCCATCTCCTTGACATACAGTGCAGGTAAAAGATCGTCATTTAGAAGTAAAAGAGCTCTCTGCTCAAGGTGTTTTGCTTCAGTTATCTTTTTTTTGAGACTGTTGGAGGCAAGAGTTATCTGCTACAGGATATTCATAATCAATCTGTTGATGTGCTCCACTGTCTGAAACCTGTGTGGCGAAATTTCTTAATCGCTGTGTACGCCACACCCCCCTGCTGAAATACTTGCAACGGGGTGATGCAAGGTACTTAAAGGGGCTGCGAAGCACTGCTTGGCGGGATACCTGTTATACTTCAGGTGGATTCTTTATGTCACACAGATGCTGACACAAAAAAGAATTAAAAGAATCCATGCACAGAAACGGGAGCTATTCAATGATGAAATTTCAAAATACAAGCGAACAAAACGCTGCCCTCAACTCGATTTTGGCGGGGCTTCCCACTCCTATTTCGCTCTCCCAATGACGGCACCTGGCGCAACCAATCAAAACAGCCCGCCAGAGCACGTCGCGGAAGTTTGCACTCCACGGTTGCCTGCTCTCTGCAACTCGTTCTTGCTGAGACTGGCAGCGTCATTTCCATGCCAGAGCCCCTGGTGGTGTATTTTTATTTTACTTGCTTTGCAGGGCTTTTATCTAAAACGAACAAGTTGTTTTTATTGATCTAATATAAAACGCATACAGGTGACGAAATGTTTCTCTATTTATTCACATAATTTGCAGTATATTTACTGTTTGTACAATCATGAAGCTCGCGCCAGGTGATGTCATATCCGCTGCTTCAGAGCCATGAATTTGTTTTTGGGAGGACCTTAAAATATTAAAAAATAGAATATACGTGGTATTACCGACGCTAATAGCACCATTGTAACTTACTGTATGCGATCAACAGGCAAAATAGTCAACTAAGATAGTGTTTCTGGGCCCCTTTAAATAGTCTTGGAAAAATATTAGTGGATAAATAAGCGTGTTTCACAAAAGTGATAGCTGTGCTGGCAGCGCCTACGCTTACAGCAAAATGGAATTGCTTCGTCACCACTTCGAGTGACCAAAAGCTCTAGTGTGGCTCAGAAGACGATTGAAACTGGAAGCTGTGTCGTGTCCGGCACGCGTGAAGCAGTCAGTCATTCCGGGGGTTTTGCGTGGAGAAAAGGCTTTACGCGGAAGCCTAAAACCTACCTTTCTTTTGCCTTTATGAAGAATACAGCGATTGTTTATGGTGTTCGTTGCCCGGCTGGACGGCAACAAAGTTTCTCCGACGTCATCTGGGAGGCCCAGACTGAACCAGTGCGATGAGGTATGCGTCACTTTCTCTCCCTCGTAGAATTCGCTCGGGTACTGCGCTTAATGTGCGGTGCGCCGCTCTCAGTGCCAGACGCTCTAACTTGGCAACTCTGATACAGGCGCGCGCAACGGTGTCTTCTCGGGGATGTTTTCCCCTGTCGGGCCGTTGTGTAACCGGCGGTGGCCGCGCAGCTTCCGTGCCGAGGAGCACACACGGCGTCGTCAGCGTGGGCGACAACGCGCCGTCTATTTCGGCCACTTCGGGTTCGGCCGGACCGAAATAGCAGCAGCCGGTGCCGCTTTTAGGAACGCGTGGAATCCCGAACAGAGAGCGACGCCTTTTGTTTCACTCCGGAGCAGCCGAGGCGCACTGGGTCCTCTCGCCGGTCTCGTACCCAAATGAGGGGGTGGGTGCCGCGTTGCGCTCTGCATGTTCCGTACTCGCAACTCAGCCTAAATGGACGCTCGCCCATGTAGGCAAGGGAGAAAATCGAATGTCCATTGCTACAAGTACGGTCTTTTAGAGGCCTGGCGGTCGATTAAAGGCGATCAAAGCTTTCGTCTGTAGAGCTTCCTTGGCTCGGGCTTCCGCACCAGAATACCGTGGGGACAGAGTGATATCCAGAAAATTATTTACGAGAAGAAATAACTAGCTGCATCTTTATGCGTAAAGTAATAACAGCCTAGCCATCAGTAGAGAAGTCAGATATTGCTTGCATAGCGAGACCCCCCGATGACAGAATCTTTATGCGGGGCGAGTGCTCTTCTTCGTCTGTGTGGAGGTTCGCAGCGCACTTTGCAACAAAGAAATTCGGAGCTCATATTCACAGAGGAAACTTTTAAACATCCACTTGACCCTGACGCGCAAGCGCCCTTGAAACAACTCCAACAGAGATCGATTGGTGCCCAACCTTCACGGCATTTTTCGTGGGACGCATTTCAACTCAGCCTCATGACGCTTTCAATCTAAATCGATGTCCTGCTGTAGAAACGGTAGCCCAACCAACATTTTCACATTGGTGCCGCCATGCTGGAGAACTAACACCATCTGATTACTGATCCGGTCATGATAGCCATGCTGCTTCTACGGTCGGCCGCAGCTGAGTAGGAGCAGGCGCTAGTGGCGCTACGTAACTGTGTTCTATTGAGCGTTCCATGTTTATTTGATGACCTCATAAGCAGCACTTGGATATGACATGGATTTTTGACCTGCGCAAAGCTTTATCGCGCACTCTTGTGCGTTGGGCAAGCATCGTGTGCTTAATGTAAGTAAACGTCCTGTCTGACAAGCAATATGTTGTCTGGAGTGTTTAAAGCGCAAAAATTATCATGATATGCCCACATAGGCGCGCACTGAGGACCTTGAATCGACAACAATATTAACAAAAGTCAACAATATCGGATACATGAAGAAAAAACTGCCTGTGTATAGTCGTACCTAATATGTCATTAAAACGTTTGATGAGCACCCAGGCGGTTCTGCACCTTGTTTGCATTCTTGCTACCGGTTTATTCTTCCGCTGACGCTTTTCCGCTGACGCTGACGCTGCTCTGACATGCAGCCCATTTGGAAGTGCAAGTATTCTTCCATTTGGAAGTCTTCAACGTTGCGCTCGAGCGTCACTTTCTCGCACTCCACTGCTGAAGGGATGTTGTACAGCCCCCGTTATGTATGTAAACACACGCAGATTCACTTTGCGTTTCGTCGAAAGAGAGATGGGCTGCACAAAGGTTCAGTGAAAATTTCGTCTCACATTACGACAGTCCCAGGAGATGTGGTCTACGGTGGCTTTGCCGCCACATTTACTGCACGCCGGTTTAAATCTATACGGCTACCCAGATCTTAGGACAGCGGGGATAGGGAGAGTTTTTAGTTTGCAGTGGTCCCCACAGTTCTACCTCCTCTTCGTTGGTTAGGATGTTATACGGAGGTTGGAAGATTAGCGTGTCTCGCCCGTAATGCTGAGTCATCTGGCGATAGGTGTTATGGCCGTCCCTTGTCACTCCGACGTACGAGGTAGCATCCACAGCTCGGGCAGTAGATCTTAGATCCCCCACCAATATCGCTTAAGAGGCGTGCGCACCCGGGCACGTGGGCGACCTTGCTGCACAGCTCCGACCTGGAAGCGCAAGTACAGGTCGTCACAAGGCCAGTCTCCACTGACGGCCACCTAGCAAGATCAACTAATCCATTTGTTACTCAATCCGATCATAAAAATATTCCAGTCCCTATCGCACATTATGAATTAAAGCGTGCACCATGTTATTCATGTAGGTAGAAAACATTTCAGATGAAAGCACATGGCACTTTCTTGAATACGGTACTGTGTGGCTCTGCCTCAATAGAGAGTTTTAGTATAGCGTCACCCTATCGCTTTGGGTCATAGGGGAATAGCGGGACGCTACTGCGCATGCGCAGAACGCTATTGGCCCTTGGGTCTTTGGGTGAGCGGGCGACGCTAATCGGCGCAATAGCGTGCGCCCCAAAGCCGCTTTACGTTGGGTCAACATGGCGGCGCCTCTCGAAGCGGGCCCTCTCGCTTCATCACCGATTCGTCGTTGCCGCTACTCTGTGGCTCACGCTCACAGCAAACTAAAGGCGCACGAGGCTTTCGCTTTGGCTGAAGTTGCCTGAACCACAAAATTTTAACGATAAAACACGCCAAATTTTCAGATTGCTTCCGTGTTTACAGAGCTGCTAGGCTTAGCGAGTACGCGTCGACTGACGTCAGAAAGCGCGGGAGGTTTGAACTACTGATCTCTACTAATATGTTTGCAATATTGGTCTCAAAAAGGACTCACGAAGAATTGGCATAGCGGTAACACACTTTTCTTATTTACGCAGTATATTTGATTCGTGTGGACGTAAATGAAACTGAAAATAATTTCATGTGCGAGAGTTACCATTACGTGTTCCGCCCGAGATTGTTCTGCACTTGACAAACAACAAAAAAAATCTGAAAAACATTCCTAGCACAGCTAGCGCCAAAGCGAGCGCAGAACTTATGCACAAAAATAAAGCAAGGCGCGCTCACGGAGGGGCAATCGGCTATTAGCGGCGGCAACTTCCTGTGTGGATTGTTTTGACTCAGATTGAACATGTCCGCATTATAAAAAATATTTGCGTCATTTTTCACATTTCTTAAGTAGTAATTGGTAACTGGAACAGTTTGCGTGTCGTTTTATTTACAAAATGAAAATTCCAGCATATATATTAACTTATTTGTTTTAAGAGCTTCTGTTTCCCGCCGTTATGGCGCTGCCTTCAAGCTACGCAAAGCGGCCATCCGCGACCCTATTCTATAGACAGAAAACGTGAACCCGTTCCCCTGACGCTAAGCGCATGCGGATAGGGTCACCCTATTCGCCCCGACGCTATCCTAAAACTCTCTAATAAAGTGACTCCACCATACGCAGAAGTATACGAAGCAAATCAGCAAAGCCGTGACAGCTAGCGCAGAGAGCATTTTTTTGTATGTGTGTGGTTTTCTGAAAATACCAGTTGATGGGCGTTTTCTTCCTGACTACTCATCTGTATAGTATTGAAAAATTGCTTTGTTAAGTGGTTGCGACTAAAAAAAAATGGCTGAGGCTTAACTTGGTTAAGCCTGGAGAATGCGAAGCATCATCGTGTCGCGTAATTTGGAGGCGCACATCCACAGCGACGGCGCGAGGTGGGCCCCCGTTTCTCCACTGCCGTGACGTCATCGTGTCACGTGATTTGGAGGCGCACAAACACAGCGACGGCGCGAGGTGGGCCCCCGTTTCTCCACTGTCGTGACGTCATCGTGTCACGTGGTGTGACGTCATGTGTCACGTGATTTGGAGGCGCACAACCACAGCGACGGCGCGAGGTGGGCCCCCGTTTCTCCACTGTCGTGACGTCATCGTGTCACGTGATGTGACGTCATGTATCACGTGATTTGGAGGCGCACAACCACAGCGACGGCGCGAGGTGGGCCCCCGTTTCTCTGCTGTCGTGACGTCATCGTGTAACGTGGTGTGACGTCATGTATCACGTGATTTGGAGGCGCATAACCACGGTGAAGGGCTGAAGTGGTAGCTAAAGTAGTATGCTTCGCATAAAAAAGAAAACGGGTTTGCAGGCACAGCGCAGCGTACGCAGGCCTCGTTCTGCGTAAAAGCCAACGAGAGGAGGAAAGGTTGTTTCCCTTTCTTCGTGGACGCTTTCCTCCTTGACCGTGAAAACTGTCTCTAACCCACGTTATGCTCCCCATGTTATGCAGAACGAGATAAAATAGTTACTGTACTAGCGAATCTTGTCTTGCATAGCGCGCATGTATGCCGCAGGGGTAGAGTGCATATTTTGTGCACGAGACTCACTGGCCACATACATGTATGTCTGTTCTTTAACCTTTTAAAACTTCTATTTCACGGCTTCGTTGAAGTCGAGAGCACTGTTCAAACACTAATTAAAGCATGTGCATAACGTGCTTTCATTTGCTGAGCTCAAACCGTGGCTCAAACCGCGATTCCGTGGCTCAGTTAACGGGCGCTAACATCTCTGAATATTTGTTCGTTGTTTTGCGAAAATGTTCCTTGATTTCTGCTGAGCATTAATTACCATTGAAGAAAGAAGCTTTCATCTAAGCGTAATATTTCAATTCGGCTGGAAATGCGCGCATTACTAAACAGTGTGTGGTGGCAGAGATAGATGTGAAACCGTGACTTCGGAGCAGTGCTTCATGCAAGGAAGCGGAATTTCTTCACTTTTCGAAGTCACGGACGCCATCAAGACCGATCGACACTGATTGCACACAGATTGTTATGCATACATTTTTACCGAACAAAGTAATAATGTACACGAGATTCTATCCCTTGTTAAAAGCGTTAATATCTGTAGTGTACGCTGTTATTTTATTAGTCAACGACATCAGCCCCTGTAGCCACCATGAGCGCAATGAAAGGCCGCTGCTACGTGACTTTGCCTGCGTAGCGCGCTTTCTCCTGTGCCTGATGGCTTGGTCGCCACATAATTTTGGCATTGCAAGGCGTCTCACGTGTCGTTTACCAGGGCAGTCTCCAGTCGAGTAGGCGTCCTTTTCGCCACCGGCAGCCGGCGAACGCACGGAATGCGACGCTGTCAAGCCGAGACCACGATGCCAGCGAGTGCTTGGCGAAATCCTACTCTTACACAACCTGCCTAGCAGTCCGGGAGCCGTTCGCTGGGCGCTGCTTACTCCGCCAGGGCATCGTCGCCGTCGCTGCGTTGTGCTGGAAGTGCCCCGCTGGCTTTCCAGGTTACCGGGCTGGTCTGGCTTCGGTGCCGCGTTTGGCAATCGAAACAGCCCTGCCGTCCTTCCTGCCGCGCAATGTGGCTGCTCTTCGGAGACCGTTGGAAGCTGCGGTCGCTCTCAACAAAGATGTCCCGTCGGAGCCAATTGGAGCACAGCGACTCATTCTTGCGCACAGGAGCGAAGTCCTCGTGTGCACGAACATGTAGTACAGCGCTGCAGGAGCACCCAAACATAGATACGAGAGAGGCACGGTCCTTCACGCCCGCCCGTTTCTTCTGGCTTCATTGCTTAGGGTGCCAGGACAGCAGACTCCAGCGCTGCATGTTTTGCGCGTTTCTCGGGACGCACGAGAAAGAAGTCGCTTTTAATATTTCCACTTCGTTTCGCAAGCTGTGGTCGTTGTCGCAACTTTGCTGATGATTTGAGGACATGGGGAACGTCTGTAGGTTTTCATCTGATGCGTGTAATTTTCGAGCATTAGCCCGTTCGCATCACAGATTGCCACCTTAATAGCATCAATGTTGTGCCGGGGCAAGTTAAGAAAGGCGCGGAGCTCTTTAAAACTTAAGCGAACTGGTACCGTTGTGCTCGTTACACCTGCCTCGCGCCTTTTGCCTGCTAAGGTCCTCCGTCTGAGCGCAGTGCATTGGCATTAGACGAGCTCACTCGGCAGCTTTGGATAAATAGGGCCGCGCAGTTCGGGCTGCAGAACAAATGAAAGGTATATTTTTCAGTGGTACGTGAGGACGGTGGCAGACACAGGCTGTCGCACGGTTGGGGCCATCCGCAGATCTCCGTGTATGTGGCTGTCCTTCCCAGAAGTCTTCTTGGGCGGCATCACGCGCACGGTGTGGTTGCCGCGTCCTCTCTGAATATCTAGAGTGGCCACGATGTATTTCTATGGAAGGGGGGGGGGGGGATCTTTTATGAAGATTTAAGAGGGCTAAGAAGGGCTTGGGCTTTGTGACCAGAAAGCATGCGTAATTGCCAAAAGAAAAAGCTTTTTTGTTTTCTTTTTTCGGGAGAGCAGGGAAGTTGAAGGTCATTTACGGACAGCTCGCGTACTACCAGGAGGGGTTTCAAGTGGTGCGAGCCGCGACGCTTCCTCGGTTTTGCGAGACACCAGCATCCAACTAGCCCGCACCTAGACGACCAACTTGTTTCTTCAGTGTTGGTTTGTCTCACCAGTCGGCAGAGGCGGTAGTGGTGGATTCGTATGCACCGAAGTGAGGACGTGCTGCTGCCCGCCCGTCATCCTTGGGTCGCGTTCGTCAATGCGGTCCTTTCTGCGGGGCCATGCTGTCGTCGCTTTCGTTATTACTTAAAGCGACGACGACCGACTAGTCAAATCTGTTTACCTCGCTATGAATAACGGCTATGGCACACGCGAAAGCATATTCAAAGCAGTTAAACCTCAATCGGGAATCGGTTATCGTTTAAGTGCCAGATCATGTACAGGACTCTTAGACAGAAACACCGAATATTGTAATTTTTTAAGGTATTGTTATGGAAATATTGAAGGCCCATTCTTCCGATGTGTAGAAAAATCTTTCTTCTATGGTTTTCCCCTCGCTGGCATAATGCAGTTAATGCTGCCATTTAAAACTTATAGGGAACGTTTTTGGACGATAACAATGAGTTAATAACAAAAAATGCCAGCCTGCCGTGGGGGGATCTGCGGATATCTTGGTTGGTGTATGAAAAAAAACATGAAAAAATTCCCTCATTCAGAATTTCTGGGTGTATGATCTTCGATCTTTGCTAGCGTTACCGCCACGGCAATTTGTCCTGGTCGCCCAACTCAATTGCCTTGCGATTAAGGTGCCCGACTGACACTCTTGTACACTCCACCTCTTGCGCAGGTACAGCTATAATGGCGGCGGCGCTGCGTCGTGCGACGAAGAGGAGGACGACAACAACAACTTGTCCAGCTACCGGATCAGTATGACCAGCGAAGACCTCCTCCAGCCCGGACATGTCGTCAAAGAGCGGTGGAAAGTGGTGGGTGTTCCCCCAACCCCTGTCTATTCAGTTGGTCGCCCTTCAACTCGATCGACCAAGATAGCGCTAACGATAACACCAAGCAAAAGACGGCGCTGCTTGCGACCTGCCTTCGTTTGTTCTTTGAGTGACACCTTTACCACTTTCATGCTGAGGAACACAGTAACTCCGCTCTTGGCTGGTTTGGACATGTTTAAAAAAAATAACTTTCGCATATAGGAAACGCAGGTTTCGGGCAGATGCCAGAAGAAGCTTCACAAGAGCACCATGTAGTGGATACATACCCATATACTTTACAATGACGTATTCATTGTAGTATGGGGAAGGAGCACGAACTTTGGTAATTATTCACACTAAACAATCCGGTAATGTCGCGTTCCCTCTCAATCCATGTTCATAGCTGAAACCGATTGTACGCTATGCTCCGGAACTTTTTCTTACAGCAACAACGCCGGTGAGAACGCCTAAAGTGGGTTAGTCTTGCGCAGGAACCCAATTAAAAAACTGGTCGATTTTAGTGGCGAACATAAAGAGCGTGCCAGGTGTTATGCATACGGCTCTTGCAGTATTGTAAAAAGAAAAGAGAGATGCCATTTGTTAATAATGGTTGATACCGGCGTGGTAAGGAATGCCAGTTTAACAATAGCTCTCAAGGGAACAGCTATACCTTACCGGTACTAACCTGTGGGATAGAAACGAAGAGGTCAATGAAAAGGATTTAACTTAAATTGCTGACAACGCAGCGCGCTATGTAGAGGAAAATGAGAGGTACGACACTAAAGTACAGTAAGCAGGCGGAATGAGTCAGGGACCAAGCGCTGGTTAATGACATCCTTGTTGACATGAAGAAGAAGAAATGGGTTTGTACAGGGCACGTAAGGGTAACGGAAGGCAAGCGTAGCAGGGCGCGGCAGAAAGTTACGTGGCGGATGAGATCAAAAGGTTTGCGTGGATAAAGTGGCGCAGGACCGGGTTAACTGGAGAGATATAGGAGAGGGCTCCTTCTTCCGGCAGTGGCGTAGTCAGCCTGACGACAACGATCTTTAGAGCTGCGTTTTTTCTTAACCACGGAAGAAAGTATTGAATTTCTTCTCATTGAACATAAGGTACTTCAGCAGGAAGAGTAAAAGCTACGTATGAGGCACAAAGTTTGATTTGGTGCCCTTCTTACACCTGCATGTTCTGTCATTTACTTGACTATCGGGGACAAAAAACTGCAGGACGCTTGCGTGTCTACCAACGATCACCTCATCTGTCTCTCACTCATTGGAGCACGTGGTTACGTCTTAAACCTCCTCTTCAAGTGCGGTCTGGAGCCAACAGTTAACAACAGAGCTATCGGCACCTACTGCAGCTGAAATCACTTGCAGTCTTTTTTCCCGCAGCAGTGCCGTCTCTGTCAATGCTAACAAGGCCCAAGGGTTTGTTTCTTAGCTGTGCAGTCACGGTGCACTTACGACAGCCCTTAGTCTCTAAGCCACTGCGATGTAAGGAGAAGCCTCATGGCCACTTATAATAGAGGCTTTTTGGTCTTTGAGGCTGTAGTAGGAGCTCCACCACACAGCTGAGACGCAAGTGTCGTTATCTGGTAACTTTCTGCGAAGACGACACGTACAGGGGGTTCCACGTAAGACGTTCTGTACGTCTTAAAATCAGCTTTTTTAGTTAGAAGAGCGCTTTTTTCGCCTTACATTGTAAGCGGTGTCGCGCATCGGAATAGAGCTAGACATGCTAACTGGTAGGCTTGTTAACTAATATTGAGTAGTATCTTTTTGTCTATTAGTCTTAGTATCCATGTTTATTCAGAGGCATGTAGCCAACCGTAAATAATATTACTATCAGTTTAAGAATTTTTAGAACTCAGTTACCTGTGGCCCAAAAATTTTCCCTTTTTTGGCGAGTTGCATGGTTTGGAGGAGTTGCCTTGCCTGGGAGCTTTTCAAAAGCGCATTTATTTTGGCGCGATGAAGGCAGAATTTGTTGGGCCACAGCGCCGAGGGCAGCTGTGTTTGCGGGTAGGACAGCAGCTTCGGCAAGTTAGTTAGTCATTTGTGAGAGAACAGCGCAAAACACCGGGACAAGAGAAAAGCGCTGACTTACAAGTCATTTTTATTTCGAAGAAACGCTACTTCTTATACCTTCTTCACACCCTCAGAACACATGCGTCACAACCATATCGTTCAAGCGTCCTAAAATGATAGCTCACAAATGCCTTCAGAAAATCCTGTGTTCACAAAATGGAAGCGAGCTTTCTTGACCAAACAGAACGGCTCGCCCCCTCACACCTGTGGTGTCTGATGCCAAGCGGATGAAAAAGCGCCCGATGCAGGCTAGGTCCGAGCAGCAAGATGAGTCAAATAAATAGAAAGGAAGGAGGCCGGTGGTAGCAATGCCGTACATTCACAACGTTTCCCATCGCCTGAAAAGCATTGGTCGAAAAGCTGGCGTGAATGTCGTGATGATTGCCCCTAATAAACTCAGAAGTGGGAAACAATACATTAGACAGCCTGGCAGTTACATAAACGAAAGACTAGTAGAGCACAAAATTAGTTTCGAGCAAGCTTCCAGGAACCTAGGAATTCATTGCAGAGATTGCACCTCAAGAACTTGTGCACCTGATTTCGAAAAATGTCGAGCACTGGCTAATCACAAAGAGCAGTTATAATCGAGCCAGCTTCGATAGCGAGGCTGCGTGAAGACTGTGTCAGTGCACGCCGTCTGTTGCATTAACAAAGAAAGAATTGAACATGTAAAAAATTTGATTAAAAATCTTCGGTTGGCATTTTAGAACGCTTGAACGATATCGTTGTGACGCATATGTTTTGAAGGTGTGAAGAAGTTACAAAAAGCCGTGTTTCTTCGAAATAAAAATGAGTTGTAAGTCAGAGCTTGTCTCTTTTCCCTGTGCTTTGCGCTGCGTCATCACAAATGTGTTTTCGAAATTCTAAAAATTGAGAAGGGTATTACGTAAGGTGGGCTACACGCCTCTCAATTAATAATGAGCTCAACGTAATACTTAAAAAGTTTCCTCAGTATTAATTAAGCAGACTACTAGTTCGCACACCTTAACTGCATTCTCATGCGCTACACCGCTTGCTGTGCTGTGCCAAAAAAAGTTCGAAGCGGGTTCACACAGCGCAACACACAAGAGCCAAGAAAGAACTGACACCACGAGCCCTGACTATCAACTTACGTTTATTCCGCTTAAAAAGCGGAATAAAGCGAAAAAAGTACTGTTCTAACACGAAAAAAGTGGCAGGGGTCTAACGTAATTAAACCGAGTAGACGTGCGAAAGCATCTGTTCATTCTTCAAATGGACGGCACACTTCACGTTATGACGCGATAGCTTCAGTGGGTGAATGCCCACGTATGCAGAACATTCATAGATCGCCGACAGTCCTCATGCCACTCCTCGCGCAGACGTGCCGAGATTAAGGCTTGCGCCGCTGCCCTGCGATGAGAGGTGCTGCCACTGGTGGGGATTGTGCGACACATGGTGCTTTTACCGAGCAACCTGTAGCGACAGAACATTAATTAAGGGGCAGCTGCAGCACTTTTTTGTGAATTTCGCGATATTGAAGGATTCAAATCTATGTAGGCTGTAGGTAAAGCATGCCAAGTGGTTTTGCACTAGCATATAAAACAGTGACGTAATCGACGATTGAATTTTGCGCTTCTCCTCAGTGCAACAGAAGAGTGCAGGAAAACTCAGCATGACGTCACGGAAGGTATGATTTCAAATTACCGCTGTTGTCAGCCACACCCTGCCCTGACGCGTTAGACGCTGCCAAACAACTCTCGGTAGGGTTCGCCTTCTGTGGCGTTGTTTTTTTTTCTTCAAAGCAGGCGCTTGTGCGTTGGAAATGTACCGATACCTTCGATGACGTCTTCATGCGCCCCCCACTTGGCGTTGTGCGCTGCGGAGAAGCTCGAAGGGCGTCCGGATTTTATTCGGCGATTACTTCACTATTTCATGTGCTAGCCCAAAAAGACTTCGAATGCTTTTATCTCCAAGTTTCACACATTCTACCCTCTTAAGATCGTTCATTACTAAAACCTATGCAGTTTCCTTTTAAGTGCCACCTACGACGGTGGTCAGTTTGCTCACAATCCGATGGGCAGGTTCTGATGACGTCTCCGAGGTGCGTGATCTAGTTGGCGCGGCGCCTTCTTCCCATTGACTGCAGCTGGCCCTACGTTCTTCCGAACTAGCCCGAGCGTACCCGAGTTACCCCGACAGCACAGAACAAGATTACAAGACTCTTGGTCGGGGTGTAGTGCTTTCGCACTGAAACCTATTCGAGCAAATCGCAGAGCATCTTAGATGAACCAGCCGATATACAAGCATCCGCTGCGATCTGTTTACTTTATGACGAAGTTCTAAAGAAGACAACCCTTGTTTTTGCTCCCCGGGGCAGCTTTTATTTAGCTGTACTTAATTTTAAGTTTCTTTGAATTCCACTGTCGTATGCAAGGTCCTGTTGTATACAATTTGTCACGCACATTTTGAAGATTATCTTTCAGCAGGAATGACAAAAATGACAAAGGAATGACAAAAAGTTTTTCCTCTAAAAGATGTTGGAGGCTCATCTTGTGCTGTTTCGTGTCGTTTCTTAGATGAAGAAGATCGGCGGTGGTGGTTTCGGCGAAATCTACGAGGGCCTGGACCTGATCTCCAAAGAGCTTGTTGCACTCAAGCTCGAATCCGCCAAGCAGGCCAAGCAGGTTCTCAAGATGGAGGTTGCAGTTCTCAAGAAGCTTCAGGGTGAGCCATGTGTCAACTAGAGGCACACATCAAACCATTTGCGCTTCTTAAACTGTGCATGCTGACTTTTTGTATAAGACAGCTACGAGTCATCTCTCTGCAGTACTTACTACAACAGTGCCGGTAGCAGGTAGTTTAAATATCAGATGTTACCGTCACTTCTAAAACGAAGCAGACAGTTCATGGTAAGGTGACAGATGTGGTGAAGATAATGAATATTAACGGCCAAAGAATAGTTCGTACCAAACAGCTCCATGGGACAAGGTGTTTCCCAGCAAACAAGGTGTAGCCAAAAGCCCGTTTCTCAAGTATTTCATCCCCGATAAGCCGACCCCCAAGGCGGGGAAAGCTCGTACCAGTGGTACTACTGATGGGTCCCTCCCCGGCAGTACTGATGATGAAACCATGCACAGTCTTTGTCAAAAGTAAGCAGGCTGCATGGTTTGCGTTTCAGTCGTATATTAAAACTATTAAGCCAGCCCTCAAGCTCTGAATCTCTGTATGGTGAGAAGAACCCCTTCCCTAACCTTCAAAGAAGTTTTTGACCATTACAGAAGACGTGAGGGGTCTACTATACGAATGAGAAGCAAACTGGTTGGTTTATGGGGTTTAACGTCCCAAAGCGACTAAGGCTATGAGAGACGCCGTAGTGGAGGGCTCCGGAAATTTCGACCACCTGGAGTTCTTTAACGTGCACTGACATCGCACGGTACACGGGCCTCGAATTTCTCCTCTAAAGAAATTCAGCCGCCGCGGCCGGGATCGAACGCGCGTCTTTCGGGCCAGCAGCCGAGCACCATAGTCACTGAGCCACCGCGGCGGCCCAGAAGCAGCCTGGTTACTTTTGACAAAGACTGTACCTCCCGCATGCGAGGCGGATGCTGGAACCATTAGGGCACAGCTGTGGTCAAGGAATGATGGATATATCTTGAATTCCTCTGCACTAAGGTTCGGCTTCAAGGAATCCGTAAAGATAACAAAATATAGATAAGCTCACAATAAAATATAATGAACGTCTTAATCAACCACGTGGCCTGCGCGTTTCGATAATTGTGCTTCCCTGAAAAAAGGCTGGCGATTTAGCATTGCTAAACACGAAATATTGACGTTTTTTTTAGGTGTACACCACCGCCACGTACAAGGTTTGTCAAAAGCTAACAAGCCAGAAGGGTCTGCTTTTCAGTGACATATCCTGCCGCTTATGAAACAGTTTAGTTTAGTTTATGGGCGTTTAACGTCCGAAAGTGACTAAGACTATGAGGGGCGCCGTAGTGAAGGGCTCCGGAAATTTGGACCACCTGGGGTTCCTTAACGTGCACTGGCATCGCACATTACACAGGCCTCTAGAATTTCGCCTCCATCGGAATTCCACCGTCGCAGTCGAGCAACAAAACTATCAATGTTCTCATGTGTGAGTGAGAATGATACTTCTCCTATGGGCTTCGGAGGTGTCGTAACTGCCCCACTAGAGGAGCTCGAAAGCGGAGCTTGTGTCCTGGGAACTTTTGACGGAACCTGGACCTCACAGCACGATTGAGTTGTCTACTGACCCACGGAGCCAGTTAGGCACCATTTCTTTCCTCAAAACAGGCGAAGTCAACCTTCCGCTGATTTTGAGAGAAGAAAAGGCGCATATTAAGGCGGAAGCTTAGGCTAGTTGGAAAGCGTTTAGAATCATATTTGCTAGCGCTGGACGCGAACGTCTACTCAAAGAGCAATTGAGGTGTGCACTTCTTCGTCAGTTTCCGCGCGTCTCATGCGCTGCCGTTCTCGGTTTACCTGTTGAGGGTTTCACGTGACCGGACTTCACACACGCACCGCTGAAGCGTGGGGAGTGCAGATAGACGTTTTTTCGCGCTAAAAGTTTCGAGCAGACTGTTCAAGAGCAAGATTGCCCTGCTTTGCAGTAGACTAGCCATATTGTGTGATGTTTTATTCAAGTTGGTTCTCCGTGTGCCATTCCTTCTCTCGGCGATAACCTATAGTTAATAAAGAAGGGGCTATCTGCTTCTTTTAAGTAGGAGCTGTTGTCCGAATTCAGCTTTTATTGCCTCGCTTTTGAAGAGACCTTCGTTATTTGTAGCGGCACTATTCTGGATATAAATCACAGTTTTTGTATCAATTCACTTCTGACTGTTTCTGGTTTTCTTTTGGTGTGGTGTGTTCACAGATTAGGGACTCGATATTTAATTTGGCGCAGCAGAGAAATGGACTTAAGTTACTGTAACAAAATTACGAGAATTTATTCGCTTTGATGGTAAATAATAATGTAATAAAATGCGGCGCGGTAGTGAATTCTATGCAGAAATAATCGATTACTTTAGAAGTTATTTAAACTAAAAAGTCTGTTCTTTGTAGATGCCATGATTTTGGTCTTTGTGCACGCAAAGCGGAGCAAAATTTTCAACGGAGACTTTGGAGGCTCAGTTGCTCCTGCGGTACAACAAATTAAAAAACCTCGAATGCTCGCGCAACCTGTCGCCAATGTATTTCTTTGCGTGCGTCAGAACTGAGAACATCAAGTTTACGAGTAATTGTAATTAATGAAATCACTTTTTGGGAGGAGTCGTGGAAAATGCAATTCAATTACATGAGCCTGAATTCTACGAAAGCAATGTAGAGGTGTAATAATCGGCTTTCCAACAGCAATTTTGCCTGGTGCATGCCCCAGCACTTCTTGCCACTCGTTGTCAAGTGAGAATATGTCTTAATGCCAGGCTTCTGGCTTCGTTGGCTAACCTAATTCTGACTTCGGGCCGGCGCGTACGCAGGTCGTGAGCACGTGTGCCGCTTCATCGGCTGCGGCCGCAACGACCGCTTCAACTACGTGGTGATGCAACTGCAGGGCAAGAACCTGGCCGAGCTGCGGCGCGCCCAGCCACGCGGCGCCTTCTCCCTGAGCACCACGCTCAGGCTGGGCCTGCAGATACTGCGCGCCATACAGAGCATCCACGAAGTGGGCTTCCTGCACCGGGACGTCAAGCCGGTACCTGTCTTAACTAAGATGGTTTATTGGTTTACGGGGGGTTTGACGTCCCCCACCCACTCAGAGACGCCATAGTGAAGGGTTCTGGATATTGTGACCACCTGGGGCTCGTTAACGCACACTGACATCGCAGAGTACACCGCAAGTAGAATTTCGCCTCCATCGAAATTCAGCCGCCGCAGCCGGGATCGAACCCGCATCTTTCGGGTGAGCAGCGGAGCGCCATAACCACTGAGCAACCGCGGCGGCTAGAAAAGCAAGAGAAGGGCGCGCAGTCTAGGGCTGCAGGTTGATTTCAAGCGTCTGGGATCCTTTAACGTGCTACGGCACCGCAGGGGTCACGGGTGTGTTTGGCATTAAGGCCTCCCATTGTCATCGGATTATGATAAAGTATGTAGAGTCGAAGTAACATGGTCTTTCATGGACGCCCTAGTGGAAAGCAGTGGAATAATTCCGACCAGACATCACACAGTCGCCTCCGCCTTGTTAGGGTCGGTAGTCGAATGTCATATCTGCTTAGGCTAGCGATCTGCGTGCCTGCACACGCTAGACACAAGACGACAGAAAATCCTGCAGATGAATCACGTGTCGCATCGTGTAGGAAGGTCATGCTTTTCGCCTCGATGTGGGCTGCATCGGTAGCTCTGAGCGCGAAAAAGACGCCTGAGGAAGTCCCACACGCAAGCGCAATTGTGGTGTGTGCCTTCCTCAACTGTCGCGTCTTTCTTTGCGATATACGATGCATAAAAATGAACCAATGAGAACATCCCCAACTTTTCGCTCTGCTCTACTTGTGAGCGATGCAGGCAGTCGTCAGCACGGCTACTCAATTCCAGGGTGAGTGGGGTGAAACTAGTGGCGAGTTGCAGTGCAAAAACACTATTTGCAACCAGCTCACCGGTTCGTGTCAAGTATGACCGTGAAGTGACTTTGGGCAAACCGTAAATAAATAAATGCAGTAAATATTGTTACGCGGCTCGAAGTCTAGGTAGGCACAAGAACGACCGGAGCACAGGGCACAGATTACAGCGAACACCGAGCGGATAGCACGCACACACCAGACAGAGATTATCCGTTGCACGGACTCCCGGTCGAAAATGCATCGTCTCGGTTTACATCAGGACGTGGAAGGGGACGAGAGACGTAACCTTTGAGGCGAGAAATGTGCACAACATCAGTCTGATGATGAGAGGACGTTGTACCAAGGAAGCCCGGAGCGATATCGCAGGTGACAGCAGTGACTTGGCGCAGGGCACAGTACGGTCCGATATAGCGGGCCAGAAGGTTTTCAGAGAGCCCCACGCGGCGAGATGGCGACCAAAGCAAGGCGACGCAGCCAGAGGAGGAGACCATACGGTGACAGCGCTTGTATAATTCCTGCTGAGAGCTGGGAAGCGAGTAGCCGGGACCGTGCGAGTTGGCGGGCGTGGTCAGCGCGAGTAATGGCTTCGTGGGCGTGTGCAGATGCCTTAGCAGTACAACTGGGAAGCAGCGTGTCCAAAGGCAGCAGGGGCCCGCAGCCGTGCAAAAGATAAAAAGGGGAGTAGCCGGCAGTGTCATGGCGGGAGGAGTTGTAGGCGAAGGTCACATAGGGAAGAGCGGTATATCCCAGTCGCGATGGTCCCGAAAAACGTACATAGCCAGCATATTGGTGAGAGGGCGGTTGAGGCGTTATGTGAGGCCGTTTGTCTGCGGGTGGTAGGCGGTGGTGAGCTTATGTTTTGTAGAGCACGACCGAAGAATGTCAGCGACAACTCTAGACAAAAAGCATCGGCCCAGGTCGGCAAGAAGTCGACGGGGAGCACCATGATGTAGGATGAGGTCGGTCAAAAGAAAGTCGGCAACATCAGCAGCCGTACTGGTGGGGAGTGCCAGCGTGATCCCGTAGCGAGTAGCGTTGTCTGTGGCAACGGCTACCCATCTCTTTCCCGAGGCAAATTCCGAAAATGGTCCCAAAAAGTTTATTTTATTTGTATTTATTTGAACATACTGCTAGCCTCACACTTGAGGTCGTCGCAGGAGAGGGACCTCCTATACACTAAAATAACCCAGTTCAAGTATGTGTGAACACAAAGGCAATCGTAGTCCAGCAAGACAATACGCATTATACAAACGCTTAAAGAAAATGACAAAACAGGAGCAATTCGCATATTTGAGGACTTAGGCACGTGAAAGGAAAAAAAAACAACCAGAGTAACGAAAATTCAGACAAGTTTTAAAGTTAGAGAGCAGGAAATGAAGCAATAGCTGCTGAAGAATGACACTGTCGTGAGAATGAGGTTAGAAAAAGACATGTTTGAAACAGAAAGGCGCAAATGGGACAAGTATAAAAAAGGAACGTGATGCAACAGGGCAAGCGCCAACTATCAACTGAGGTTTATTGCACCTCACCCTGTAATTATACGCACCACTCAGCCGTGTTGCATAAGCCACACACCTGGAAAGAACTAAAGAACCAAAATGCACAATTTTCCATTTCTCCGGGGTTTGCGCCTGTTGTCATTGATTTTTCAAAAATAATCAGCAAGAACATTGACATCCATTCCGCGTAACGCTTAAAAAAATGCATCTGGTATGTTGTCGGGACCCCCAGGTTTTTTAGGATCTATTTCAAGGGGGAAAGAATGCCAGATTCATTTATGACGAAATGATGTATTTTTGCTGAGTTACTCGGAGGAGATTCGAGGTCAGTTTTTTTTTCATTGTCGGGCGTAAATACTGAGATAAGGTAATCATTGAAGTCTGTGGCTTTTGCGATAGCCTCGGGGGATGGTGGATTACTTTCCTGACGTGGCTTCGAATTAAGGTACCGTCAAAACTTGGAAGGAGATGCTTTGATAAAATTACTTATAGTGACGTTCATGTACTCATCTTCAGCCTTTATTTTTATAGCTGCCTTTAGTGCATGAGACTGTTCGCGTAATTTAGCAGGGTGGACGGGCAGCGACAGTTTAATCCTCAGTTTCCCAAGCCTTGCAGTCTTGCGCTTCAATTGCATAATTTTTCTTGTTATCCAAGGGTTCATCTTATGCACCGCCTTGACCTTTGTGGGAATATATGCTGATAAACAGTGCGGAATAATTCTTTCAGACGCCGACCATAATGTGTCTACTGAACCTGTACAATTCATGGCGAGAGAACTAAAGGTGGAATAGGATTCATCCTAGATATTCCAGGACACTAACGTCGTCGGCGCTTGTCCTGTCGAAAATTCGTGCACTCATCTTTACCGTAGGTGGTGGCACACCCAGCAGCAAGAAACATTTAGTTGCTCTGTGGTCCGATACGCCGTCGACAACTCCCCATGAAACTCGGTCATTTGTAATGCTATCACTCACAAAAATCAAGTCGAGTATATTTCTGCTTACTGCGGTAACACGTGTGGGTTCCTGGATAAGCTGTCTAAGGCCGAAGTTAAAGCTTAGATCAAGCAGTGCATCTGTATGAGTTGTTTCAGCATTTTTATTATCAAGCGTGTCCCACGTTATGCCAGCGAGGTTAAAAACCCCAGTAAGGATTATCTTAGTATTGTGGGTGAAATGACTTTCGATATAATTTGCTAGCTCGTGTAAGATATCTCCGGTCGCTTAGGGGACTTGTACATGGTGTGTATAAAAAAGAAGGATTTGTCTACCATGGTTTTGTACCAAAGTGCTTTAGCGCCTATGATTTCTGGAACGAGTGTGATTTGGTTTGGTTTATGGGGTTTAACGTCCCAAAGCGACTAAGGCTATGAGAGACGCCGTAGTGGAGGGCTCCGGAAATTTCGACCACCTGGGGTTCTTTAACGTCCACTGACATCGCACAGTACACGGGCCTCAAGAATTTCTCCTCCAAAGAAATTCAACCGCCGCGGCCGGGATCGAACCCGTGTCTTTCAGGTCAGCAAGCGAGCACCATAACCACTGAGCAACCGCGGCGGCGACTCTGGAATGAGTGTGACGTAAATGTTTTCCCTGATCAATATTGCCACACCACCGCCTCGAGAATACCTTTGCGCATGAGAGTGTAACCAGAAGGGAAGACATCACTACTTGAAATATCAGGAGAAAGCCATGTTTTGGTGATTGCTACGATATTAAGAGAGAGTTCGAGAAAGAAAGCTTCAAGTTCTGTGCTTTTGCTGGCGACACTTCTGGCGTTTATGTTCACTATGATTAAGGTGGGAGGCATTACATGTTTGATCGGTTTTTCCCTTCTTTGAATGGCTGGTTTTTTACCACGGGTACTCTCGCTTCTTTATCGTCGTCCCAGACATAAACCTGTTCATTGATTACATTCTTGTCGTACACAAGTGATATTTTTCCCCCTTATTCTGTTGTCTTTGCTGCTATCCCACCATTTTTTTTCGAATGCCAAGTACACGTAAAGAAAAATCTTCGCCGACCGAAACACCGGAATTATTTAGTTTGTAACAACTCTTCATTATGTTTGTCTTTTCTCTGAAATTTTGCAGCCTCAGAATGACTGGTCGGATTTTGTTGTCTGCTTTGGTGCCTGGGTGAGAATGTCTAGGCATTCTCTCGATTCCCGAGCTTGTGACAACAAGTGTGCCGTTAATTTTTTCTGTGATTTTGTATTCAGGTCATCTGTTTTCTCGTCCTCTTCTTCCGTAATTCAGTAAAAAATTAAGTTTGATCTACTTCTATTCTCAAGCACCTGAAGAGCTAGTCTACAAATGATATCTTCAAATGTCTCTATTTTATCCTCAACACCTGCGATTCTGCCTCCGAGAGTAGCCAACGTGTCTAACTTCGCAGGATTGCCTTCCAGAGATTCATTTATAGCCTTGTCGTCATTTTTTAGTTCAGCTATCTCACCAGCCAAACTGCAGAACTGGGGCCGCAGAAATCAGTCTGGGCTTCACTGAAGAATAGCCCTACGTCACTTGGTGAATATACAGGGCAGTAGAATGGCCTGAGGGGCGAGTTGGTGCATGATGAAATGAACGGCGGCGCAACAAGGACACTAACAAGAGAGAGGTTGTACGCATGTGGTGTCCCCTCTCTTGTTAGTGTCCTTGTTGCGCCGCCGTTCATTTCATTTTTTATACAGGGCAGTGCTCACGAGCAGAAGGACGGAAACAGTAGAAGTCATACGTTGCTGCTGGTTGTCGACTGAATTTTATTTCTGAAGCACAAACAATGTGTAGGCCAAGAAATGGGGGCGTAGCATCGAGAGAAGCTGTTTTTTTTAATACGATAGCGTTAAAGGTATCGTGTCGCAGAAAAGCCGGTGTCATTGGCCATGAGCGAAAAATGGCGATGGAAGCGAAGCATGAATCATAGAGAGCTTAAAAGTGAATTTAATAATATTCGTTGTGGGGCTAGTTGGTTCATACTCAGATTTCTTTTATGCGCACAGATAGACGACACAATAAGACAAGGTAGACAGGACGGAGCGCTCCGTCCTGTCTACCTTGTCTTATTGTGTCGTCTTTCTGTGCGCATAAAAGAAATGTGAATTTAATGTTCGGAGGGAATCGAAGCAGGACCTTCGGAATGCAAGATGGGCATGCCAACCGTGGACGTAGTGAATGCGTCGTGGTCTTTCAGCTGGTGAAGTGTCCGAATGGGTGCATGAGTTGAGTTTCTGATCACGACTACATGAGTTTTGAGTGTGCTGATTATCAATTGTGCGAGTGTTGAGCAGGCGAAGCGACCGGGACGCGATAGCGCAATCCCGTTTCGCTCCTCTAGGGGAAGCTTAAGAGTCCCCCGATTTTTTTTATTTGCTTTCATCGCTGTGCCTTGTGCTATATGCATCACACACAACCAACTTGGTTTCTGCATCACACGTCCTAGTTGTCTACATGGCATCCCTCCCTCCGTGCAGTCCAACTTCGCCATGGGGCGCACGCAGCACTCGTCGCGCAAGGTGTACATGCTGGACTTCGGTCTGGCGCGCCAGTACGTCACCACCACGGGAGAAGTGCGGCCTCCGCGGGCGGCCGCCGGCTTCAGAGGCACCGTGCGCTACGCGTCCGTCAACGCCCACAAGAACAAGGTGGGCTTTCCTGCAAAGAACGTGAAACGGGGGACTGCGGATTTGCAGACGAATTGGCGTGGGTGGTTCCAGGTTATCCATTACTACTCAGCGATGACAAAATATAGAGTGAGGAAGTAGAAGTATAGATGAAAGATCGCAATAGTAGGCACGTCATAGGCATCAATGGGGAAGGACCAGGCGATGGTGGCAGGCAAACGCCGCCACCGGGGGAGTCAGGAAGACTAGTGAGGGACAGCCCTTACAAAAAAAAAGTTTTAGACAGTCTATAGAGTGTATATAGACTTCTGTGTAAAAATTATATAGATGTTCTATAGACAAATCATAGGCAACAGTCTATAGGCAATACAAATGTCATGGACAGTCTATAGGCAATCTATATATTTATGGCCGTACACTTTTAGTAGACTTTTGTCTACAGACAGTCTGTAGACTATGAATAGACAAAAAGCGATATCTATAGGAAGTCAACGGAGTCAATAAGAAGTCTATAGACCATTTTTATAAGGGAGAGCGTGTACAGTCGTCCGCACACCTGTCTAGAACCGCACACACTGTTGGGAGAAACCTAGCGTTTGCAGACATAAGGAGCTAAATACCATCCATGCGAATGTGCATGCACGATAGCGTCTCGTTTCGACAAAACTTGGGTAGGGCCTAGTTGGTACATGATGTTGTGAAGGTAAAGGATGCGCAATCAAAGGACGAACCACGAAGAAAGACACAGGGACACACACAAGCGCACTAACAACTGTTTATTTCTTCCTTGAAACGCTTACTTATACACCTGGCCACGCATGCTCAAAAGCAATCTCTAATCACAATAGTCATGCCAACGGCTGTTAACGCAGACGCGAACGCAAAAAGTTGATTTCGGCAACGTACAGAGCCACGGACGTGTCACTAATACAATCTACCGCGTTTTCCTTTATATACTCCTTCCCTCTTTCATGTGGTAAGACCTACATCTGGCAGACAGGGCGGTGCATAAACGAGCGACTCAGGGAACATGCGAATAAAGTCAGGAACAACACAGACAAAGGGGCACACCTTGTGTCCCATCTTAGTTCTTGCCGCAATTGCGCACCGCGACTTGACGAGACCGTGATACTGGGAAAAAGTAAAAATGAACAAGCGCGGCTGGCTTTGGAAGCTTTCCACATAAAGGAAAACGCGGTAGATTGTATTAGTGACACGTCCGTGGCTCTGTACGTTGCCGAAATCAACTTTTTGCGTTCGCGTCTGCGTTAACAGCCGTTGGCATGACTATTGTGATTAGAGATTGCTTTTGAGCATGCGTGGCCAGGTGTATAAGTAAGCGTTTCAAGGAAGAAATAAACAGTTGTTAGTGCGCTTGTGTGTGTCCCTGTGTCTTTCTTCGTGGTTCGTCCTTTGATTGCGCATCCTTTACCTTCACAACGTCTCGTTTCGAGCCTACACCTAAATAAGGCGCTGCTCGAGTGATCTAGACAGGTGCCGGTCCGGCGGTTTGGCTGAGGCCGGATTGTTAGCGTTTGCTGGCTTTAAATCAGGCGGCTAAAAGCACGCACTGTAGACACTTAGACTCGAGGGGCGCAGGCCTGCTGGGATTAATGCCGAAGAAAGGTCGCGAATGAAATCTGTGGCCGTGGAAGGCGTCGATTTCGCGGGGTACTGTGACGGCAGAAGGCGTATGTAGGGCGACACTCGACGCTGGCTAGGCTAATTGATATCGTTTTCGTCTTTTTTGCGCTCGTTAAGCATTAATACCAAGTGGGTCAACTTCTCACGTTAACACAATATAAAGAGAAGCAGAGTTTGATACCCAGTACCGTTGGCTGGAGGCACGGGGGCGGTGTGAGCACCTCACTCACTGGGTGGCATGTTTGCCGTGACGGGAACAATGAAGCCTAGGATGTGCTTACATTGGCCAAGTGTGCGAAAAACGTCAGGTGAAAAGGACAAGCGTGCAGTCAGCCCGGCGTCTGCGCTGTCTTGGCAGTCACGCGGCGGAGAGGCTGCAGCAGCAAAGGGTCAAAACTGGCAACATGTAGTGAGGGCGGCACAGGGTAGACAGTCATCGTAGGTTCCTTTCTGATATTTATGGGCATCTGTTGTTGCTGCGTGCAGGCGTGGCAGATGTAGAGGTCTATTTGAAGTGCAGAATAATCAGTTAAGGTGAGAACTGGTTGCTGCAACCAAATTCCACCATAAAGAACGGGCATGTATTGCAGGTTGTCGGTGATACTGTCTGTAAAAATTGTGAGTACACTGCCTTAAAGTACGTTGGGCACAACGGGCTAGTCGTGGAAGGGGCTAATCGGAAGAAAACGTGCTGAGGTTTGCCTCTGTCAAAAGCATCCAGCCAGAATAGCACAGTTCCGGAGAGCCCCTTGACTGCTTTTACTTTTTCTTGCGTCATTGATGTATAGATAGATTACAAAGTTTGTTCAAGAGCGTACACTAATTGTCAACATGCCCATGACTTTGATCGCCAAGACCAACTTGTCTGCTAGCTCAGTCGATGCACTCCGGCGGGGGAAAGAGGGTTATGGAGGAACGAAAGTCGAGGGCATCAATGGGCAGATTGCTCATTTCAGTAGAGGGCGCCTGCACGGACCTGAATGATTAAAGTGAAAAAAGAAAAAAAAAAGACAACGCTGCCACGCTCTGTTTACTTAATATGGGGAATGTTGCAAGTGGTCTACTTAGAAAGTGCATTAAGATGGTCGAAGGAGTTGTGGAATTTCTTCCAGCTGAATATTAAACATTGTACGCACTGCACGCTGTGCTAGACCAGTATGGCCAGTCACTGCTGGGCTTGCGCCATTCTTGCAGGAAATGGGCAGGCACGACGACCTCTGGTCTCTCTTCTACATGCTGGTGGAGTTCGTGAATGGGCAGCTTCCATGGCGAAAGATCAAGGACAAGGAACAGGTAATATCATAGTCCGCTCTTTTTCCGCCGGCTCGCAAGATGCCGTCATAACATCGGCACTCCCTCGCAGTACTGCTGTGTAAGGGCAACAGTGGGCGGACAGCGAAAATATGGGGCATGCTATTCTGTCGTAGCGATAGGCGTGAGTATTCTTGCACCACGGATCGTCTCTCAAGATTTTTTTCGTCTTTTTGGAAAGCTCTTTTTGAGTCATGCACCTGTCAGGAATACGTTAACTTTTTTAGCGCGATCCGATTTGTTTGAATACTTGTATGTCCTTTTCTGGCTATAGACGATATTCTTTCTGATGTCAAGGGCAGTAAATTCTGCTGGGTTAACGCGTAATGTTGCGAGAGGTGGCTGACAAACTATCACGAGAACTGAGTGGATTCCAAGGCAAAGAAAACCTAACCAAGGGCGGAGTGTATTCCAGGGCAAGAAAAACTTAACCAAGGGCGGGAAGTGGTCAGGGGGTAGGGAACTCCATTACCTTATTAGCCGGAAGTAGGTAGTGATGTCTGAGGTTTAGTTATACTCAGATAGGAGAGCTAAATATTAACTGAGCCCTAGTTTAGAGTCATCCTGTCTTTAAGTCTTTCACTGTGCAACGTCGCTACACCATTGAAATTTGAACGGGGTTGATGTCATTGAGAATTGTCTGACCAAGGCACACCATCCTTTCCCGCTTGCGTCATTTGCGCAGAGGCTCGCTGAAATGCCGACTGGTTGGATTTCCTCCTCATCCTCGCATGAACAAGAGATTGTGCTGAAGGCACAGCGCCCACTTTGCAGCGCAGTGCGAGCCTCCAGCCCTTAGTATTCGAGCGATAGCGTACATCCTTGCCGGGTGAGACCGTATGTGCGTGCTGCTGTTTGGGCTATTGGTCTGTACACAATTGGGCATTCGTTATGCTGCTGTTATGACGGGGGCAGTCGCTTCCTCAAGCTGTTGGCATCAGCAGCTTTTTGTGCCTGCCCCATCCTTGCACTTTGCACAAAGGAAAATAAAATATGATTTCATTTGATTCGAAGAGCAATATAGCTAAGCCCTCACTTCTGGCGCTGCGCTGCCACAGTGGTGTGCCAGGTGTTCATGCCACAGAAGGGCTTGGGAGAGTCATCAAAGCGGCCGTGACGTCATGTTCAGCCGCCTATAGCGGCGAACCACTAGTCCTTCTCCTGGCCGAAGTTGGTCTCGAAATGACGGCGCATTCCGCCTACTTTTCCGCCGAAACCTGAACCGCGATTGAGGATTTCGCTACCTCTTTACGGCAAATGTCCAGGTGTGAACGTGTCATAAATGAGCCGGCGTCCACTGCGCAGCAACTTAGTTACAGCAGGACTCGACGGCCCTCTAACTGAATGATTTCTTCCAAAGATGTGTATTATTGGTCTATGGCTGTGGCTCGGCTGTCTCTGTGTATGCTGGAGGGTATTGTTTAAGTGTTCTGGTGCTATTGTGTGCTAAAGCGCTCAGCAAAATACCCGGCAGGCCCGATTCTCTGCAGCCTTCAGGCCGCCCCCGTAGTCTTCATCAGTACTGAACGCTGTCGAAATGAGGTTCCCACCATTGTTCATTACTGCTGCGCCATGAGAGCACTATGCTGCATATTGTGCACACCATGATTTAAGGGTTCTCCGCAACGCAGTGCCAACGTTGCACCAGATAAGGTAGATAAGGTGTTTCTTGTTAGGTCGTGGGGGTGAGCAAGCCAAAAATGCTGTTTTGTCGGGGCGATTATTTGCGTATGTACGCAAAATAAAATACCATTGACGTCATAAGATCGCGTACGTACCGCATTGTGACTGGCAAGCCATGCCCGAGGCATAGGACTTGCCGGCTCAATAGTAGCGGCGAGCACAAGGGGGCATTGTCCATGCTATGTGAACGTGACTTGACAGATTGAAGTAGCGGTTACACCGGTGACGTTATCGTCTCTGGACGAGGTGCGCCTGGTGAACACGTCTCCTTCCCTCTCTCCCTTTCCACGCTGCAGCGTGGCCAGCCAAAGCATCGCTGTGCCCTGGATACGGGGACTGCCAGGTTGAGTTGGCACGCCCACTCATAGGGAAGGGTTCTCATAGCAGTATGGCATATTTTAGGGTAGATATTGGGTCAGATGGGTATACGCGCTGGCTTGTGTCCTGCCTAGGCGTTAATGCCACAGAGAAGACTTGCGTACTGGCTTGACCCTGGCTCCAGTGAGGGAAGGATGGCGCAAGTGCCGGCGTGCGCACACTGGTTGCCAGGAAGTGAGTAGTGGCTAGTACCGAGGCCCTTGCGATGACTTCGACATGCTTTGCACACAGAAACGTCCACCGGTGTGGGGGTTCCTGAATAAGTCGTTTTCAAGCTGATAATGGCGCAGCCTTGGAGCTAACATCCATCGAGGCCGGCCTATGACCCTTCGACAAAAGCGTCCTTTCCCCTCGGACCTTGGAATAGAGTGCTCAAGACGACAACACGGAGACTAGCACAGGACTGGCTGTGCGATACCAAGCTTAAAAGGAAATGAAATTCTCGCACCCTTAAGCATTATATGCGCTTGCGGAAGCGCACAGAAGGAAAAAAAAATTGAAGCGTGGTAATACGTCAGCCATGTGTATGAAATGACGAAACTTTCTCTTAAGCTAAACTTTGTGAAAGTGTCACTAAATTCTTGCTATTTCGTCGGGTTAAAAGTGGCCTTTGTCAGTCAGATCGACAAGCATTCAGACCAAACTGATGAAAGTGGGGTCAATTTGTATACTTCTGGGCTCTGGCTTGCTAATAGGAGGTCCTAATATTCAGATTAAGGCTCAGGTGTTTATTAATTGTTTCGATGCTGAAGAGGTAAACAAGGAGAGTGTGATTCTGAGTTCCGGTATATCTTCCACCTCTCAGCGTTCTTTATTGTGTTCCGGAATTTTGGTATAAACAAGCTGCCGCGAATATAAACCGTTGAGATATGCGTGAGCCGCATTTAAAGGCCTTTCAAAACGTCGGTTCACTTTGTTGCCTCCAAGACCCTTGTCAGTGGATACTGGTTGTGCGCATTAAAACTCCAAGTGAGCACTACCTGACTAGACTGTGTGCTTCACTGTCGCAGGTGGGCCTGATGAAGGAAAAATACGACCACCGTCTGCTGCTCAAGCACTTGCCGTCAGACTTCCGCCAGTTCCTGGAGCACATCTCTTCGCTTGACTACTACGATCGGCCCGACTACCCAGTGCTGGCGGGCCTCTTCGAACACTGCATGAAGCGGCGCGGCGTCCGTGACTCGGACCCCTACGACTGGGAGAAGCCCTGCGCGCCCCCGCCGCTCACCGACAACTCGCAGCCGCCCGGCGCCACCATCACCACGGCGCCGATCGTCTCCAAGGGGGCCCAGCAAGGGTGACTACTGCCACTTCCTACTGCGCAGTCTCTGGCGCATGTCCTGTCTGCCGGTGACCCATAGCGGCGCCACAAGCCGCGGTAGTCGAGTGCCTTTGAAGCCCACCAGATTAACGTCCGGCGTCAACTGTCACGCTGTAGTTGTGGAATACCGTTGCCCAACAACTGGTCCTCAGCCGCGAGCCGTAAGCCAGGCTCATGTGGCCAGGCTCCTCATTCTCGTCTGTGCAGCTTTTCCTACATTTCTTTCTCTCTTCGGAATCTGAACGAATCGCGGTTTCCGTGAAAAAAAACAGCTAGTGGAGAAGCAATTTATGTTTTGTAGATGCAGGCGATATTTCAGTTGCCTGGGAGCAGTTGCGCGAGAACTGACTCGCGTACTGGAACCACAGTCCAATAATAATGCACAGAGCCGCATGTAGCAACGCTCAGGAAGCCACGTAAAGAGTTTCGTGCGAAGTCTATATCGGTTGTGTTGCCGGTCGGTAATACTGAACCACAGAATGCCGTTGAGCACATCAAAGCGCGATTTACGTGGCCATTGATGCAGGGACGGTGATGTGTACGTAGTCAGTACATTACCGCTCATGCACTACGCAGCAAATGGTTTTCTTTCGCGTCTTCTATCCCAAAAGGTGGTTTTAGCTTTTAAATCTACCGCTCTTTTCCTTACAGCGTCTTAAGTTTGCCGCGAACTGCTGCAACTTGTCTCATCAGCACCAAAGTAAATGACATTCAGTCAAATGCGTCTCTTAACGTCGTTTGATTAATATTTTCTGGTGGGCTGATTATATCATGCCGGAAGCAGTAGTTCAAGACAGTTCTTAACAAATACTGCAAAAGATGATTCTCTGGGGCTTTGCATTCGGTCGTGTTATTTTTAGGCTGAAACGTGAAGCTTAAACGCACAAACGAAGCCAGCCCATGATACTCGCTTAGTATAAAATGACTTCCACTATGTGCTTTCCTTCAGATATAAATCACAAAGAGAATATGGCTGCACATGCTAAAGTTAAGAACCATGGTAAGTAGAAAACCAGCGGAAAGGACGCGTTCACCAGGAGAAGTACGCAGGACAACGCACAGGACACGTTCAGCCTCCATCAGACCAGGCTGCCTCATGCGTCAGCACCATCATTCCAACGTTGTACTGTGTACTTCTCCTCCTTGTGAGCACGTCCTTTTCGCTGGTTTTCCACGTACCATGCACCAACTGGCCCAACAAGCTACGTTTCTTCAAGTTAAGGACCAGCGCGCTGAGTGTTCTGCGTCGAGTAAAATCGAAGCTCGGAGCCACACGTTTTTCATTCATGGTTTCTCTGCAATTTTAGGCTTTGTGTGAGCTTGCGAGGGTGACCCTTGCGGCGTAATATGCAGACGAACGTGGTTGTGCGCCTGAGAATTATCTCTCTGAGAAGTATCTAGGAATTATCTTATTAGGGCACTCGATTATCTCTCTATTCAACGGCGCTTTTTAACAGTTTGGTGTTCATGCGCCTTGCGAAATGGCAGCGGTCGTGACGTCAGCGTGGCTTGTTCTCGCAGGAGCGCCCTGCTGCCGGGCGGCACGGAGCACCTGCTCGACGACAACATCATGGCGAGCTACGACGAACGAGGCGACAACATGGTGCCGGAGGCGATCTACGATGGGGCGCCCGCCATGTCACCGGTGCTCCACTTCTGTCTTTCACTCTGCCCCAGCTACAGTGCCGCACGTTTGTTGCGAAATGCACATAACACACGCTGTGACCAGCGTTTCCGCTGCTGCTGGGCGACCGTTGGCCACGTTAAGCTATGATGTTATTGTTACCAAAGTTGACTGCAAGGAAAATCGACCGCACGGTACTGAAAGACTTTTTATTTTTAATTTTCGTGCCAACCGGCGGTGAAGGGTTGCCAGTACCAAATGCTCAACATTACGCAGCTACAAGGGCGTCCGCAGAACTTTTTCCAGGGGAGTGCACCCGATGGCCGGGTATGGGGGAGGCGGTAGGTTAGCACCAAAAAGGAACTATTTGTGGTCTAAACTGCGCTCATGAAACAAAAATTAGAAGTAGCAAATTAGTGCTCGGCTTGGAGAACAAACAGAATTTATTAATGAACAAAGAATTGAACTCAATAAGCAAAATCCGATAACTTATTATCACCTAAGCGTGCTAATCAAGCTGTGTAGTTGTTTTCTACTAGTGTATAAATAATATCCGTAATTCCAAGGGGAGGTGGGGGAGGGGGGCAACCACCAACCTTGCCCCCCCCCCCCCCCCCCTTCCGGACGCCCATGCTTGGCTATCACTTGTTGCGAGTTAAATACTGAGCGTCCCTTGGATCATAACGCTCATTGTGAATTATTATGGTGCATCTGGGGCCAAAAAGCGCCATGGAACAAGTTATTTTCTTCTTCTCAGGGGTGGTCTTAGTAACCCATTTCTACCCTCAATAAGCCGAGCACCAGGCCAGGGGAAAGCTTGTACCCTTTGTATCACAGGTCCCCCGGCGGCACGGGGTTCGAGCCGCGCACCATCCACACGTGAGTCGGATACTCAAACCCACCACTAGGCCACCGCTCCGGTGCTTCCCCGAATCACGAACGTTCACGGGATCGGGATCGGGTTGTTCCAATAGCTAAATGCGATTAGTTTTCTCAGGTATCAACACTGCTCTGAGGGAGCACTGCTTTGGGGGCACGGTGGATGTCGTGTTAGCTTTTGTGTTCGTCCTCGTCTTTTCGCGCTACTTCGTCTAGGCATGCAACAAGGTCAACAAACAAATCAAGAACAACAACCGCAACTTTAGTGCAAGCTAAACGGTTCGCCAGCTTCCCTGGCGCCGTTCAACAATTAAGCTGCAACGTTCATGAGTGCGGCGCAGTGAAAATAGCGCGTGAAGCATACCGTCTGTTATGTTCCACCGGTCCGCGCCAAAGCAGTCAGGAGCCTGATGTGGGGAGGACACGATGGTCACTTAGAGGAAGTGGGCTTCATTCGAGCACCGTGTACAAACTTAAGGCAAAACTGTCTAGACTGTATTATTCGCAGATTTCATGGGAGCTCTTTGCATGGGCGCTCCAGGAGAGAGGGCAATTTGAGAAAAGCACTTGGGCCTAATTGTGTTACCCGTTACTATGCAGCCAAAATTCCAAAATGTATGCAGATTATATAATACATTTTATCTACATCAACAAGCCGCGGCCAACAGCACGTTAGGGCACAGGCGTGTTCGCTTGAAAAATTAAATTTCCTTTAAACATCTTGGAAATTACCCACAAACCTGTGTAATTCTAAGTAAGACATGATGCTGGGGCAGTCGGTTTATAGTAACTGCAAAAAAAGGTACGCGAAGACGACGGGACAAGGAGACGCACAAAGAGGCACACACAAAGCACCGAACTTCCGACGTACTTTATTTTACTCCTGCACTGCAGAGCTGCTATAGGAGAAGTTGTTTTGCTTATCTGGAGGAAGCATTATTTCTTGCTAAGGCAAAAATAAAACCGAAAGAGAGGTTATAGAGGCATCCTTCATCTCCAAAAGGAGTGACAACATTGTCGGCTCGCCTTCGTTACCTCTTTCAAGGAAAGAGATCGATTTATTAGGTGGGTACAACCGGGCTTTCCGTCGTTCCTAACCACACTGTGGCACTGTTGACGCTGCTTTCGCCCTACGCAGGATGTTGTTGCGTGTGTACCTTAATTGTCAGGCTGATAGCCTTTATGAGCACTCTTTTTTCAAAAATGAAGTCAGTTTCAAGTTGCGCTCTTTTTGTGTGCATCTTTGGACCGGTTCTTGCCCCGTTGTCTTCGCGAAGTTTTTTAGCCATTCTAACAACATAATTCTGAGAACATAGCGCGACATTGCCTGGGAAACAGCTTACGGCAATGCGTGAGTTAACCGCTTTGGACTTCAATGACTGCAGTATGTTTTAAATAAAATAAAAAAATAACTACTATTACACACTGCAGTTCCACTTGATTTATTTTTGCACGGATCTTCCTCCTTGCGGCAGAATGGCGACTATGTCACCTCATATTGGTCATCGGATTGTTGCTAGAAGACCATGGCTTGAGCGGTACATGCTTAATGCGGGAGCAGCGTAAAAAAAGCATAGATAGAAAAAGAAAGTCTCACTGGTCATGTCGTGCACTTGCTGGCCTGTCCATTGAGTGTCTTCGTCGATATTTCTGTTTTCGTGCTGCTTTTGCACGGCCGTCGGTAAGTGTGAAAGGTAAACATCGCAAACGGCTGTTGTTCTGTCTGCTTAGAGTATTTTCGGTCGTTGACCGTCTTGGCTCAGGTGTGAAGCAAAATGATGGTTTGAGCTTGTTAGTACATCTTCAAAATTTCACCAGCGCTGCGACCAGGAACAAGAACAGAGAAGGAAGACAAGGACAAGCGCTACTAACAACTGAAAGTTTATTTGAAAAAACACAGAATATATGCACACAACTGACAGCCCAAAGCGCGGGAAGCGCAGGCGCTTTGGGTTGTCAGTTGTGTGCATATATTCTGTGTTTTGTCGTTAGTAGCGCTTGTCCTTGTCTTCCTTCTCTGTTCTTGTTCCTAGTCGCCGCGCTGGTGAAATTTTGAAGGTGTGAAGCGTACCTTGCTACACACCGACGTTGTGGCACTACATGTATTTAAGCACTAGGATTGCTTATTTTTAAGCAAGGCAGAGCTGAATCCCGAAGGACCACATTAAAAAGCTGTGGATGAGACTGTTGCCTGAACCAGACGATAGTGGAAGGTTCATGTTGCTACAAGCGCACAAGTAAAGACAAAGCTTGTATTAGCTGTGTTAGCCTAGTTGCCAAGGTTTTCGCTTTGTCATCGCGTCGCGGTCGGTGTCCCGTGATGCCCTTCCTCTCAACCACAAATCTGCCCAGTCATTCATGTGAATACTTGTGTCTTCATGGTCGTGCGTACCGAAGCGCCATCATGTTGTCAGTTACTTCGCTAGCCGCCTGCTGGTCCTGCTCGGGGGGTAAGCGGTTGTAGTTTTTTCTGTTGGAACCTGCGTAGTACCAGTAGCAACAAGCCATCCAGTTACGGTCGGGACAACCGCAAAACGCCTTGTTGTTATTCCCGAGATTGCAAGCAGCATTTTGTTATTGCTCGGTCCCAGGTGGGCCCGGTGTGCTCCCAGCGCAAGCGCAAACCGAGTCACTGGGCGACGTCTAAGCGCCTTTCCATTCGCCCAATGAGGCTGCTGTTCGTGCCCATCACGAGAAGCATATTTTGGTGCTGATTCATGACTGATTGACTCATGTTAATTACTGCGCCATTATTTGTGAAGGATGAGGGCTTGCTGAATTGGAGAGAGGGCAGCAGAAATTTTTTGAATGACAAAACACATTTTAGCCAGCGGACATTCTTCTCTACGCGGGCTAGTCGATTTGGGAGAAGAATGAGTGGTGCAGAGAGAAACAAATAGTAATTAACAAGTGTGTGTTGATGTGTGGTGATCCTAATTATGAACTGCACGTATATGAAGAGGACTTTGAGCATCATTTGAGATTTCCAGATGCCACATTCCGCCCAGAGACTTCTGTAGGAAGGATGCGCAGGATCCCTGAGTTGGCGGGGGAAGTTGGGTCGATTGGCATTTTCCTTTAGCAGTATTGAGCCTGAGTGAAGTGCTCTCTGCTTCTTCTGCAATATGTCCGTTTCAATGCGAAGTGGACGCTTGCGCACGCAGGCCCTGCTCTCCAAGGAGGCGGGCGGCCGGGCCTCGTCTGCTATCCTCCGGGGCCACATCCTGCCCCAGTGGGAGCCGTCCAAGAGGGAGGCGGACAGCAGCAACCAGCAGCCCGCCCGGGAGGCGCCCCACCAGATGGCCCTCACCGAGAACAACAACCGCAACAACAACAACCCTTCCAGGGAGCACCACCTGGCCCACTCCGCCAACAGCGAGCTGGTGAGTTGTCAGCCGACCACGGAAGGCAGGCACCTGGCGAACAGAAACTAGGAGGCCCAGCTCACGATTTCAGCCTCAGCGGAGCGAAACTTGCAAACGACTCATGGAATGCGGCAAACTGACCAGTGAATGTCGCAGAAGCACTGCGAATATAAAAATTAGCTGCGTTTTAACTACTGCTGAACACCGCCAGAGATCGAAAACTAAGGGCGTATCGGGCTTGGATTTTGAGTTCGTTACTTTATCTTTATTTATTTATCATCATACCCACAGCGCCATTGTCTGGCATTACAGTGGGGGGGGGGGGGGGGGGGGGTTGAACAAAAAGTACACAAATGCTACCTCATGCAGGTGGTTACAAAAAAAAAAGCTTACAATGAGATAGAAAGAACGCGGCATTAATATACATAAAAAATGTCACAGCATGGAAGAAAATGAATTATTTGATAATATGGACACTACTTCCTCAGGCAGCTTGTTCCATTCCGAAACCGTTTTAGGGAAAAAAGACATTTTAAAAAAGTCAGTCCGGCATCTGTATTCTTTAACTTTAAGTGGATGATCTCTTCGTAAAGACACGTAATCAGGGTTGGCTATATATTTGCTTTTGTCTATTCCAGTTCTAGAATGAAATATGTTATGAAATAATTTTAAACGCAGAACTTTCCTACGTTTTTGAAGGGAGTCCCAACCCAAAAATTTTTCCCCCCTCGTTACACTAAATTATCGCCCATAGTTATTGAAAACAAAACGAACGGCCAAATTCTGCACTCTTTCTAGCTTTTGAACGTCAAGAAACGTCATGGTGCGCCCCAGCTAAATCAGAATTTGTGCACTTACGTCCCTCCCCTCGGGACACAACACCGCTTCGCATCAGTCTCCCCTCGGGACCGATCCGGGAGGGCAAGGAGATCCGCGTCCTTGGTCTCTTCATACACCACCAACGCAGAGTCGACACCACCCTAGCCAAACTTCGCACGGTGGGACACCAGGTGGGCCGCATGGTCCGCCGGGTCTCCAACAAGCGGGGCGGATTACGAAGCAAGGATGCACTGCGACTGCCCATGCTTTCGTAACGAGTAGAATCCTCTACTCAACTCCCTACTTGCACCTGCGCAAACACGATGATAACCAGCTGAAGGTCATCCTGCGGAAAGTCATCAAGCGGGCTCTCGATCTCCCGGTCACCACGTCCAACCAGAGACTTCTGGCCTTGGGCGTGGTGAACACATTCCGGGAGCTTCGAGAAGCCCACTTAGTCAACCAATACACGCGTCTTGCACAGACCACGTCCGGTCGCCGCCTCTTGGACCGGCTACACATCAAACACGACTGCCACATTGAGGAAAGGGAGAGAGTGCCAGAACCCTCGAGACGCGCCCTCCGGGTCCGACCCCTTCCCCGCAACATGTCCAGAGAAGACCATAACGGTCGTCGCCAGGCGCGCGCGGAAGCGTTGGCGCGATACTATGGTAACCAAGAACATGTGTATTACGTAGACGTTGCCGGCCCACAGCACGGGGGGTGGTACACGGCCGCAGTCGTACACAACACAAACACAGTTAACGGGCTCACTTTCAAAGCCTACAGCACAACACACGCGGAGGAGATTGCCATTGCTCTGGCTCTCACGAATCCCAAGTCCAAACACATCATCACCGACTCGCGAGGGGCCTGTCGGAACTACGAGTTGGGCTGGGATCCCCCGCTTGCCTGGCGCATACTGGAATATAGCTGTCGATCTGAAGATCCAACTCCACGCAACCTGATTTGGGCCCCCGGTCACCAGGGACTCCAGGGAAACGAACAGGCCGATCAGGCCGCCCGCGCACTTTCTCCCCGGGCTATCTCCCTGTCCTTGGAAGGGTACTCCCAATCAGACAATCTGGCCATTACATTCAAACAAATCACGAATTACTACAAGGAGGAGCACCGGCGCTACCCGGCCCCTTGTACGGGTCTGGATCGCGCTGACGAGCGCCTCCTCATCAAAATTCTTACTAACACTGTACTGTGCCCGGCGGTGCTTAAACATTTCAATACATCCTTTGATGGCACGTGCCAGCTCTGTGGGGAGGTGTCTGACACCTTCCACATGGTTTGGGCATGTCAATCTAACCCATCTATCCCCCCCAACCCCAACCCCACCAGAGAGGACTGGGAGGCGGCCCTGCTCGGCTGTCAAGATCTAAAGAGTCAAAAGGCCTTGGTTCAACGGACGCGGGCGGTGTTGCTTGCCAATGGGGCCCCGGAATAGGGGCTCCACCTAGTACTGTGAGGGGAAAGGGCCAATAGGGTCCTACCCCAATCACCTTTCTGTAAAATATTTAATTGCCCATAAATGTTTTTCACCACTCTGGACAGGCAGCCCGCCCACCCTGCCACCCTGCCAAGCGAAACTTAGTTGGTCGATCACGAGAGTTCGCTCATCCAATGAACGCGACGTCCCATTTCTGCAGCGCCGCGTGTCTGCCACGACGCTGTCACCGCTAACGCACGCAGCCCACATCTCAATCTTACCACCCCACATACCTCAAAGCCCGATTAAGGCGTTCACTGAGCCAGGGAGCCACTTATGTGCACTTCCTTTCCTTAAAATGACCGGAGTCGAAAACGTTGTCAACGCCAACGCCAACGCCAATGCACACAATGAACGCCGAAGCCCTGTCTCTTCACAGCCGCGTTTCTGGCACAATGCTTCTTTCTTTTCTTTTTTTATTATCATTTCTTCAGCACAGTACATAACATCACTGTCTGGATCCTTAGCCAAAGGCTAGTTATTGATCCGTGCAATAAAAGCAAAGAGATTAGTGACGAAAAATGCTTTTTACTGCATGCCAAAATAATACACATAAGAATGGTGGAAAAATGCAAAGTGTACAAGCAAGATGGTTCAAATTACAGAAATACAAGAGGGCTCATGACAAAAAAAAAATGGAAGGGTGTGCAAAAAAAAACAAACATATGAAGGCAGGCATTCTTTTACAAAATAAACGCAGTTGCCTTAGAAGTGATTATTCAATGACATTAGAAAGGCAAACCTAACATCAACACTACAGAGAATAATAAGAGACAAGCACTAAGCGATTTGCATTGTAAATCAGGTAATTATTTGTGACAGAAAAAAGGTCTTCAGTGAAATATAAGGATTTGATGTTGCAAAGACTGCACAGGGGATTTTATTCCAGATTTTTACCCCTTGATACTCGAAGCGGCGCTGGCCATAGTCACTGCGAGATGTAGGGTCCAGAAATCTTCCCTGTGCTGCTGAACGGCTGTTAGTTGGGGCTTTATGGAATGTGTTCAAAGGAAAGGGGGAGGAGCCGGAGAGGACTCTTAGCACGAGTAGTGCAACGCGAGAATCTCGAAGCTGCAATGCCGGCATTATCTGGAGTTCAAAAAACAAAGGGCGAGAAGGCGTATACGGTGTTGTGCAAGTCATTATTCTCAGTGCCCGCTTCTGCAGGCGTAAAACAGGTTCAACGTAAGTGATGTAAGTGAACCGCCATGATTCTATACAGTAAGTTAATTGGGACTGGAAGAAGCTAAAGTATATTGTTTTTAGTGTGCGTATTTCGAAATGTCGCCGAGCTTTCGCCAGAATGAAACATGCATAAGATAGTTTGCTGCGCAATTTTTCGATATGCGGTTTCCAGTTTAATGCAGCGTCTATTTATTTATTTATTTATTTATTTATTTATTTATTTATTTATTTATTTATTTATTTATTTATTTATTTATTTATTTATTTATTTATTTATTTATTTATTTATTTATTTATTTATTTATTTATTTATACAATACTGCAGGCCGTTAAGGCCCAAGCAGGAGTGGGATAAACATACAGAGAACTCCGACGACCAGCAGAAGACGACGCCAACAGCAGAATGCAGTAGAAGCGATACGGAGCATGAAAATAAAACAAGTCGCAACAAACAACAAACAATAGTTAACGGTCAAGTACTTGTTCAATGGCGGAAAGCACATTTTCGGGTACAAACACATGAGGGGGTAGGTTGTTCCACTCTGCTATAGTTCGAGGAAAGAAAGAATATTTAAAGTTATTGGTGCGGGCAAACAAAGGAGATAATTTATGCGGATGGCAATGCCTTGTTACTCTAGTTGTTGAAGGTTTCACATACAATGAAGGGTCAAGACGGAACTGAGAATGGTAGAGTTTAAAGAGGAATTTAATTCTTGCTAGCTTTCTCCAGTACTCTAAGGGTTTGATCTTGTTGATTCTCATTAATTCAGATGGGGAGTCATGTCGTCGGTACCGGTTATATATGAAGCGAACTGCTGATCTTTGAATCCGTTCAAGTTTGCTAATGTCTTTTTTAGTGAAAGGGTCCCAAACCTCGCATGCGTACTGCAATCTAGATTTGATCAGTGTGTTGTAGGCCAGAAGCTTTACATGGGAGGGGCAATATTTGAGTCTGTGTCTTAACTGGCCTGGTTTGCGGCGCGCCGTGGAGCAGATATTGTCAATATGAGCTGACCAGCTTAAATGTTCTGTAATCCTTACACCCAAATATTTAAAAGAGTCAGTTTGAGTTATGGGGATCTGCTTGATAGTGTACTGGTGAGCAAGAGGAGACTTTTTGTTTGTGATACGCATGAAAACAGTTTTATCAGGATTCAGTTTCATATCCCAGCGATCACACCCACTGGAAACAGCATTAAGACTTTCATTAAGCACAGCCTGATCATTGATATTTTTAACAGCCTTGAAGAGCAAGCAGTCATCCGCAAATAATCTAATACTGACGCTTTCATGTATGACGGAGGTTAAGTCGTTTACATAAATTAAGAAAAGAAGAGGGCCTAGGACGCTGCCCTGCGGGACACCAGAATTGACAGAGAGGACGTCGGAATGGTGCCCTTCGAAATCAACAAATTGCTGGCGCTTATCAAGATATGACGATACCCAGTCAACTACAGTTCGTGGCAAACCCAGCTCGTCAAGTTTGAATAACAGACCGGAATGAGTAACCTTATCGAATGCCTTGCTGAAGTCCAGGAATATAACGTCAATCTGACCGCAACTATCGAGAACGGAGGAAAACGAATGAATTGTGGAAACTAGTTGTGTGGTTGTCGACAGGCCTTTGCGGAAACCGTGCTGGAAAGGAGAGAGTATGTTTTTACTATCGAGGAAATCAGTGATGTAGTTGGAAATATGTTCCATGAGTTTGCATGAAATGCTGATGAGAGATATCGGTCGGTAGTTGGTTAACTGAGAGCGGTCACCTTTCTTAAATACAGGCACGACACGTGCGAGCCTCCAGTCAGGTGGGACATCGGCACTAGAAAAAGACAAACGAAAAAATGACAACAAGAAACCGGGCAAGCGATTCAGCGTAACGGCGCAAGAAGGCGTTTCGAATACCATCAGGGCCACTCGATGATTTAGGATTAAGATTTAGGAGCATAGAAAAGATGCCCTCATAGGATATAAATTCAGGGCTGACACTGCTCATGCCGTTAAAACAAGAGGGTCGGGGGCGGGAATCTGAAAAAACTGACTGAAAGAAAAGATTAAATTCTGTGGCTATCTGCGGCTTGTCGCGTACAGTTTTTTTTCCGGTCTTGATGTGATCGATGAATTTGCGTGTATCAGAGGTAAAGTGGCTCCAGAATTTGGCAGGATCGCTCTTGATAAACTGCGGTAATGTGGAAGAATAATAAAACTGCTTACTAGAGCGAAGTTTTTCTGCAAGTAAAGGTCTTAAGTTTAGAAGCGCAGGGTTGTTCTTCGTGTGCTTTCTGAGCCGTTTTAAGGTTACACCCAAGTACTGAATAGTTTTAACTTCTTCAATTTCTTTATCTCCTATCGATATTGCGGAGCAGGTACTCTGGTAGCTTTTATAAGGGGATGCAAATATCACATTTCATTTTCATTTCATTTATTGAACCCTCAAGGCGAAAGGCATTAAAGAGGCGAGTGGTTACAAAACATGAAGATACATAAACAGATGCAATGCATGATACAAAACAAAGTGTAACGGGGGGTTTAGTACGAGGTACTGGGGCGACGGGAATGGCAACGGCAGCAGTCCGGGATCAGGTCGGCGAAAGGCACACAAGCGTAGCGCTGGCCAAAGACTCTCGAGAGCACTGTCACCTCGTCTTCGTCTTTGCAAAACCATCAGACGCATCTTCTTTAGCCTTACAATCGCCCCGGGGACAAGAGGAGCCATCTTGGCGACTTAGGATGATGGCAAGACGGCGGGGTCGTAGTAGGGCTTGAGGCGCTGGACATGAACGGTCTCCCGTCCTCGGCGGCGGAGATCAGGAGACGGCGTGAGGGGTTCCACGACATAATTAACCGGAGAGGTGCGCTCCAGTACACGGTAGGGACCATGGTACTTTGCCAGAAATTTTGAGGAGAGACCGGGAGTGCCTGAAGGGATCCAGAGCCACACAAGTGCTCCAGAAGAATAGTTCGGTGAGGTTTGGTCTTGGTCGATGCGGGAGCGCTGGCGATACTGGGTGTCAGTCGTGAGTGAGCGGGCGATTTGGCGGCAGGCTTCGGCGTGTTGCGCGGCTTGGGAAACAGGCCGATATTCAGATTCATCAGGGTGGTAAGGGAGAATTGTGTCGATAGGAGCGGAGGGTTGGCGGCCGTAAAGTAGGAAGAAAGGAGAGAAGCCGGTGGTGGACTGCGTAGCGGTATTGTACGCATAAGTAACGTACGGAAGAACTAGATCCCAATTCGTGTGATCAGAAGCGACGTACTTGGAGAGCATGTCTCCGAGGGTTCGGTTAAATCGTTCAGTGAGGCCATTGGTCTGCGGATGATAGGCGGTGGTAGTTCGGTGAATCGTGTTGCACTCTGTGAGAAGCGCCTTCACCACCTCAGATAAGAACACGCGGCCTCGGTCACTGAGCAGTTCACGAGGTGCACCGTGACGAAGGATGAATCGGTGCAAAATGAAGGAGGCAACGTCCGTCGCTGTGGCAGCCGGAAGGGCAGCAGTTTCGGCATATCGTGTAAGGTGATCCACCGCTACAATAGCCCAACGGTTGCCGGCTGCAGTGTAGGGAAGCGGACCGTATAAATCAATGCCAACGCGGTCGAATGGGCGTGGAGGGCATGGTAACGGCTGCAGCTCAGCAGCAAAACGATGGGGAGGTGTCTTGCGACGTTGGCAGGGAATGCATGAGCGTACGTACTTCATGATGAAGGTGTACATTCCGCGCCAGTAGTAGCGCAGCCGTATGCGGGTATAGGTCTTGAAAACGTCCGCGTGACCACTGTGGGGGGCAGCATGGAAATATGCGGATATCTCCGAGCGTAAGTGGCGTGGAATAACGAGCAGCCACTTGCGACCTTCGGAGCTGTAGTTACGGCTCCACCAAATGTAACGGGGGGTTTAGTACGAGGTACTGGGGCGACGGGAATGGCAACGGCAGCAGTCCGGGATCAGGTCGGCGAAAGGCACACAAGCGTAGCGCTGGCCAAAGACTCTCGAGAGCACTGTCACCTCGTCTTCGTCTTTGCAAAACCATCAGACGCATCTTCTTTAGCCTTACAATCGTATTATATTCCTGTTATACAATGTTAGGTAGTGCAGAACGAAAATGCTGGTTATCACTTATGTCCACGATATCTGCAGGAAGGCGGTTTCATTCGCGCGATGTACGAGGCAAAAAAGACTGAAATGCAGTTACAGTGTTACACGTTTCAATGTCAACTTTGTGACGATGATCAATGCGGTTTGACACGTATCTGGGGGAAGAATTGAGGGCATCATGTAGCATGGGATGATGGCATAGTTTATGAAAGAGGCTCAAACGAATTGTCTGCCGGCGGGATGCTAAAAGAGGCAATGAAAGATTAGCTTTCATGCTTGTTACACTTGCGGTACGGTTAAAGTTGGACAGGATAAAACGAGCAGCGTTATTTTGAACTAGCTCAAGCAAAGATATCAGTTTTTCATGATGGGGATTCCATATGGCTTCGGCGTATTCCAGATTAGGACGTATTAGTGTTTTATAAAGCAATAATTTCAAGGAAGACGGAGTTTTGGAAAAGTTACGGCGCACATAGCCCAACATGCGGTTAGCTTAGTCTTGCCTATCTTGCCTATGTCTATGACTAAGTCTTGCCTATCTTAGTCTTGCCTATGTTCAAAGTGAGTCTATTTGTTAAAAACCATTTATTGACTATCTCTGAAGTTCTGAGTTTAAAATATGCTTGGCTGTTTCAGCGGAATTAGCCGTCATCTTCAATGAGGTATCGTCGGCGTACATAATGGCACGGGTATATTTTAGGCAATCGGGTAAGTTGTTTATGTAGAGTGTAAAAAGTATAGGCCCCAGTACTGAGCCCTGCGGAACACCTACGGAAATAGAACGCTACCTTGACGCGTGTTCGTCAATAACGCGTGTTCGTCAATGTTGCCAATGCCAACACATGCAGCGCACATCTGTCCCTACCGCCACATAGATTAACGCACGACTGAGTTGCCCGCTGTCTGAGGGGGCCAGTTATGAGCCTTTCCTCTGCTTGAGAAGCTCCCGCTCTTCATCGGTTTCGTAGCTTAACGCGCGACTTTCGGCCACGGTCAGTAACTTCATCAAAAATGTCCATTATATCTTTTTTTTGCGCTAATCTGGAATAGGTAAAAGTTTTTACATGCCTGTAGACATGCACATTCAGTGTTTCTCACAAACGCAGTACGCGAGCGATAGCGGCTGCTGAAAGCGGGATTTCCAGGCGAGAGTTAGTAATGCTCCTTAGCACTTCCCAGATGGCGTGCGGGAATCGCTATCTGCCAGTCTATGCGCTGCAGTTCTGCAGACGAACTCGCTTCTTGCCAGACAGGAATGCTCATACTGCCTCTTGTGGGTGAATACTGCCGGCTCTGCTTCCCTTGGATATTTAGGCAAACAAACGCCGACGCAGAAAAATAAATTATTGCGAGTGTAGAGTTTTCATAAATTCATTCGCCGTATGTCGGCTCGGCCCATGAAGATGCCATGAGATCCATTTTGCAGAGGATTCAAGAAAGAAAACAAAACTATCAAGAAATGGTTATCTTGATGCCATACAGTCATATCTTAGAGCAGTGGTAAACTTGAGGTGTCCCTACTTCATCCAATGCGCTAGCACCGGCAATGTATGAAATGGTAATTCAGATTGTTCAAACGTGTTGGAATTAAGCCTTTCTGTCTCAATTTCAGATCGTGGTCTGCAGAATGGCGATATGGCTTGTGGTATATGAGAGTAGGCGACCGTCCTAAAAATTCCTGAAAGAGTAAAGCGTCCAGCTTTCGGAGCTCGCTGAGTTGCTTAATGGGATTTCAAACTGCGTGTTTGTTTTCATGTTGAGGATGATGCACAATGCGGCATTTGTGAGCGTCAAGGTTAGTGCTCTACAAGTATGTCGAAATCCATTCTGTGACCTCTTCTTCACGCCATCAAACTGTGAACAGCACTTGGTTGCTTGCGAGATGTCAGCGCCAGCGGTGGGCCGAGGGTGAAATGCGCTGTGCTTGTCCAACAGGCACACAAAATCACTTTATGCGCATGATGCCGCTGAAGACAATGTGCCGAAAATGACAACGTAGCGCTAGTGGAAGCAGATGTGGTCTTTAGCTCAGCACGTAAGACAAAGTCTTCCAGATATTCAAGTCGGCAACAGTTGTACTATCATGAACAGCAACTTCTGCCCTTGCTTGTGTCGAAGTGCCGGTCGAGTGAACCGACGCTGGCTTTTATGAGGCTCGAAAGGCACACGAACATCTTGAAAACTATGTCATTAAGCGTAGAAAGCTGGACTAGTTGGTTGCTACTACATTTGTGAGACAATCCAGTGGCTAAAAAAAAAGATATGGACGAAGGTAGACGAGACAGGACGAACGCCGGCGTTCGTCCTGTCTCGTTTGCCTTCGTCCGTGTCTTTTTTTAGCCACTGGAATGTCTCACAACTTAAAAACGCAGCATAAAACGACCAGTATTGTTATAATACATGAGCTTTAGTTCAACTTGTGCTGTCATTATTCTCAGGGCTGGCAAATATCTCGACACGGATACCCCTCTATAAAGATGCAAATGTGGGAATCGCCGAAAATTTGACACATCGTTATTCTTGAAAGACCAGTGTTACGCCATGATCAGCTGATACAGTTGGCATGCCATCGTTGTTGTCGCTTTGGTTTCAGATTAATAAATAGCAAATTTTTTTACCCATAAGAGAACTGAACATTGTGGCAACATTGCAATGCACAGCGTGAAGACGCGTGGTGGTTCGCCAACGGTGCTTTGCTAGGAGTATTAGCTGCGTCTCTGAAGTTGTTTGGAGCTCAAGTAGCTTTCATATACGTCGAAAACGCAAGTGTAAACAAAGAAGCACTGCTGCGATTGGAGGAAAGAAAGATGTTTACATTAAAAAAATGACAACTTGCACTACCCATGCCGCATCCATTCCTTCAACAATGTGTGTCGTCTAATTTGCTCTCTGTAATAGTGAAGAAAAAAAATGAAGCATTGCTTCGCCTCGTTCGGTGAGGCACTGAACTGAGTCAGAGCTTTTTGTTGCGACTTCTGTTGTTAGTTCTTCTGTTTCGCAACACCAGGCAGAGCGGAGCAACCATTGTGTCTCCTGATTGCGCGTTTACGCTGTGTAGAAGTATTCTCTCACCTACCAAATTTAGCACAGCTGAAGCAGCAGACCAACGTGTCTCAAAGCGTATACCTGCAGAGAGGCCCGCTGGATAAGAAAATGTAACGTCATGCATGACGCATGACGTATCGCTGTACCTGTCATGTGGCTAAACCGAGTGGGGTGACACTGACCAAAACTAAATTTTCTGGAAACTGCTCTCGTTCTAAAATAATAGTCCCCACTACATGAGCCGCGCACTTTCTTTGACAGTGCACTGCGCTAAGTAATTGCAAAGCATGGAATTTGGTGAGCTGGTTCACTGCGCGCTTTAATAGCATGTGAACATGTTACGAAGACGGGCAGACAACATGAGAGCTTGTTTTGTCTTGCTTTGTTCATCAAGATTTATCGTGTTGATATTTTAGGCGGCCATTGTTTTATTACACTCCTGCTGCGCAGACAAAAAGGTATTTCATGTGTGCCGCCTGCAATGCGTAAAAGCTGCTTTGATCCTTGTTCTCGCAGAAGCTGGCAAAAGACAAGAAGGCGGATCTGTCGTGCGGTGCAGAGAACGGCCACGGGCTCGACGAGAGACCTCAGCCCGCGCCTCGCATCATAGTGGACACCGGCACGGCCTCGGCCCGGGACACTCCATCTCGCGAAGAGCGCTCCCCGAAGCGCCACGAGAGACCTCAGCTGCCTCGCCTTCATATCGGCGCTTCCAGCTTTCCCGCGGAAAGGACGGCGGCCGAAGAAGCTGCGCAGCCGGAGACTGCCGACCTGTCCAAGGGACCTTCGCCGCTGGACGAAGTGCTGCAGCTCGCAGTGGCCGCAGGGGACGTGGTCGGCTCGAAGCAGCAGACCCCGCCTCCAGTGAGCACGCCTCCGACGGACCCGAAGGCCGCCAACTTGGAACAGCGCCAGCAGCACCGGAGGCTGCACCGCAGGCCCTGCCACAGGGACGTGTCCCTGACGCAGTTCGCGGTGGCCGACGACGACAACATATCCGCCATGCAGCAGGTCACCAAGGGAGGCGCGGCGGCCATGACGCTCGCTTCCAAGTGGCAGGCGTCCTTCGACGACAGCGAAGAGACAGACCACGACGAGATGGACGAGAACGCGCCGCTGGCCTCCCCGGACCACCGAGGTATGGTCAAGAGGGACTCGTCCGGCTACGGCCTCGACAAGCTGGCGGCGAGGACATCCGGCAAGAACGGGAACGGCGACGACGAGAGGAGAAAAAGACTGGAGGAAGGTCGTATGGTAATACAGGAAGAAGTGGACACCAAGCAGCCCGTACGGCGCGCAGTTTCGCAACCGGCCGACTACCACATCACCCTGGCGGGCTTCCCACTGCAAGGCCCAGCGCCGCTGAGTCTGCCGCGTGTGTGGAGCTGCCCTTCCATGGGGCAGCACATCCGGTCCCACCTGCAGCCACCACTGAGACAGCAGGCTTCGTTCGACGACAACGTCTACGAGGTCGACGTGGCTCGAAACGTGGCTGCAAGATGCAACGAAGAAGCCGAAGAGCGGAGGGCGTCGCTGCCTTCTATCCACCTGCGGACGGCTGAAGAGGACGCGCCAAAGAAGGAGCCCAGAGCTCTCGAAGTGCGAAACCGCGAGGAATCAGTCACGGAGAGTCGATCGGTGCAGCGGTCAGCGAGCGCCACGGGTGTCCCAGCGCCCAAGAGCATCCTCAAGAAGCCCAGCATGGAGCGATCGCCATCTCTGGGCAGCCGCAGAGACGACTTTTCGACTCCGGGCCAACCTCAGACACCACCGGACCAAGCGCGCGTCTGGATCGGCTCGGGGAACCATGTGCTCACTCGGATGCACTCAGACGAACCTTCCATTTACTTCGACGCACCGGCGGCACCTCCTGCGCCGGCGTCCCGGGAAGACCGATGGTCGCTAGGCAACATCGAAGAGGCCGGCATGTGGCGGGCGTACGCCAGGAGATCGGGCACCGACGCCGACGACGAGAACTCCAAGGACGAGTACGAGACGCCTCCCCGGGACGACCAGCACATGTCGGTGATCAGCCTGTGCGAGCTGCCCGAGGCCTTCCGCCTGATGGGCCTGCACGACGCACCTCCTTTCCCGAGGCACGAGTCGGCGCTCGACGAGCGGCAACGCAGGCCTGGATCGGTGAGTTCAGGAGGTGGCAGCGACAACCTTCGCATTGTGGCCTTGTCCGGTGTTAGGGAACGCACAGAGAACACGGGAAAGCGCTTTTTTTTTCATGCTTGCTGAACAGCACAACTGCGACGAGGTCACAGGGGGAAAACGATGAAGCTGCGGCGGAACCCTGCCACAACTGTAATCGGGGAATTGACGTAACTCGTAGGCCTTTTGGTAATTACTTTCCCTCTTCTGTTGGTTTTTGACTGCGAGGAGCTTTTCGGATAGGTTTCGCAAGGTCTTTCAGAGTGAGGAGCTGCGAGAGTGGTAATAGTCAAAACAGCAAAATTCAAACGCCAAGCCCTCCCAAGGTTGAAAAACTACAGATTCTAAAGACTTCGCGCGGATGTGAAGGTTTCGACAGAACTGCAACATTTATTCATTTCGAACAGACGGCGCACGTATTTCTTATTGGGGATGGGAAGCAAGCACATTTCAACAAATGTATTCCTTCTTCGTGAGTGTTTTATCCTTTCACGCTAAATGGAGACGGAAGTACCGACGGCATGGTGCCGCTTATCTAACTGTGACAGGCTAAGTGCGCTTACCTCTTGGGGATATAATTAAGCTTGGGTGCTAAAATGGAATTACTAGTAAGGATCAACCTTATTACATGGGTGCAGCCTTAGAGGAAAGCTATATAGTCTCCTTCGAACAGAATCTGTGCAGCTTTCCAGAATAACATTACTGCTGAGCTAAACTTGATGCTAATGAAAAATTACTCCCCAATATAAATCTCTTGCGTCTTTTTGCTTGCCATTAAATGGAAGTCATATCCGCCGTGTTGAAAACCTATTCAGAACCCTATGCCATCATAGAGGTGTTGATATTGCGTTTAGCGTGGACGCAGGAGAGCGGTGTATTCGGTACCTTCATTTATTTGTTACGGTGGCATACCTAGTGATGGCATTGTATTGTCCAGGTGATTATGATATCGTTCTGTGCACCCATGGAACACATTCTTCTTTTTTCCCGCACGCAATAGCACTATGGAATTCCCTGCCAAACACCATTGTATCATGCACTAATCGCAAATCATTTTTGTGAGAGCAATCTTTTCAATTAAATGTTGCACATTATACAAAAAATTGTCCTTGCTTTTTTATATCATTCCTTAGCCTGTGTTTACTCATGTGTTCATTTTTTTTCTTACCCGTTATGTAATACCCCCTAACTGGGGGTCTTTAAGGTAATAAAAAAAAGTGATATTGTATAACCTTTTCGGCGCCACTTACCTGCTCTACTTTCTTATTCCTTTTTACTGTTACTTTTTTTGTCTTTCTCTAGTAGTGTACTTCTCGTCGTTGGTACAAATCTTGAGTTTCCTCCCCCTTATGTAATGCCCTCGGGCCTTTAAGGGAAAAAATAAATGAAATGAAAATTTCCCTTGACGTCCACATTTCGCCTCCTTGTCCGGAGCTGCCTTCGGTTCAGCCGTGGAATACCCCTGTGCGCAGGTGGGCAGCGGAGGCGACGAGATTCCCTCGCGCATCCCCGTGGCGCGGCGGAGCATCCTGGCGCGCCGGCGGCCTAAGTCCATGATCGAGCAGGGCTCCCTGGACGTCTCGCGGGAGGTGCAGCGCAGCAACTCGGCGGGCCTGGTGGTCAACGGCCGCGGGGCAAGGCACCCGGGCGAGCGATGGGGGGGCATCCTGCACGTGCCCGTCGTGGTCCAGGTGAGGGTGTACGGGTGCTCTGTGCGGTGCTGGTGGCGGCCACCGGGGACGACAGGGGTTGATAACGTTGGACGTGTTTCAAGATTGCGCACGGTGTTCTCTGCTGCACCCGTGGTTCCCAAGCCCTTGTGCCACGGCCTGAAGTTGGTAGTGCATACTGAAAGAGGCGAACAGCGCAAAAAAACTTAGGACCAGTTAAAGAAAGAGACAGACGTGCTGATCCCCACCCGAAGTGCCAGGACGAAGCGAGGTACGGTATACTCCAAGCTTTGAGGCTCAGGACTCCTAAATAAAATGGTAAATTGGTTCTTGAGGAAAGGAAATGGAGCAGTATCTGTCTCGTATATCTCGGCGGGCACCTGAACAGCACCGTAAGGGAAGTGAGGAAGGTGGTAGTGAAAGAAGAGAGGGAGAAAGAGGTGCCGCAGTCGAGGTCTCTGGAATAATTTGAACCACCTGTGGATCTAGAACGTACAGTCTTTGCCAAAGCAACCAGGCTCCATGGTTTGCGTGAAAGACATGAGAGAGCGAAACGTGTCCCCGTTTTGCGCTCTCATGTCTTTCACGAATATGCACCAACAAGCCCAGCTTCAAGTACTTCTTGTCCATGGTTTGCTTCTCATTCGTATAACAGAGACCTCACGGCTCCTCTAAAGATCAAAAAGTTCTTTGAAGGTGAGAACAGGGGTTCTTCTTACAATACACAGATTTAGAGCTTGGTGACTGGCATAATAGCTTTATGATACGACGGAGAAGAAAAACCTGCAGCCTGGTTACTTTTCACAAAGACGGTACACTGACATCGCCCAGCACATGGGCGCCTTTTGCGTTCCGCCTCCATCGAAACGCGGCCGCCGCGGTCCGATTCGAACCCAGGTAGTCCGGCTCGGTAAACGAGAGCCCTAACCACTGAGCCACCGTGGCCGGTACTCCTAAATAAGTTTCGGCGTTTCTGGGACTAAAGAGCAACCAAAGAGCAGCCGCAGGTTCTTTCCGCTCCATGCTTGCTCCTCCAGTTCGCCAAGCTGTAATGATTCAGTTCGGTTTGGTTTATAGGGTTCAACGTCCCAAAGCGACTCAGGCTATGAAGGACGCCGTAGGGAAGGTAGCCTGATAATGTCGAGCACCTAGGGTTCTTTAAGTGCACTTAAATAGCACAGTACACTGGTCTCCAGCATTTCCTTTTTATAGAATGCGATCACAGCGGCTAGGATAGAACCTCCGTCTTTCGGGTCAGCAGCCGTGCGTCATAACCACTGAGCCACCTCGGCGGCTCCAAAGCGATATTCTTGTCATTCTAATCTAAAAGAAATATCTTGATTATAGTAATGTGCTTGAGTTACCCAGGTCAGGTGTTATAGCAGGCCTGTCCCTGCCACCAGTTTGCTGAAGTGGACGTACGCGGACTGAAAGCCTTTGAGAACACCAGGTGATCTGAGCCGTGATTTAAACGTTGTCTTAAACGTGGCGAGAAACTTCTGTTGATGTTCCAAGCATTAAGAGGAAGTACGGGCAGCAATGCTAAAGCGATAGATGTCAGTGTTACATTTCCTGGAGATACGTTGTTGGGCGTCACAATTGGCTTATGTCTAGCTGTTGGACTTTTTGGTTTCCATGTTTAGAAAACACGGCGGTCTTTTTTCAGTGTTTATTTCTGAACATCAGTTTAGTTTTTTTTTTCGGCGAATGTTACCGTCATACGATTATTCGGTTTTTATCGATCAAGTATTTATATGCTATTCCTGTGGGGTCAAAACTGGCGTGCAATTTCATTAAAGTCTTTTTTTAAGCTAGTCTCTCATGTAGCATTATGTACCACATAAATGGCCGCCGTAAGAGCTGTTTTTGGTGAAGAAATTCTTACAGTCGTAACAAAAAGTAAGCCAAAAAGTAAGTGCTAGATTAGTTCTAAAAACTTGATTGTCACATTCGGCTTGCACTCTGGGCTAAACCAAAGGACCACGCACCGTATGCTCCGCGTGCTGATGCAGCGATGGAACTACTGCTTAACCGTCGCGGAAACCAGAACACGACACCTTTGTGCCACTTATGCATGGTTTCGCATTCACGGTTTCTTGCTGCGGACTCAAAAGTCTTCATTGTCCTTACAACGCAGTAGAAAAATCAACGAAGCTACAATGAGAAGTCGATGATCAGACTGAGCAGGGGGCACTTCGCTATAGCCAGCGGAGCTTAGCCAAGTGGTCGAGCTTTCCTGCTTGGAACAGCGTGCCTTAATTCGCGCTTCCTAAGTCACAACATGAACTGGTGGGCGAGTTGGTCTGACATATCTAGTGAAGCAGCGCAACGGCACAAGGCCGAGGGAAGAAGAGGACAAACACAGCGCTGAACTGACAACAAATGTTTATTCCGGATGCTAACAGCATATATATACTCTTTTGCACCATGGAAAAAACAAAGAAACAGAGAGCAGCAGAAAGTATCAATCCCAGTCACTATGCGCATGCGGCTGTATCGCGTGTACATCGCTCATTTGAAATCAGGAAGTTGTGCTCTTTCACCGAGATGGCAACGGAAGGAGTGCTGATACAATTCACACCCAGCTTCATGACCTCAGATGCCTCAATAATCTCTCGTGTAAGCTTATCCTTGTGTTTGGTAACAACTTGGCTGTTTTTGAATTCTGGGTAACATGAACAGTCACGACAGCGAATACCTATGTGGCGGGCCGCGTTCTTGACATTGTTTGCGTGCTCTTTAAATCTTTCATTTAGACACCGGCCAGTTTGGCCGATGTATGACCCACCACACTTCAACGGGACTGAGTACACCACGTTGTCTTGGCATGGCACATACTTCATCCTGTGGTTTTTCTTGCAATTATGACCAGATTCCGATCTTTTATCCGGGCGATTAACTCTCGCAACAAGCCACTCAGTCTGACAGGAGCCGAAAAAACATCTACTCCAGCCTTTTTTGCCTATTCTCTTCAAATTGTGGGACACAACATGAACATAAGGTATTACTGCCAGATTTTTTTGTTTGGAATGGGGGACAGCTTTGCCCTCCTTCAGCTTTTTCAATATCCCTTCTGCTACTGATGCCAGAATATGAAGGGGGTATTTTGCGTCTGTTAGCCTATCAACCTGATTGGAGAAACTATATTCAAACTTGTGTGGGCAGGATTTTTGCATGGCATTTTGAAAGCATGACGCCACAATGCCTCTTTTTACAAGCTTCGAATGGGCTGAGCTGTACGGAAGTAAGGGCTTTTTACCCCTAGGATCAAATGTCCAGCATACATGGAAATCAGTAAAATATAAGGTCAGATCAAGGAACTTAATGCGATCAATCACCGCCACTTCATGCGTAATTTGTAGCGGCGAAAGCACTTCACAGAATATCGCGCACAAGTCATTCACTTCCGAGGCGAAGCTAGCCGGGTCACAATCATGTAAAATTAGGTAATCATCTACATATAGGAACACTCTTGCAACTGTTGAGCTCATGAGTGATTGTTCGAGTGCCCTGTCGAGCTTAGCAAGAAACATGTCACTTAGCAATGGAGCGATGCAAGATCCTATGCAGATCCCATTCTTTTGAATAAAAACAGTACCTTCCCATTCTGCATAGGTTGACTGAAGGTACACTTGCAGCAAGTCTAAAAAGCTTTCTGCGGAAATGCCACTAGTGTTCTGAAATGCTACCACTCCGTAGTCGTCAATTGCTTCACTAATGCACTTTAACAGCTTGTCATGAGGGATGGAATAATATAGGTCTTTTACATCAATGAAAAATGCGCGTAGTGGCTTGTCCTGGTCTGTTTTTAGAAATTCAATTACTTCGTCCGACTTCTTTACCTGATAAGGGTCGTCAATAGTTAGGTGAGCTAGGTTACTTTGTAACAACTTCCCCAGGCTCTTCTGCCACGTGCCCTTCTCAGAAACTATCACTCGAAAAGGCAAGTATATTTTGTGCGTTTTCGCGCTAAAAACATGTCGAGGCTGCATTTTTCGCACTTGTCAATAGAGGATAAAAGCGTCTCTAAATGTAGCTGTTTGCACAACTGTTTCGCCTTTAATTTGGCTTTTGCCAGGCAGGCTCGTCTGCATTCTTTGAAAAGTGAAGAGACCGCATCACCTGCTTTTTGCTGGAAGCTATCCTTGGAAAGTACAGCAAAACCCCCTTCTTTGTCTGCCGTCAACAGCACTAGAGCATTTTCACGCAGGTATCTAACGGTCTTATCTATTGGCAATTCTATTCCGCGTACTCTCGGGCGCGTCACAACATCTACTCCATCCGAAACGCACCTACTGGCATTTGGTTCATCAGCTCGTCGAGACACGCGCCTTACCATTGCCAGTAGTTCCGGTGGTCTCATCTTAGGCTCAACAGCAAACTTTGGGCCAAGGCGAAGGACTCGTTGAAATTCCTCCGGAATGTGAACTCCATCCACATTGTGCAGTTGGTTGGGCCTCCCTCTAGGCTTTCTTGGGACAAGCCCTCGGAGGCTTGGGAGAAGCTGTTGCCACAGGAACTCGGTGGTGCTGTGTTTGTCCTCTTCTTCCCTTGGCCTTGTGCCGTTGCGCTGCTTCACTAGATTCCTAAGTAGTCACTCTATCTTTAAGATACCTTTGCCCTACCGCGTTCCTGGTTCCATCTCTCTCTTAGTTTTATGCTGTGACCTACTGTAGCTGCTACTGAGTAACCAGCTAGATGTGACATGCATGCCAGAAATACTTAACTTTTTCGGCTAGAACCGAATTTTGAAAAAATGAATTCGGCATACATTTATCGGTGTTTTTTGGCTAGAACCTAAAAGCTGGATCCCTACCTATTGCATTGATCGACGCGCTTGAGTCCTCGCTTGAAGCCGCGCAATGTGCGCGCGGGTAGTCAGAAAAGGCAGAGGACTAAACTCGTGCCGCTAAGAACGTGATTAAGGGAGATGTGAAGGGAAAAGTATACGAGGTCTGTTAGAAAAGTATCCGACATTTGGCCGTAGAAAAAGAACTTGCATAACTGGAGCGTTGCAAACCTAGTCACCTTCAAAGTAGTCTACTTGGGACTCCACACACTTCTCCCAGCGGTGCTGCCATTGTGGGAAGTATTCCGAAAAGGCCCCTTTCGGAATGGAGTTTAGCTCAGCTGTCGTTGCAGCCATAATGTTCTTCCTTCTCTGAAATCGCGCTCCTTTCAATGGCCTTTTGATTTTGGGAACCAGCCAGAAATCGCAGGGGCCATATCAGGACAATAAGGAGTCTGTTGAACTGCAGGAGTCTGGTTTTTCGCCAAAAAATCTGAATCGAGTGCGAGGAATATGCAGAAGAAATGTCGCGATGGGTGCGCCAATTTCCTGTTGACCTCATCCCCGGGTTCTTGCGCCTCACAGCATCACGTAGGCAACGGAGGACATCCCTGTAGTGCTCTTTGGTCATTGTTTGACCCTGTGGAGTGCGTACTCGTGGTCTGCCACACAGAGGGTGTCAAAGAAAGCAGTCAGCATCACTTTCACATTGCTGCGCACTTGGCGGGCCTTCGTAAGTCTTGGCGACGTGGAATGCTTCCACTCTGACGACTGGGATCTGGTTTCCGGGTCGTACCTGTACACCCAAGACTCGTCACCAGTGATTATGATGTTGATGAAGTCGGGGTCACTGTTTGCGGAATCCAGCATGTCCTGTGAGACTTCAACACGAAGCTGCTTTTGCTCCACCGTGAGCAGCTTCGGCACGAATTTCGCCGCAACTCTCTCCATGGCCAAATGTTCGGTGATAATGGAATGTGCGGAGAAATTGCTCATGTCCACCTCTTCCTCAATTTCTCGGATAGTCACGCGACGGTCCCGCATCACCATAGCATTCAGTTCGGCAATGACCTGGTCATTTTGGCATGTTGATGGCCGATTGGAGCGTGGCTCGTTCTCCACCGATGTGCGACCATCTTTAAACCAATTGTACCACTGCTTAATCTGTGTGCTGCTCATAGCATCGTCACCGAAAGCCGTCTGAATATTTCGAATGGTTTCCACTTGGCTGTCGGCCAGTTCATGGCAAAATTTGATGCTGTAGCGCTGCTCCTTTCACTCCGCCATTTTCCTTGCAATAAAAAACCGACGAGAGCACTGCGCACTGCCTCACTCAAATGCTGCGTCCCAGCGACTGACGCTATCGGCAGGCGGGAAAAAATTCGTGCATGCGCATGAAGGTTCAAGGTCGCCTGATGCAAGCGCGCTTGTTTCATATCCATCAGGTGTTCGCAAAAAAAAATAAAGTCGAATACTTTTCTAACAGACCTCGTACAACAGGCGTATCTTACCGATACTCACCTATGGGGCAGAAACGTGGAGGCTAACAAAGAGGGTTCAGCTTAAGCTAAAGACAACGCAACGAGATATGGAAAAAAATGATAGATGTAACGTTAAGAGATCGGAAGAGGGCGGAGTGGGTGAGGGAAGAAACGCGGGTTAATGACATCTTAGTTGAAATCAAGAGTAAGAAGTGGGCATGGGCAGGGCATGCAATGCGAAGGCAAGACAACCGCTGGTCCTTAAGAGTAACGGAGTGGATTCCAAGAGAAGGCAAGTGTAGCAGAGGGCGGCTAAAAGTTATATCGGCGGATGAGATTAAGAAGTTTGCGGGGATACAGTGGCTGCAACTGGCGAGGGACAGGGGGCATTGGGTGTAGTCAGGCTGCTGCTGCTGATGATGATGAAGAGAATTTCGCCGTTGGTTCTCAACTCTCCGAGTGTCATTTTCTGTCCAGGTGCAGCCCACCATCGGCGTGGACGACGGCGAGGACAGCGGAGAAGGCGGCCGCAGCGGCAGCGCCGGGCCCGCCGAGTCCCGCATTCCGCGGCCACGCGTCCGCCAGCGCACCCCCGAGAGGCCAGGGCCGCGGCTGTCCGTGGCGCCTCTCAGCCACTCGGCGTCGGCGCCCATGGTGCCCGACGGACACTGGAGGCCCCCAAACGAGGCGCCACAGCCGCCGCCGGGAAACCCGCCCCCCAACCACTGCGTGCCGGCCAGGTTGGTGCACCCTGACGGAAAATAAATTCCACGCTTTCCTGCTGGTGCAAACAGCGCACTCATTGAGGAACAAGCATTGGGCTTAACACAGTTTTTTTCCGCCACTCGATTCAAGCCAGTGATGATTGAGGTGTCCCCTACGCGTCACCGGCGCTTCCTTTGTTAAAGGATGCTGGGGTCAAGCAGAGGCCGGCCTCTACTGCATTCCCATAATAGCTAGAGAGAGACCAAAAGATAATATCGAGGTACCGGTCTGTTTCCCAACTAAAATATCGGCAAGGATTTCTGGGGGCTCATCTCACATGCTACGCTAGACCGTCACACACTTCCAGGCGATGGGCAACGAGTTTGAATTGACTGGAGGGCACATTTATACATCTAATTTTTTTCGAATAAATGCATCTGTAGCTGCCGGGGAGACGTAAGCATAGCCACAAATTCCCAGAAAAGCAATTTTTACTGACAGCCATAACGGGATAGTATTGTCTTCAGTGATGTTTTAAATCAGGCAAGTGACGGCGATAATTGCATTTCATGTAGATCGTAAAAGCTTCGTTTTCGGCGAAATTAGGCTCTTGATCAGCAGAACGCACTAAGCTATCGATGAGGGCGAGCTTGAATTTTTGCGATTGGCCGTTGAGTCATTCGGCCTGACCCGGCGCCGGCGTTATTGTGGCCGCCAACCCCAACCCCAGCTCGAGGACTGAACAAAAACGCGGGAAAAGTTTTTGCATGTGCTTTCGGGGACCGACGATTGGCGCAAAGGGCAATTAGGCTTCTGCAGATTTACTGCCGCAGTTCTTTGCGACAGTCTTCAACGAAGAATTGAATACAAAGAGGGCGCTGTATTTGATTCCTGCTAAATGCGCAGCTCTGCAAAAGTGTTAAATGCAAATCTATGATTGGCAAATTCGCATCGATGAGGTAGCTGCGCCCAATTCGAGAGGTGCGGCTGGAGACCGTCAACATGCGTTGCATACGCAATTCTGGGCAAAAGCATTTTTAAGCGGGATACCTTTTATGAGCGCAATTTTTTCATACAGTCTAAGATTTCACTATAAAAATCAATATAACCGAAGATCGCCCGACGACAGTCTTCTATTTTTGTTTTATTTCAGAAGCGCTCGTCCCTGTCTGTTCTTTCTGCGTCCATGTTGTTTTAGCGCTTCAAAAAATGTCAAAATTTGTTTTATTTATATTGTTGCTATCCTCAAAAGAGTTCCCCGTCGGTTTTCTATGGCAGTCTTAAGTGTTTCGCGCGATCAATGAAAACACTTTAAAAGAAAAGTTTTGCGATTATCGGGAGAATGAACCATTTCCTTCAATATTTACATACCGGTGCCCTACATTTTTCCAAATTTCAAAATTTTGGTGGGAGAATGCTGGACACGTTCCCAGCAGAAGCCGCAATATGGTCGATGGAAACGGTGAGGATGGTTGGTTTGGTTGGTTTATGGGGTTTAACGTCCCAAAGCGACTAAGGCTATGAGAGACGCCGTAGTGGAGGGCTCCAGAAATTTCGACCACCTGGGGTTCTTTAACGTGCACTGATATCGCACAGTGCAGGGGTCTCGAATTTCTCCTCCAAAGAAATTTAACCGCCGCAGCCGGGATCGAACCCGCGTCTTTCGGGCCAGCAGCCGAGCACCATAGCCACTGAGCCACCGCGGCCGCCCAGGAAACGGTGAGGATGAGGTTATTCTGGGCATTCTTGAAGACGACGCAGAAGCTCGGAAGCGTCGTGAAACCGGCATGATAGGCTCAGCGCTGATGGCAATGCATTGTCAGCATGAAGACCGTGCTTCATTCATAAAAGAACTTTCATACGTGGATCCCCTAATTCCAACGTCGCGCGAATTAGAAGTTTTCTTTGGGCGAAATAGTTTACGCAGTTAAAGACGGAATAAAGATTTCCCGTCATTGGTAAGCGTGTAATAAACACGTACAGCCCTTTATTCTCCTGAAGGAGAAAAAAAAACCTCAACAGCGGCCACGCCGTGTCAACTCGTCGAACGTTTCCTTACTGCTTGAGCATTATAGAAAAACAATGCGGTCCGAGCCCAGAGGCGGCGCATTACTTGCGTAAAATTTGGCGACAACAGGGACTCGAACGTGTCCACTTTGTTGTATGAAAGAACAGAAGAGCCCCCTAGTGGCGGCTCGAATGATGACACTGCGCAGGTTCATTCAGTGGACAAAAAGGAAAAGAAAAGGATTCCAAGGGAAGCACTTAGCTCTGCATTATGTTGACAACCTACGATAGATCCTTTCTTGGGATTGCGTTGCGCACACGAACAAACGTACACAGGAAGAGGCAGAAGAGAGAAAGAGCGCAAACTATCAACTAGATTTATTGCTTTCGCAACAGAATATATATGCAGCATACACACGTGCAAAACAGAATAGGGAGAGGGAAAGAAAGGACAGGGGTGAAGGGGATATCAAGTCAGGCCTGCATAGGTCAGCGAAAGCTACGGATAAAATTCCTTTCCCTCTCATATAAGGTGACCGAGGTATCGCTAATACAATCTCCGCCTTTTTCCCTGATGTGGAAAGCTTCTAAAAGTTCGCGGGCTATTTTGCTTTTGCTCTTGCCCAGAATCTTGATGTAATTGAGCATCGGCTCACAACCCATCGGCATCGGCTCGTGCACCCACATTACAATGACTGGAGCGTCAAGGCACAATAAGAAGTCTATATACTTTATGCCTAACTTCATCTTTTATGCCTAACATCGATGATCTTTAGTTTTGTCATGCATCAACTAGGCCCAACAAAACTGTTTTTGAACTGCGTTAGCTCTGGATAACACGTGTTTCATTATGAATGCGCAGGAGGATGTTGTGGGCGGCCGAAACAAATAATAAATTTCTCGTTACGGTCATTATTGTGCCATGTGGTACAGAATGTCGTTAGGGACGGTAACGCGAACATTTTACAGCTTAAAGCCGGGGTAAAAGAAGGACTTTATGAAGACTATTTCTGTCCTTTAGAAGGTTTGCGTGACGCAGTGGCTAGTCTGGTGGACGGTGTATAGTTACAGACGCTACAGCCGAATTCAACTCGGGAACGTATGCACGTGAACAACATTTAGGCACACATTTTATGTCTGAACCGTCATTCAGATTTTCCTCGCACAAGTCTTTAAAAATCTACCCGAAATGAGTCAAAAATTTTCGTGACCACTCATGTTGCTGTTTATTTACTGCGTGGCGAATGAGAAAGCATGAGTGAGAATCGCGATGTGCGTCGTCTTGATGTAAGAGATTTGGCCGTCATGCTGTACTGTGTCAACACACTTTAGAGTGTGCCAATGCATAGCCCGGCATGAGTGACAGCGTTGTGGATTCCTTTTTTATCGCTGTCAAGAAAAATAATCTCACAGGCTACGGATCCTTCGAGGCGTTGGCAGCGTCCGGAGAGCGCTAGGGTTCAGTGCCTTTCAAGTGGTTGTCCCTCATTCGAGCCGTACTTTCGGGAGAGGACACATGGCAGGAATGCTTGGGTGTGTATCTTCAGGGACGCCTCCCGGTACAGCCGGTGGACAACCCCTTTGTCGTCAGGAGCCCACAAGATGTCTCAAGCTTTCTGGAATCACAGAGCCAAGTAGGTTTCTGAGCCTTCTTTACTGACATCAAGGAGGCGTACTAAATCCGCAAGACATACGAAATAGGGGCCGGCAATCATGCCCACGACGCAGTAAGTTCCGGCATTTTTCGCGTCTGTTGTTGTTAGTTGTTAGTGACTATTTATTGGTAATAAAAAATAAAATGTGAAGGGAAAAGATGTTGCTAGCCGCGGAATCTGCCATCGAAGCCTGAAGCACGTGAGCTGCGGCTAGCGAGAATAAAATGAGATGGAGAGGACAGGAACAAGGAAAAAAAGGGAAGAGCGACAGAAGAAAGGATAGAGGTAGGGCGGCAATGTACACTATGTGCAAATGCAGGGAATTAAAATGAAAAATAAAATAAATGTGGAGTACTGCCCGCGCAAGGTTGCTTTGAGCTGTTGTTCTTTGTATTTTTCGGGCGAAAAGCATGATATAGCTTCTAGGTTCTACAGTATAAACATTTTGTCGGCATAAATGTGTGCTGAACGGTTTTCGAAGCCACCGAGGAAGAATCTCAATGAAAGCTGAGCGTGTTTTAGCTATGATTGGAAGCTGAGCTACTGTGGCCGAGGAATGTCCCAAGGCCAGCGTCGTTGACAATCAACCCGCCGTTGAAGAAGGGCCTCGTGTGCAGCCAGCTCTGCTCGCCGGCCAGAAAAGACGTTCCTCAACATCGACACTGAAGGCAGACCATGTGAAGCAACGCCGCCACCGCCATCTACGGTTACGTCCGCTAAAATATACGCTTGTCTTAACATTTTTCGTATATAATGCTTGGGATTGCAAGGTGTTTCATCTTTTGTGTCCCATTTTCTGCGCAGTTTGTTCCTTGGCCCAGTGACGTTTCGCATAAAGTGCGCATGTGGCGCTTAGCTCGCTGAACAAAGCACTCTTGCTTAGCGTCATAATTAACGGAGTGAGTGAGTTAAGAGCCCTTTTACGTGTACGCCGCGCCACTGTGGCTATGTGGTTATGGCGCTCGGCAGCTGACCTGAAAGGCACGCCTTTGATCCCCGCCTCGGCTGTCGCATTTCGATGGAGGCGAAATTCCAGAGGCCCGTGTACTGTGCGACGTCAGTGCACGTTGAAGAACCCCAGATGGTCGAAATTTCCGGGAGCACGCCAGTACGGCGTTCCTCAGTGCCTGGGTGTCTTTGGGACATCAAACCCCATGGAACGAAACCGAACCAAACATCTTCCTTTCAATGTGCTTGAGTCAGGCCTAATCTGACTTACCAAAAATATTTGTCTTAGATTCTACGGATATGTCAGTATCTGTCTGTGCAAGCGTTATTTATCATTACAATTCTACGTTGGCGCTCGAGAAGGGCATTTACTCTGGCAAGCAAGCGAGGAGAGACTGCCAATGGCGCTGGGCAGAGCGCCCGGGCTGCCGTGCGACCCCGGTACAACACTGACCCGCGGCGGCGATATGCCCCCAGATATCCATGTTGCTGGTGCACTAAACATTACTTACGAGCCAGGCTTCGTTTCGTGTTTCCCGTTTTTTTTCCTCTCTTTATCGCCAAACGCTTTTTGTAGGGGGCGCAAAATAGGTCATGTTTGTTGCCGTTATGTTGTTGTATTATGTATTGTGACACAAGGTATGCCAGCCATTTCATTTTTTGTCGTTCGATATGCACAGCCACCTTTAAAACTACGGCGAAACACGCCTGAAATAAAGAATATGCATCTAAATATGGCCGTATGCTATGCGCAATACGATTTCAAGCTTTACGAGTGTGGGAAGGAAGGCAACCGCGAAGTTTCTGTGTTTTCGGCGACTAGTTCGTCCAGGTAACGCTGTACATCCGAGCTGAATAAGTACCCTGTTTCATGCCGTCCTGACCACACCACATTTCATACGAAGGCATTTTCAGAGGAAGGTTGCGTTCTACCCAATATTTTGTCCATTTCAGCACGTTGGGGTGTACGAAGACGAGGCGATAACAGACGACACATAGAGAAGAAAATGAAGAGAAAGGCTTTACTTGAACAATTTACACTGTGGCGCATGTCGCGTCGTTTTTCTCTTCTGTGCGCTATCTTCTAGGCTTTGTCTTCTTTCAGATGTGGCGCGACCTGCTGCATCAAAAGCGTTACTTACACGGCCTTCCCTCTTCCTTCTTCTTCTTCTTCGCATGCTGCCTGGGACAGGAGGCGCCGGTACCGGCCTTTGTCCCCGAGTGATCTCCAGATGACGGGCAGCGAGTCGTCGCGCGGCAACTCCCCTGACTGACGCCCAGTGATTCCGTTGCTGCCGCCGCGTGAATGTGCGTGAATGTGCGCGCGTGGAAACTGACTGCAGCCGGCGACAACTGCCGCCACGTGGGCTCGGCACGTGACTCTCCCGTGCAACAACCCGGATGTCGTGCTTTTCCGATTGTCATTTCCTAGTCGAGCGCGGTAGCGGACGCACTGTGCCATGAGCACGCCGAACGCATTGTGGAACGCCTCGGGCTAGTCAAGAGGTATGCCCGGCGAAAGCGACAGATCCAGATCACGGAGCACTGAACACCCTTTCTCACGCTCTGCGCGTTTCTTCTTTCTTACGTTCTTTTACCACCTCTAGAAAGAAGCAAAGTCACGTCATCCTAAATGTATTTATTGTTTCATTTGACTGCTGGTTTCTGTAATTCTTGTTTTGTCAATCGAATGAAATAAGAAAGCGTACTGTTTCTAATGCTGTTATCACACGGGGCACAAAGAAAAGAAATAATGTGATTACAGGGTGAAAAAGACTGGCGCTGCTTCTTTCACTTCAAAGACCAAACGCAGATCCGCGACTTGGCACGAGTGCAACAGTGCCTTCTAACATATATTAAGAAAAGGCACAGCAGTTGCTGAATTGCTGCACATCTCCGGTGAATTAAACTGTCAAATCGATAATGGTATTAACGGTATCCTGCACTAATCTGTGGCACTCTTCCCGTTGGCTAGCCAGCGAAGCCCAGAACTATACCCGCCTCTCGCTTACAAAATTTGCCGTGCACTAAGATAAGAATTTTCCTTCGGGGAAGGCTGAAATCTCGTTACAGCGACTGCAAACCAGCATAATTCTGTGTAATGGATGTTTTGATTAGATACGCTCAAAGATCAACTTTAATGAAAACATCATTGCCGTAGCTTTCTGTTTTTCTGCTCGTTGTAGAAGCATCTTTCATACCTCTGTGCGTAAGCAGATTAACAATGAAACTTTTTTGCCAGGCTGCAGAGTACAGCAAGAGCAATTAGCGTTGGTGGATGGAACAGCTTTTGGCGCAGAGGTTTCACACACGCGCCGATTCATGGCACACTCAAGTGTGCGCTACTGGTTTCAGCCGTGACGGCCTCGGCCTAAATGACTGCCGATATGCAGTGCGTGAAAACACCGTGGAACTACTGTTCAATTACTGTTTCGGCAACTACGCAGTATCAGGTGTCCAACAAGTGCTATTGCAAATATCCGAAAGTTGGCCTGAGGAGACCGTTATTAAAAGGGATCTGAAAAGCATTTATGTGCAAGATTGTGAACCGCAGAATGGTAATTGCAGTGGAAGTAATTTTTGAGCAAAAATTCGCAGATATAACTCTCGTTCTTATTTGTGAGCTCTCTAAGCGCCTTTCCTTGTGTCGAAGTGATGGTATGGCTGCAGTAACGTTATTCTAACTGCTCCAGAAAAGTTGGTTCGTAGCTGCTGGTGAGCAGTGGAGCTTGGCAGAGCAGGAAGTGGAGAGGAGCCGCTCATCTTTTTGTCTTCCCTTTGTTGTGATGAGTCGCCAAGGTACCATTCGCTTCGTGGTGTTTAGACCGACTCCGTCACGACCGCTGCGCCCGACGCGGTCCGTTCTTATCGGCGGGGACGACCTCTGTGGTTGCTTGATGATTATCCTTGTTTAGGAATACAGTAATGGTCTCAATCTTCACATATTTGGAGGAGTGCGTTAGGAAACTCAATATCAAGCAATTTGAACTTGCATTTAAGCGTTGGAGAGGGAGCATGCCATAGCTGCAGTTTATGACTAGACACAGCAAGAAAGGCGCAACACAGCGCTGCGTTGTGTCTCCCTTCGCTGTATCGCGACGGAAATAGGCGACCAACTTCCCAAAAAGTTGTGTATAAAACAGGTGTTTCATTCTACTTGGGTTTTGGCACTAAAATGCGCACAGGAATTATTGCTACGTGTACTCTAAATGGCTTTTTCTATTAAATTACATTCGGGCCTAGCACACAAGGCCTAATATACGCGCGGCTCAAGGAAAGGTAGGAATAAACACTTATAGAGAAGGAGGAAGAATCTGGTTGAAGCAAAGCAGGTGAAGTCTTCAGTCCAAGACCCCAGTGGCAGAGGCCGTGAAGATGGCCCTGAGCGCCTCCTGGTCTTCCAGGGTGGCTCTGGTCAGCCGCACCTCGCACTGCTACAAGGCCGCATTGAGCGGCTCTGTGTGCTGTGGTTTATGGGTGCATGTGCATTGGATATTAGGAAATGTAGATGCGGTGCCGCACCATTGGCATGAGTTCATATATATAGCGTTGGGTGTAGGCGTAAATGATATTGCAGGCTGGGGAAAGTAAGGGTCCGGTGTCGCCGGAGGAAAAAATGGTTCAGATTTATGGAGGAAGAGAAGAAGAATCTTACTTGCAAGTAACGGGTGGAGGCTTTTGCAGGGGTAATGCATTGCGTATTTGGATGTGCACGAGAAACAACTGAGCAGGATTACACCAGTCGTGTCTCTCGGGAGCGTTAACGCATTTCATCTCGCGTACTGCCGAGTGCCGTTTAAGAGAGCTATGCAGCTCTCTGCAGTCTTATTCATCCTTTCTAAGGAACAACATATGGCAACGGTTCTTCGCAGTTGTTTGCAACTGGAGCTAGCTGTTTCTTTTTTTTTTTGCCGTACCCGCTAAGGAGGGCCGGCCTGCGGCTTGGTGGTCGCAAAACGTAGTGCCCTTTTGCTCTCACTACACGTGACTAATGTAAAGGTCACCGCCTTGCGAGATCCTGCAGGGCTTTCAGCAGTTGCGAGCTCGTTTGAGGGGTGGGGGGGGGGGGGGGGGAAGGTGTATTGTATTATATGACACCTCTCGCCTTATAATATTTTTTTTTAGACGACTATGTCGCTAGGCACAGGCTCTCTGATTTCTGACCTTTGCAGATCTGGCATTCTTTGCCAAAGGAGACGATACACTTTCTAACGTAGCTCCAACAGTTACTAAAAAGCGCTTGCGGGCTTCCCAGGACGTAGCAATTTTTTGTTTAAGCATACTTACATCGTTTGGTACGGAGGCCGGCATGAAGTACACTAGTAGATTATGGGCGAAGAATGAAGAAGGTAGGCGTTATAAAAGGTTGAATCAACCGATGTAGGCCGCATGCTCAATGCGACATTCAGTACTATGTAGTGTACACCGCAAAACCTTGAACGGCTCCACAAGGTGTACGTGAGCTAAGTAGTAAGCTCCTGTATTTGTTTTCCTTCCCTGTTCGGTCTGCACGACATAGCATCCTGCCCAAGCCACTCAATATTCCCTATGGTTAACAACCAACTGATGGTTCTACGAAAAGGCGCCAAAAAGAAAACTGCAGACAGGGAAGAAACGCACGGCGCATGCGCCGACGTGTATGCGTCCTCTCTGAGTGCACAAAATGAAAGAGGGAAAAGCTCGAGCATTCCAAATGAGTACTTAATATTTGTGTAATATAAGCGCTGTTTAAACGTTTTCAAGCAAGGTGTCATCTTAATACATGATATCCACAGACAGTTTTGAAAGGCAGTAGAGAAATACACAAAAAATTTCGTTTTTTGCAAACTGGCTGTTTTCTTTCAAACTGGCGGGACCTCTACAGGTCTTTTTTGGCGCCTTTTCATAGAAAGTGATGAACCTAGTCACTTATAGTGCCTGTGAAAGTGTCTGAAGTTTTTCAGTTCTATGGAGACAGGTATTAAAATCGCAGAATCCGCAAACTCACTGGTGTACTAAGATACAAGCTTGAGCTCCAGTGCTAAATAGTTTCTCGATGCAATTAACTATTGTTTTAAGGAAGCTATCTCCTTGCGTTGACTTTGAAATCAGCATATGCCTTTTGAGCCTGAATGGCTTGCTTATGGTAGTCCGAGCATTTTCTAAAGTCAGATGTCCTGCACAGAGGAAGGATTCTTCGCTCTCTTGCAGAAGTAAACAACGTTAGCCATTTGTCAGAGCTGTATAATGCTTACGGTCTGTCTGCTGAAATTAAACAAAAATTGAAGGTTGTATCAATAGCCTGCAAAGAAAACTGTAAACTTGGCAAGTTCTGGCATTGCTTTGTGGTAGCTGATAGGCATGAGACATAACCTATGTTGTTCAGCAAGCTTTTTCGCTGCGACCATTTCTACTAGACCATGGGTTAGACATAAGAGGCCGATCTACGATAGCCTGTAGAAAATTTATCCAGAATGTAACGATTCTGAGCACATTAAACAGTAGAGAGAGGTGCTCGAAGTAATATAGCAGGTGTAGTGAGCGTGGCGGTACCGTACTCAACTTGTGCGACAACTCAAATCAGTCCCAAAAACCAGTACCAATTCGATTCAAAACTTGTGCAAGCACGGTAAAAAATAGCAAAGCTCAATGTGACATATTTAACATTAAGAACTGCAGAAATATGCGAACACAAACGAGTTTATTTTGTACCGACTTACGTCGTGCTCAGGTTCTGCTGTAACTGAGCTTTGATGGGGAAATTTTGGTGCAATAACCATCATTGCGGCTAAATAATTCGGAAATTTCTTCCTCGTCACGTTGCTCTCGCTACACGTGCTCTTTAAACACTTCGAGCGGCTTTGTATTGATACCAAATAGAAAACGTTGAATGTTACACTGCAACTTGGGTGCCAAGGTAGAATAGAGATGCCATGTTGTATTCGGCTCTTTTACGCCAGTCAATGCACATTTTGAGGTGCAAGGCAGATTGATCACGACCGCAATGCCTTGAACAAAAAGTGTCAGTGCTAGGCATAGCTGCGGGTGTTATCTGTACGATTTATCATAAATACTGCCCTCTAGAACACTCCACTGGCATCTTTGTCGCGTATTATTGTATGAAGCACTAGCGTTCCTCTCAGTGACGAGAGTAAGTTTTTGTATCGGTTATGAGTAGCCGTCAGCTGAACATAATGTCGAATAATTTCCTGCTCACCGGTCATGCTCTATTTTTGCTTTTCTGAGACAAATGCCGGCGCGTGAAAGATCTGAATGACTGTGCTAAACGTTCTTGGAGACGCCTCTTTTCTGCAAGTCCCAGACACAAAATTGTGGCGCTCGTAATCGCCTCGTTCATTTCCAATTTTCTACTGATAAAAATAATTTCTTACTGCGTTTCCATTTCATTGTATATGTAAGGGCGGAGAGCATGTTGAGGAATAGATTTTACTTAATATGTGCTCTCCTGAAAGATTGTTTCAACGTTTATCTTTCAACAATTACACTCTGTGTCACATTTAAGACTTCATGGTCGCTTTTTGTCGTCTAGAAATAATACAGAGTGCTGCTTTTCCTGCCGCTTTGGAGCTTGTAGCGCCACTGCAAAATTAGATATTGCATATATAATTTTTATTGTACCCACATAATATAAATAATTTTGCAGTCAAACGGTTGATACTCACAAGAGAGTCCAGACGGTGGTTGTCGATTTTAATGTTAAAATGTCGACTGTTGGTGAAGCCGCAATTGTTATGGCTACTTATGGCACTTGGCTTTCTCGCCGAAGGCTTAACGAATTGGTTCATAAACATCTGGGCAGTACACGAAGTCAACTTGGGCTACGTTTCGTGGCCACCAAGGATAGATAGAAAAAAAGATAAATGTGTTTCTCCGGCCTCTTATCAGAAAGAAAAAAGCGAATCATTAATGAAGGCTTAGGATAGTTGGTGGTCCGTGTTGCAAAACATAAACGAACGCATAACAACAAAGAAAAACGAGAGCAAGGCATTCCCCAGCCTAGTATTGTGTGCTTTCCTTGCCTTCTTGCCTTTTCCGGGCTGTGTTTCTTCGCTTAAAGCATGCTTAACAACATTGATTGCAGAGACGCGACCACCCTTTACATGCGAAAAGAGCTGAGCTGGCTACGCTACATCTGTAGCGGATTGCCATTGTAATCGCGCCTGTGAGGGGAGCATTTTTTCACAGTCAAGAAGAATAAATACCTCTGCATTCTCACCCCGCTCTCTTATATAGCGCTGTACATTTTTAATGAGTGTGGAACTAGTCATTTTTCAGCTCTTCGTGGACTGGTTTAATTATTCCTGCGCTTGACAGCTCGCATGACTAGTTCACAGCGGATGGCCACAAATTGTTTGCGCTTCCGTCAAAAATGGAATATATTCTCGTCTTAGCATATCAGCGAAGTTCTGACGAGTAAATGGTGTCTCGCTCACAATAACTGGAAAAGCAAGACTGCCGCACTGGATTAATTTCAAGTTCAGAGAGATGCAAAAGGGCTCGCATGAGATTCGCTCAAGCATGCCACGGACGGAAAAGCGCCTGCACCGCACATAATCTATCACCGCTGCTAAGTTTGAAATTGATGAATATTTAGTCCCTGCATAACATGCACTTTGGCAGCGTTTGGGTTACACTATTTTACGGTTTTAGGAAGCACACAGTTAGCGCGGGTTTCCTTGACTCGAGGAAAAAGTTAGGGACCATTGCAACTGGCAACCAGTCGGGTCATTACCACCACTCGGTGGAGATCGTTTTTTCTTTCCGACTCAGTAGTAACGCCCTGAACTTTATTTCTACTGCAGTGCATCATGGCAGTGTAGCAGAAGTGAAGAGAACAGAATGGAAAAGAAGCGCAAAGCATAAAGCACCCTGGGTTCAGTAAGGCTTCCCCATTGTTCACATCACTAAGACAGTGGTTCGCTTTCTGAACAGACATTTCCTTGAGTTGTCGCGTTTTCAACATTCGTATTATCCCTGAGCTCTGCGTTTTGAGGTTGTACAAGCAAACTTCCATGAACAGCACGTCTCTATTAGCGGCAGGTTTGGACAGGATCAGCCTCTGACTATCAACCAGAGTTTAAGTTAAGGGAAAGATCTATTGTAGAAATCGGTATCGTTAAAAAGAATGTAGTGAAGTGCAAGTCTACCCCGTCCTTGCAGTTGACGCATACTTGCTATTTTTGGCTAGTCACGCTGGTTACGCGAAGCTTCACTATGACATATGCCGTCTTGCTGTGTTGGCCGCTATGCCATAGCGTGTTTTAGATGCCAGTCCGGTAAAAGGCAGGATAAAAATAATAATATATCATCATTCTTGTTTAACTGGGAACATGCATGCTTAGCAGAACCGGCATGTTTCGTTCCAGAGTTGTGAGGGAGAAAAGAATAACCCACTTTATTGCCATGACGGTAGCACTGAAGTTGTCGACACGAATGCATTTTCCCGAGCAAAAAAAAAAAAATTACTTGCATTTTACTGTAACAAAGAGCCATGCTGAGTCACAGTGCTTGTTATCTTAATAATCGGCTTTCAGTTTCAATCGCCTTTGTTCACAGCTTCGGCTCACGCGCAGTTCTTTTACGTACTGGTGATTCTGAAGTGTCTGTAACCTGTACATAGATGTAATATAAGATGTTAATAATAGTTTCCTGCAATCACTACTTATTATATGACAACCTGACCTGTAGATAATATTAGAAAACGACCTGTAAAGAACGCCGTTTAAAGGCTTTATTTTAATTATTTCTGCAACTGAAATGAAAGGCGAAAGACTAATAAAAACGTTATGCACTTGAAATCGCTGAGGGGGATACAGCGACGAGAGAGTGTGTCTGCGGTACGCCGCCTGTTCAGCCCGACGAGTGTCGCACCGGCGCGATATATTTCGATGCAATATGTCCATTGTGTGTCCAGTCTGATTTGTTGTACATTCTTTTCTTGCGTTTGGTCAGCTCTCTTTCAGCCTTGGATACCTTGCCACGCATGCGTGCGCCCGTTGAGAGCGGAGTGGGGCACTTTCGGAGGCAGTTTCGAGCAGCCAACCGAGAATGGCGTTCACGCTAGGCACTGTTTATTTCGGAACCGGCACGGGAAGTGAGCACCTGTTATTCTTAAAGGTGTACGCGTAGTGGGCTGCAGATTGAATATGTTCTCACATTCGAAGAAGCACCCGTGTATCACTGTGAAGAAAATAAATGATGTTTTGGACACGATGGCTTCGGCAGCTTCGTATACCCTTCTACATGTTAATCTTTTCTTCACCCAACTTTCAGCTTACCGGGGCAGCTGATGGATCGCGTCGCAGAACTGCTCACATCTGGAGGGGCGATGCCGAGAGCTGGATCCTCTTTCCTCCGCCCATATCTCATTAAGATATTGGCACTAATGGAGCTGGAAAACCGACCAAGCTACTCTGTTCAAATTGCAACGCCGCTGCCATGTGTTTCGAAGTTTATTTTTTCTGCACAAAGCACAAAAACACAAACGCACAGAACGCCGCTTTGAAAAACGCTGCACGCGTACTTAGACCGTCCGGAGCACAAAAACAGTCCTCTCGAACAATAACAGTTCAAGGTTTAGTAACGGAATGACGATCGAAACGGTCATAAATATCTCATATTTATTTACCACATGAAGCGCTACCTTACATTAGCAGCTAATTTCGAAGCGCACCCGTCTTCTCATTGGGCATTAACTGGACACCAATTACTCCTTCCTTTCAGTTTAAAACGGTGGGCCATGAACATAATTCACACGCAGCCGAGTGGTTTAAAAATTTAGCATAATTGGTACAGTCTTTACTTCCTATGGATTAATCCGTTGTTACACGTCGGAAACAATTAACCACGAGAATTCTTTAGCTGAACTCCACGAAACATACTGTGTGCTGTACACGAAATCCGAAAAAGTGTATCCCCCACAAATTAGGAGAAACAAATGTTGAAATATCGTCTTTCAGCTATCCTGAGCGAACTATCCGGTGAAGATAACCGAGATGTCTTCCACAAATCGTTCAGGGATCTACGCAGTATGTTTCTCTAGGCTAAAAAATGTGCATGACAATATAGCGAGTTTTTTGTTTTGTTTGTGAAAAACCACCGTTACAGCGATGTGTGTTATTCAAAAGGGTGGAAATTTGGGCTGGTTGGTGCATGATCTGAGGCTAAAAAACAGTGCAAACGAGGACGAAGCAGAGAGAGGGACACGACGCTTGTTTTTTTCTTCACTTCTCCCTTTTGCCGCGCATTTTTTATTAGCCAATTCTGTACACTAAATTTTTCCTCTTCTCGAACCTCAAGTTTATTCGCCTGTTGTTGTCGGCATTAGCGTTTATTTTTTTTTGGTACTTCTTTCTGCTTTGTGAGCAGCCACGTTTTTTACCAATTCACTGGCTGTATTACAAACCATAACGTAAGAGTAGCGCAAAACCAGGACGACGGACACAAGGGGAGAGAACACAAACCAACAACACAGGCGCTAACTTCCGACTGACGAAGAAAACCAAACCCAACCAAGTGAACGGAACCCGAGCAAAAGTAGCGCATGCGCTGACCTAAGATAAAAAAAATCGAAAAAAAAGGTGCGAAAAATGCGATAAAAATGTGAGATCACGGATGTTTTGAACCCAAGAAGGCCAGCTCTCGTTTAGACAAGGAAATGGACGGAGTACTAACGCAGTTATCTTGTAAGGCAGCAATCTGTGCAGCTTCCACAATTTCGCGAGTTAGCTTATCTCTACGCTTAGCAACGACTGAGCATTTGTCCAAAAAAGGCACGCACTTGCAATCTTTGCAGTGCAAAGCTAGATTGCTGCGGGTATAAGTCTTCATGTTATTATTGTGCTCTCGAAGCCTATCGTTCAGGCACCTACCGGATTGCCCAATATACTGCTTGCCACAGGAGAGCGGAATGTTGTACACAATGCCCTCAGTACATTTAACAAATCTTTTCCTGTGGCGGATGGTACACTGCTGCTTTTGGGAGCTATGTGCGGAGGGCACGGACCTTTTGCATAACACACTGAGCTTTTGTGGAGCGGAAAACACCACACGAACGTTTGCCTTTTTCCCTATTTTCTTCAGATTGTGCACGAGACAATGGACGTAAGGAATGACAGCCACCTTTCCTCTCGTTTCTTCTGTAGTGTTAGGTTCTTTCCGGAGCTTCTTTTTCAGCAGGTTTTCGGCGACTGTACCCACAAAATCTTTAGGGTACCCTGCTTCGAGGAACCTCGCGAGTTGTTCATGAAAGCTAGATGCGGATTGATGGGGGCATGACTTTTCAAAGGCGTTTTCCATGCAGAGGTTAATAATGCCTCGTTTCACGAGTTTAGAATGAGCTGATGTGTAAGGTAGAAGCGGTTTGTTGGCGCGAGGTGAATAGCACCAGCAAACGTGGTTGTCCATGAATTTAAGCCGAATATCGAGAAACCTAATCTCTGAGTCAGTAGGCATTTCGCTAGTCAATAGTAGCGGGTGAAAACACCCTTGTACAATGGTCAAAATGTCTGAAGTAACGGCCTCGAGGTTCGAAGGTGTGCAGTTAACAAGGAAGAGAAAATCGTCAACAAATCTGAAGATTCTAACCACACAAGAATTAGCAAGTCGGTCTTGGAGGATCCTGTCAAGGTGTGCAAGGTATAGGTTACTCGGTGCGGGGGCCAGGCAGGACCCAATGCATATTCCCTGCTTTTGAATGAACGGAACGTCTTGAAAATTTATGAAGGTGGAGCGCAGATAAAACAACAGCAATTCTAAAAAACTATCAACAGACAGCCCTGATTCATTTTGAAATGACACCGCACCGTAATGAAGGATCGATTCTTCAACTATGGTAAGTAGGTTATCATGAGGCAAGGAGTAATACAAATCTTTAACGTCAATGGAGAAGCCGAGAAGGCTCTGGTCGGACAACAATTTCACAGCATTAACAACTTGTTCTGAATTTCTTATAAGAAACGGGTCATTGACAGGCAAAATATTAAGTTTTTCTTGGAGAAACAGAGCTATTGACTTCTGCCAAGTGTCTTGTTCAGAAATTATTACCCTAAGGGGAGCATCAACCTTGTGAGTCTTTGCGCTGAAAAACACTTCTAAAAAGAGACGCTTGCTATTTTCAATGCTCTTTGCCACTTTTGCAAGATTGAGCTTGTCACATAGCTTCATGGCTTGTGCCTTAAGCTTGGGAAGCGAGACCTTCTTACGAGCCTCAAAAACCTCTGTCACATCACGGTGGGCTTTCTCATTGAATGTATCATGCGAAAATACAGCAAAACCTCCGTCTTTGTCAGAGGGGAGGACACAAAGTGACTGTTCGGCTAGAAAGGACAGGACGCGATTCACATTGACTTTCGAGGGGCGAGGCTTGCAGTGAGAAAGGACGTCCACACCATCGGCGATGCACCGACCACAGTCCTCTTGGTCGGCCAGGCGGGATACACGTCGCACCATGGAGAGCAGTTCATGCGGAGCTTTCATGCGGAGCATCTGCTATTAGCTGACCGTACAACCGAAGCCCTCTGGCAAGTTCATCTGGAGGATCTTCGCTCCCGGTGCCCCCCTAACTGCCCTAGCAACGTGAACAAAGTGTTCGTCCCTGACGGCGTCACGATTCCCCAGGACGTCATGCGGACGTTGGCCCTTGGTCCCAAGTTTGCAAGGGAATCTCCGAAAGCTCCGCATGAACTGCTCTCCATGGTGCGACGTGTATCCCGCCTGGCCGACCAAGAGGACTGTGGTCGGTGCATCGCCGATGGTGTGGACGTCCTTTCTCACTGTAAGCCTCGCCGCTCGAAAGTCAATGTGAATCGCGTCCTGTCCTTTCTAGCCGAACAGTCACTTTGTGTCCTCCCCTCTGACAAAGAGGGAGGTTTTGCTGTATTTTCGCATGATACATTCAATGAGAAAGCCCACCGTGCTGTGACAGAGGTTTTTGAGGCTCGTAAGAAGGTCTCGCTTCCCAAGCTTAAGGCACAAGCCATGAAGCTATGTGACAAGCTCAATCTTGCAAAAGTTGCAAAGAGCATTGAATATAGCAAGCGTCTCTTTTTAGAAGTGTTTTTCAGCGCAAAGACTCACAAGGTTGATGCTCCCCTTAGGGCAATAATTTTTGAACAAGACACTTGGCAGAAGTCAATAGCTTTGTTTCTCCAAGAAAAACTTAATATTTCGCCTGTCAATGACCCGTTTCTTGTAAGAAATTCAGAACAAGTTGTTAATGCTGTGAAATTGTTGTCCGACCAGAGCCTTCTCGGCTTCTCCATTGACGTTAAAGATTTGTATTACTCCTTTCCTCATGATAACCTACTTACCATAGTTGAAGAATCGATCCTTCATTACGGTGTGGTGTCATTTCAAAATGAATCAGGGCTGTCTGTTGATAGTTTTTTAGAATTGCTGTTGTTTTATCTGCGCTCCACCTTCATAAATTTTCAAGACGTTCCGTTCATTCAAAAGCAGGGAATATGCATTGGGTCCTGCCTGGCCCCCGCACTTAGTAACCTATACCTTGCACACCTTGACAGGATCCTCCAAGACCGACTTGCTAATTCTTGTGTGGTTAGAATCTTCAGATTTGTTGACGATTTTCTCTTCCTTGTTAACTGCACACCTTCGAACCTCGAGGCCGTTACTTTAGACATTTTGACCATTGTACAAGTGTGTTTTCACCCGCTACTATTGACTAGCGAAATGCCTACTGACTCAGAGATTAGGTTTCTCGATATTCGGCTTAAATTCATGGACAACCACGTTTGCTGGTGCTATTCACCTCGCGCCAACAAACCGCTTCTACCTTACACATCAGCTCATTCTAAACTCGTGAAACGAGGCATTATTAACCTCTGCATGGAAACCGCCTTTGAAAAGTCATGCCCCCATCAATCCGCATCTAGCTTTCATGAACAACTCGCGAGGTTCCTCGAAGCAGGGTACCCTAAAGATTTTGTGGGTACAGTCGCCGAAAACCTGCTGAAAAAGAAGCTCCGGAAAGAACCTAACACTACAGAAGAAACGAGAGGAAAGGTGGCTGTCATTCCTTACGTCCATTGTCTCGTGCACAATCTGAAGAAAATAGGGAAAAAGGCAAACGTTCGTGTGGTGTTTTCCGCTCCACAAAAGCTCAGTGTGTTATGCAAAAGGTCCGTGCCCTCCGCACATAGCTCACAAAAGCAGCAGTGTAGCATCCGCCACAGGAAAAGATTTGTTAAATGTACTGAGGGCATTGTGTACAACATTCCGCTCTCCTGTGGCAAGCAGTATATTGGGCAATCCGGTAGGTGCCTGAACAATAGGCTTCGAGAGCACAATAATAACATGAAGACTTATACCGGCAGCAATCTAGCTTTGCACTGCAAAGATTGAAAGTGCGTGCCTTTTTTGGACAAATGCTCAGTCGTTGCTAAGAGTAGAGATAAGCTAACTCGCGAAATTGTGGAAGCTGCACAGATTGCTGCCTTACAAGATAACTGCGTTAGTATTCCGTCCATTTCCTTGTCTAAACGAGAGCTGGCCTTCTTGGGTTCAAAACATCCGTGATCTCACATTTTTTATCGCATTTTTCGCACCTTTTTTTCGATTTTTTTTTTATCTTAGGTCAGCGCATGCGCTACTTTTGCTCGGGTTCCGTTCACATGGTCGGGTTTGGTTTTCTTCGTCAGTCGGAAGTTAGCGCCTGTGTTGTTGGTGTGTGTTCTCTCCCCTTGTGTCCGTCGTCCTGGTTTTGCGCTACTCTTACGTTATGGATCAATACCGACTTGTCCAAATTTCCACCCTGGTGAATCGTATTACAAACATTCCGCGTTTTCCAATGGATGCCTTTAGGGGGCACGGACCCCGTCCAGCCTCTTTAGGGGTTTTTGTCCATGCCCCTAAGCATCTCCGGATGTTTAAATAAACCGATTTGATTTGAATATCAGCAATCCCTATAATAGCAATAAGATGGTTACTTTCAGCAAAGTATCTCATAGTCTACCCAGCGTTTCTAGATAAGGACAGTTGTAAAACTTGCTCTGGGGATGCGGCCCTTTCCTGTCTCCGCTTTAATCTGTGAGATTTTAAGGCGAAAGCATTTAATGTCTCATCGTTGTAAGCAGCAGTTGTCGACAGATAATGTCACGCTTTTCAGTTGGTCGAAACGGTCTTGGCGTCACAGTGCGCTAATTTCAAACGGGGCCAATTGTACTTTGGCTAGTAACCATGCAACCAATTGTAGGGACCACATAGTGATGCTCCAAGTAAGTGGGACTGAGCTTAGTTAATTGCTTAATTACCCAATTAGCCTAGTTAACTTCTCTAGTCAGGCCATATAAATAAATAAAACCTAGTAAGAAATTGGTCGAGCTCGGGAATCGGACCCCGGTCTTCGGAGTGCGAGGCGAGCATGCTATCCACTCCGCCATGCCAGCTCGATGGTTTGGAATGAACAAAGGCGCGTCTAGTGAATACGGTGTCTTCGCTCAGTGCCATCCTCCTCCCTTCCCTTCCGGCGAGGTGTAGGTGTCCACCGAGATATGACAGACAGATACATTTCCTTTCCTCAAAAACCAATTTACCGACGAGCGAGGCTTAGAACCGAATGGGCGATGGCGTTCTATGGACTCCCTGGCAGCGTTGCAAGACGCGCGTTCCACTCTTAGCCACCCTAGCCAAACTTCGCACGGTGGGAGACCAGGTGGGCCGCATGGTCCGCCGGGTCTCCAACAAGCGGGGCGGATTACGAAGCAAGGATGCACTGCGGCTTGCCCATGCTTTCGTAACGAGTAGAATCCTCTACTCAACCCCCTACTTGCACCTGCGCAAACATGATGATGACCAACTGGAGGTCATCCACCGGAAAGTCATCAAGCGGGCTCTCGACCTCCCGGTCACCACGTCCAACCAGCGACTTCTGGCCTTGGGCGTGGTGAACACATTTCGGGAGCTTCGAGAGGCCCACTTAGTCAACCAATACACGCGTCTTGCACAGACCACGTCCGGTCGCCGCCTCTTGGACCGGCTACACATCAAACATGACTACCATATTGAGGAAAGGGAGAGAGTGCCAGCACCCTGGAGACGCGCCCTCCGGGTCCGACCCCTTCCCCGCAACATGTCCAGAGAAGACCATAGCGGTCGTCGCCAGGCGCGCGCGGAAGCGTTGGCGCGATACTATGGTAACCAACAACATGTGTATTACGTGGACGTTGCCGGCCCACACCACGGGGTGTGGTACACGGCCGCAGTCGTACACAACACAAACACAGTCAACGGGCTCACTTTCAAAGCCTACAGCGCAACACACGCGGAGGAGATTGCCATTGCTCTTGCTCTCACTACTCCCAATTCGAAACACATCATCACCGACTCGCGAGGGGCCTGTCGGAACTACGAGTTGGGCTGGGCTCCCCCGCTTGCCTGGCGCATACTGGAATATAGCTGTCGATCTGAAGATCCAACTCCACGCAACCTGATTTGGGCCCCCGGTCACCAGGGGCTCCAGGGAAACGAACAGGCCGATCAGGCCGCCCGCGCACTCTCTCCCCGGGCTATCTCCCTGTCCTTGGAAGGGTACTCCCAATCAGACAATCTGGCCATTACATTCAAACAAATCACCGATTACTACAAGGAGGAGCACCGGCGCTACCCGGCCCCTTGTAAGGGTCTGGATCGCGCTGACGAGCGCCTCCTCATCAAAATTATTACTGACACTGTACTGTGCCCGGCGGTGCTTAAACATTTCAATACATCCTTTGATGGCACGTGCCAGTTCTGTGGGGAGGTGGCTGACACCTTCCACATGGTTTGGGCGTGTCAGTCAAACCCATCTATCCCCCCAACCCCAACCCCACCAGAGAGGACTGGGAGGCGGCCCTGCTCGGCTGTCAGGACCTAAAGACCCAAAAGGCCTTGGTTCACCGGACGCGGGCGGCGTTGCTTGCCAATGGGGCCCCGGAATAGGAGCTCCACCTAGTATTGTTAGGGGAAAGGGCCAATAGGGCCTACCCCAATCACCTCTCTGTAAATATTTATTGCATTATAAATGTTTTTCACCACCACCACCACTCTTAGAGGCGAAGCTTAACATCTTAACCACACATCAGTGACCACATTTTAGGTCAAAAAAGTGCACCCCCCCACCCCCCTGAATTTTGACGGGTGTCCACCGAGATATGTGAGACAGTTACTGCGTAATTTGCTTTCCTCAAATACAATTTTCACTTTCTTCATTACGGGCCATCTTCGTCTTTCTTCTTTCACTCCCACTTCCTCCGTTCCTCTACGGTGCGGTTCAGGTGTCCACCGAGATGACAGAGATTTACTGCGCCATTTCCTTTCCTCAAAAACCGTTGCGTTGAAACGGCAAGGCATCGCGCCGAACGGGTGGCGGCGTTCCGTGGACTCCCTGGCAGCGCTACAACACGCTGTCGCGTTCCACTCCTAAAGTCGAAGCTTAAGCTTAAGCTTAATTAGCAGTTAATTAGTATTCAGGCATTAATCAGTAATTAACCGTTAATTAGTGATATGCCATCACTTAGTAATGAGTACTCAATTACATGTGACGCCACCAGTGCCACAGAAGCACTGAAAGTGGTGCGGAAAACGCTTTCGCCTCTACGCACTTTAGACAGTCAAAGTGCCCCCTGAATTTTTTTCGGGGGGGGGGGGGGGGGGGGGGGGGGCAGAGCGGCTGGTGCAATTCATTAACGCCGGACTTAACCGGGTGATTGTGTGCGCTACCGAGCGCACGCTGACCACGGCGGGCCTTGCTCTGAGGGAACAAAGGAACGACACACTGGCTGACACAAACAAGGCATTTATTGCTACAACAACAATAACGCCAGCTAGCAACAAAATACGGTAAGGAATCGAGGACGTCCGGCTTAGGGCCATTTCACATGCGTGCGATTCTCGCCTGCGACGCTGCGAATGCGGTTGGTCTGTGAATGGGGGGGGGGTGCATCGGTCCAGCCGCAGACTGCTTCCGATCGAGTTCCGTCCGGTTGGAATTCAAACGCAGCGTCGGTGTGTTCGCTCTGCTACTGATCAATGGTGAGCGCCGAGACGTCGTGTGACGTTAGGTCACGGGGGAGCTGTTGTCGCTTCGGAGCAAAATTGTTTATTTTAGTCAAAACATACGAAATATTTCCTTGCATCTAAAAACACGCTGGTCATAACAGCATCAGCACTTGCGTTTCTGTCGCGTTTAATCATGGGTTTTCTATGCGAGAAATATTGCGTGTCCCTCCGACCGAATTCGTTCAGTACGCGTTGCATGTGAAGGCACTGAGCGAAAATCGCACTGCAGCGCCACCGACCAGGCCAACTATTTTCGTTCTAGTCGCAGCATGTCCCTCACCAGCAAGGTGATGAGCGAATGTTCGCCCACTCTGGGGCAGGGGACGCTCCGCGGCCGGAGTGGACGAGAGGAGTGGACGAACGTTCCTCCCCACGAGACTTCTCCGTGCCGGCGAAGAGCGGAGCCTTGAGAGGGTGCTTCACGGCGAAGCCAACCTAAGGGGAAGACAAGGGGCAAAGTCGCCACAAATCTCGAAGAGACGCGAGTGCCATCTCTAGGCTGGTGACAGCACTGCGTTAGTATTCTTGCTTTTCTCTTCGCCGCCGCAACGCACATTGGCTGCGCTTGGTCACGTGCTGCACAACTGGTCTACTGCGGCTCTCGCCTCGCATCGTCTGCTCCGTCTGCGGCTGCTTCCAGCCGCGCGTCGCTATTTATGCTCACTGCTGCGGATTTTGTGTACGCATTCCCAAGTTCGCACGCGCTCTGCGCCTGAGGTACGAGAGCATAGCATGCTCGGGGTTGAGCTTTTGGGCGTTATATCGTCCGAAACTGAACGCCCTACTTTCCGTGCTTCCACACGGCAAAAATCGAAGAAACACGACGTGCCGCTTGCCCCCTCGTTGTTTGGCTAGACAAAATTCTTCATGAGGGTGATATGCGGCTGTGCAAAGTAGTTTGCTGGTCCGCTTCTTCAGCCATGTGTAGTGTAGGGCGCATCTCTGCTAACAGTTAATGCTTACCTTCCTTGTCTTACTGGCGATGCGAAGCGCAACAAGTATTACACGTTGCATAGACGACCTCTAAAACTGCGGCTGAAGTTGCAGTAAGTGCACTAAGGGCATCGTTGGTGCGTGCGCACTAGCGATGTGCGGGTGCTCACCTTCCAGCACCGAGTGCAGTACAAAGGCACCGTATTAGATTTTAGCTTCGCTTTTAAGCATGAAAGCTGAAATTATTGAAAGCTGAAACTTAAGCTGAAATTATTTCTAATACTTGGCTACTGGAACTTAGCACGTGGCTTTTCCTAAATGAACTTGAATTAAATACAAATAAAACGAAATTTATGTTGTTTTGTGCAAAAAATAAGCCCATATCCCATGTTGTGCGACTGTCGTTTCGAACTTCTGAGATTGAACAGGTTGAAAATGTTTCGTTTTTAGGAGTTACTTTGGACAGGAAACTTAGTTGGACATATCATGTTAATAATGTCCGCATCAAGGTTGCAAAATCAGTTGACATGCAATACAGGCTTCGTAATCTGTTGCCCTTTTGGCTCAAGAAGCGATTGTATTTTTCTCTTGTTCAATCTCATATAAATTATTGTCGGTTGGTATGGGGAACTATCACAAAAACTGATCCCAAAAGACTATGTGTGCTCATTCGGAAAGCTGCACGTTTATTTCAGTCAGCAAATGAACTAGTGCTTCTGAGCTTATGATCCGCCACAATCTACCATCTTTCATGTGTTCTTATCACCTATGGGGTTATTCTTATGATAACGCGCAAAGGGCTAGAAGCAGTCGTCTCTCTCTAGCACCAGCGTGCCAGCCCTAGCAGTCAGAGCTGTGACCCCCAACCCGCGGTGCGGTGAGTCGCAACCACGGCGGGTTCGGGCCAGAGGGGACAAACACGAGTATGCTACTCGGAGGAGCGTTTATTGCTCCCGAGCAATACAATGCAGCAGCAACAATACAACCGCCGTAACGACGGAGAGGGTTCCGCTCGCGTACGGGGGTGAATAACGCAAAGGAAAGAACGCACGCAAAAATGTGGGGGAAGAAGGTTCCGCTCACCTCGCGTGGTTCCTCGCTCACGGCCCGCGGCGGTCAAGTCACACACGGTGGCCGGGCGATAAGGGCAGCGGTCTCCGTGGCAGATCTCTGATCCATGCGTGTGCACGGCTCCCGCCAGAAGACAAGCGAGCCTCTGGAGAAACGCGTCTCCTCCCGGGCTGTGGAGAAGAGGTCTCTTCGTTGTAAGAGGGGAAAGAGGAAAAGTCTCCGCGGCGGCGTCGCGGCGGGGAGCGAAAGGAAGCGTATGTGGCGAGAGTGCCCTCCCTCGCAAAACCTCCCGAACGGCGCGCGCATAGCATCGCGTGATAATTACGCGCGGCTGTTACAATGGGGCAGAGGATTCATGTGTATCCCCACATCCCCCCCTCCTTAAAACTGCCCTACGGCCGAGAAGTGACCGCGTTCACAAATAGGGTGTACCGAGTGGGGCCGGCGAAACGCCGTTTAACTTTAAAACTAATAAAGAAAAGATTCAGCTCACAGCCAGCAGTGCCGTCGTCGAAGGCCGTGGATGCCAGGGCAGGAAGGACATTAGACGACCGCCATGGACGACCGTGGAGCCCAGGGTTGAAGGGGGTTGATGACCGCAGGTCCCGTGAGTCGGCCAGGGCAGCTTTGCCGGGACGCGCAGGCGGCAGGCAGGCTCAGGGCAATTATGAACCGTGTCGTCCCGTTGCACAGCGTACGGCAGGCCTCCACTCAGCTGGTCGAACCGCTCGCTCTCGGCTCGATGGCCCTCTTTTCCTTTCGTTGGGGGGTGAAAAAGGCGCGCCGACCCATTTTCCCTCTGCCGCGGTGAACTTGTGAGGCGGGCCCAGCGGGGGACCAAGCTTCTCTCGTGGGCGAAGCCGCTGCCGCGGGGACACGGGGAATTCCAAGGCGGCTTCTTCGCCGCAGTTTTCGCCACGGCAGACACAGGCCCCGGTTTCTCCGAATTCTCTTTCGCTCGTCCCGCGGCCGACCGGAAGCTGTTTTTGCATACGGTTGCTCGGTGGTGACAGCGGGCTCTTGGATTTGGAATGCGGCCGCCCTCCAAACGGCCTGGCTCTCGGTGTTCGAAGCAGCAACGGTCGTTGCGGCGTCCCCTGGCTCTCCTCCGGGCACGCTGTGAAGGCTGGCCTGCGGCTGCAAGGCTATCTTTTCATTCTAGTTACATTACCGACTTACACAATTTTTTTTCTTTGAGCTAGTCTAACCCCGCTCGGTCTTTTCCGAAGAGAAAGCGTGTGCTTGCTCCGGAAGCCGTGGTGCGAAATATGGAAGAGGTGTTCCGTCCATATTAAGCAGGAGAAATTACTCCCTGCGCGTTGGTCAGAGTTGTTTCTGCCGTGGGCGCAAGTTGCAACGAGGCGCCGGGCTCTGTTGTCGAGCCTTGCCTCTCGGTGCGGCTGCCTGCTGGCGTGGGAGGGTGTTCTCCACAGGCCACTCGTTCCCTCAGTCAAAGTAGGGTTTGAGATCACAGACATACACTGGCCCGCCGGTCGGTCTTAGCGTCAAGTCCGCCAGCCTGTAGACGAGAGAGGAAAGTTTCTGCCGAACTACATATGGTCCCGTCCATTTCGGCGCCAGAGAAGCAGAAAACCGCTTACTGGCATCGCTCAGAACGTGACTGCGCCTCAACACCAGGTCACCCGGTTTGTAGTGAACTTCCCGGTGAGAGCGGTCATACTGCGCTTTCTGCTGGGCCTGAGCAGTGCTCAGATTCCGGCGTGCTTTGTCCAAAGCCTCCGTCATCCTCGCGCGCAGCCCGGTCGCATAGTCGGCGCGTGCCGACCAAGCAATCGGGGTGTTGCGGCGAACCTGTAGAGTAAGTTCTAACGGGTTCGGCAGCTCCCTGACAAGGTTGAGAGCGGCAGGTGTGTACCCAGTCGAGCGGTTCACGGTCGACCTTAGAGCAAATCCAATCTCGGGGAGGCAGGTGTCCCAGTCGATGTGCGTCTCCGCAAATGCAACGAGCATGTGCTTGATGTTGCGGTTCACGCGTTCCGTGGGATTCGCCTGGGCGTGGTACGTGGTTGTTCTCCTGTGCTTAATGCCAAGGGCCGCACAGGAGTCCACGAAAAGTTTGGCAGTGAAGTACGATGCATTGTCCATTATCAACTGCCCGGGGTAGCCGAATCGTGTGAACACCTCGATCAGCTTCCCCATGATTACGCGTGCCGTCAGCTTTCGAAGTGGGAACAGTTCCACCCATTTGCTGAAATGGTCTGTGACAACGAGCAGATATTGGTTTCCACTCGGAGTCCTGGGGTAAGGTCCCATGGCGTCACAAGCCGCAATTTGCCAAGGACCCTGGCTATTGATCGGCTGCATGAGCCCAGGTGGGCGTCCACCACGTAGCTTGACCCTTTGGCACACGTCGCACGAGCGGGCGTAGCGTATCGCATCCCGCTTCATGCCAGGCCAGGTAGCGAGGCGGCACAACTTGAGGTAAGTCTTAGGGCCACTCGCATGCCCAGCTATGCACGTGTCATGAAAGTAGCGTAAAAGTGCTCCTCTCAACGTGCGTGGAACCACCACCTTGAAGGACTCGTGTGTATCCTTCTCGGAGGGGATATATCTCAGCAGGATGCCATCGGAGTCGAGCAGATAGGAATCCATCGCGCTCACAGCATTACCAGCTGTGTTCGAGCGCCCCGCGCGGACAACAATACCAGTTGCCTCCATGTGCGCCGCGGCCGCGCCACCCGGCTCCCTGAGCCCGTCGAACACTTTTAGACAAAATGGATCCTCCCGCTGTGCCTCCAACAGCTCCTTTCTGCTGAAAACGCTCACCACTGAACTGATGCCTTCAAAGTGGTTTACGCTTTCGCCCTGGGAAGGCGGGGTGTCCCTTCCCTCGGGGCGTTGTGTGAGCTGCGCGGCAGTCGCGCTGCTCTGGCTGTCGGGCGCGGCGGAGTGGGCAGTGTTGTTACTTCACAAGCCGTCCACGGGCGCGCGCGAAAGTGCGTCCGCCACCACGTTGTTCTTGCCCCTCCTGTAGCGCACGGTAAAGTCGTAACGCTGGAGGAGTAGCGCCCATCGCGCTAGGCGTCCGGACGGCTCGCCTAGGCGTCTCAGCCAAGTGAGTGCCGTGACCAGGATGTTGCTGCTGAGAAGCCGTATAGGACAACCACAGCAGGGACTGGATGTCAATCCCGCTCGCCGCCATGGCTAGTCTGTATGTCGGCAGTCGGTCATACAGACACTCGGTTTGTCACACATCTGGCCCCACGTTGGGCGCCAAGAATATGGGGGTTATTCTTGTGATAACGCTCAAAGGGCTAGAAGCAGTTGTCGCTCTCTAGCACCAGCGTGCCAGCCCTAGCAGTCAGAGCTGTGACCCCCAACCCGCGGTGCGGTGAGTCGCAACCACGGCGGGTTCGGGCCAGAGGGGACAAACGCGAGTATGCTACTCGGAGGAGCGTTTATTGCTCCCGAGCAATACAATGCAGCAGCAACAATACAACCGCCGTAACGACGGAGAGGGTTCCGCTCGCGTACGGGGGTGAATAACACAAAGGAAAGAACGCACGCAAAAATGTGGGGGAAGAAGGTTCCGCTCACCTCGCGTGGTTCCTCGCTCACGGCCCGCGGCGGTCAAGTCACACACGGTGGCCGGGCGATAAGGGCAGCGATCTCCGTGGCAGATCTCTGATCCATGCGTGTGCACGGCTCCCGCCAGAAGACAAGCGGGCCTCGGGAGAAACGCTTCTCCTCCCGGGCTGTGGAGAGGAGGTCTCTCCGTTGTAAGAGGGGAAAGAAGGAAAGTCTCCGCGGCGGCGTCGCGGCGGGGAGCGAAAGGAAGCGGGGGTGGCGAGAGTGCCCTCCCTTGCAAAACCTCCCGAACGGCGCGCGCATAGCATCGCGTGATGCGTAATTAACGCGCGGCCGTTACAATGGGGACGGGGATTCATGTGTATCCCCACACACCTGAAGCTGAGTCTGTATATATATAAAGAGTTGACAACAAATTGTGCGGCGTTTTGTAATCTGTACCTTGATAGAGATACCGTTTATTCATTGCGTCGTACTACCTTACTGACAGAAAGGCCAAGAACAAAATATGGTACACGAACTAGCGAACATAAAATTTCAAAGTTCTGCAATTCCTATCCAGTTATAATAGCTACTGCAAAAATGCTACATCTGTACATCAGTTTAGGCAAAGAGCACGTGCCCTATTGTGTCATTTGTGTTCTTGTTTTTTTGTTTTTTTTTTGTTTTTGTTAAATCATCATCATCATCATCAGCCTGACTACGCCCACTGCAGGGCAAAGGCCTCTCCCATGTCTCTCCAATTAACCCTGTCCTTCTCCAGTTGCGGCCACTGTATCCCCGCAAACTTCGTAATCTCATCCGCCCACCTAACTTTCTGCCGTCCCCTGCTACGTTTGCTTTCTTTTGGAATCCACTCCGTTACCCTTAAGGACCAGCGGTTATCTTGGCTTCGCATTACATGCCCTGCCCAAGCCCATTTCTTCCTCTTGATTTCAACTAAGATGTCATTAACCCGCGTTTGTTCCCTCACCCACTCCGCCCGCTTTCGATCTCTTAACGTTACACCTCTCATTTTCCTTTCCATAGCTCGCTGCGTTGTTCTTAACTTAAGCTGAACCCTCTATGTTAGCCTCCACGTTTCTGCCCCATAGGTGAGTACCGGTAGGACACAGCTGTTGTATACTTTTTTCTTCAGGGATATTGGTAAGCTACCATTCATGATCTGAGAGAACCTGCCATATGCGCTCCACCCCATTCTTATTCTTTTAGTTATTTCCCTCTCATGATCCGGATCTGCGGTCACTACCTGCCCTAAGTAGACATATTCTCTTACTACTTCCAGCACCTCGCTACCAATGGCGAACTGCTGTTCCCTTGCTAGGCTGTTGAACATTACTTTGGTTTTCTGCACGTTAATTCTTAGCCCCACCGTTCTGCTCTGCCTGTCTAACTGATTGATCATGCTTTGCAGTTCTTGTCCTGAGTGGCTTAGCAAGGCAATGTCATCAGCGAATCGCAAATTACTCAGGTATTCTCCATTAACTCTTATCCCCAACTGTTCCCATTCCAGACCCCGGAATATCTCCTGTAAGCAGGCAGTGAAGAGCATTGGCGAGATCGTGTCTCCCTGCCTGACACCTTTCCGTATTGGAATTTTATTGCTGACTTTATGGATAACTATAGTAGCTATGCAAGCGTTATAAATATCTTCCAATATTTTCACATAGCACTCTTCTACACCCTGATTCCGCAATGCCTGCATGACAGCTGAGGTTTCCACTGAGTCAAATGCTTTCTCGTAATCAATAAGGCTATATATAGGGGTTGGTTATATTCTGCACATTTCTCTATCACCTGATTGATAGTGTGAATGTGATCTGTCGTCGAGTATCCTTTACGAAAGCCTGTCTGATCATTTGGTTGACTAAAGTCCAAGGTTGTCCTGACTCTATAAGCGATTACCTTAGTAAATTCCTTGTAGGCAATGGACAATAAGCTGATTGGTCTGTAATTCTTCAAGTCCTTGACGTCTCCTTTCTTATGAATTAAGATAATTTTAGCGTTCTTCCAAGCTTCTGGTACTCTCGAGGTCACAAGGCATTGCGTATACAGGGTGGCTAGTTTTTGTAGCACAATTTCTCCTCCGTCCTTCAACATATCTGCTTTTACCTGATCCTCACCAGCTGCTTTCCCTCTTTGCATTGCTCCTAAGGCTTTCTTTACTTCCTCCTTCGTTACTGGCAGGATGTCCTAATACTGTGCTCGACTGCCTCCCTCAGTAACTTGATTAGATTCGCTACTGTATAGATTTTTGTAGAAATCTTCGGCTAATTCAACTATCTTATCCATATTGCTGATGACATTGCCCTGTTTGTCTTTTTTTCTGTTTGTTTCTGTTTGTCCTATGTTTCTTCATGTCGCTATTAAGCAAAGTGCCATTTATTTCTCGCAGCTTGTGCATATGTATATTGCATGTAGAATTATATAATAATCTGATCTGATCGTGATTAGGATATATGCTTAAGGTGATATGTTATGTATTACTACTGCCTCTGGTGCGCCCGGCGGGTCCAAGACCTAGTCAGGAGACCAATAGTCTCCTTTTCTCTTGCCTCGTGGGCAATACTTGAATTGCCTATAAATGAATAAAATTAAAAAAAAAATGAAATGAAAATGCTTTTATTATTTATTTATTTATTTGTACATACTGCTAGCCTCACATTTGAGGCCGTTGCAGGAAAGGGACACATTACACATTGAAAGCAAGAAACTTGGAGTAGGCACGGTCATAAGCAATTTGAACTGAAGAGGCAGTAGATACACATTCTATCTTGGTTTATACAAACGCTAAAAATTGCAATAAGAGGAGTAAATGATAGGTTAGAATATTTAGCACAGGAAAACAGAAACAAAAATAAAAAAGTAAGTACATATTCAAGAAGCAAATGATAAGACGCATTATCTTTTGATAAATATCAAACAAACAAACAGACAAAGAAATCAAGAAGCAAGATAGCGCGCATGCGTCTCCTATACAGCATTGCTTGATATGTAAGCGATGAAAGTTTCGAGTGATGCGCAATTGACAGCATCGCTAGCCAAGCTGTTCCACTCACGGATCGCTTGTGGGAAAAATGAGTATCGGAATATGTCGTTGTGGAATCTGTGTTCAGTTAAATGTTTAGCATGTTTTCTTCTGGTGCTACGTGTATTTGATTCCAGTAAGTACTTACTTGTATCGATTTTCATGCAGCCATTAAAAAGAAGGAAAAGAAACTTGAGGCGCAGTAGTCTGGCTCGACTTTGTATGGTAGGAAGGTTGGCTTGCCTTAATAGTTCTGTAGGTGAGTCATGACGGCGATACTTGTTAAAAATGAATCTCACCGCTTTCCTTTGAACACGCTCCAGTTTAATTATGTTCTCTGTGTGGAATGGGAACCAACATATTATTCCATATTCCAGTATAGAGCGGACAAGTGACGTGTATGCTAGGCGCTTAGTATCGACTGATGCAGATCTAAGCGAGCGCTTGAGCGAGTAGAGAGCTGCCATTGCTTTATTAGCGATATATCTTACCGGTTTGTTCCATTTTAAGTCTCATGAAATTATGATACCTAGGTATTTATACTCTTGCACGTTCATTAGCTTATGTCCTTGTAGATAATATGGGAAGTTCATGGGTACTTTCTTATTCGTTACTGTCATACAAACCGTTTCTTCTACGTTAATTCCCATCTGCCATGTTTGACACCATTGTGTTTAGCGCACTGTTTAAAGTTGTCTGGTCGTCACGGCAGGTTATTTCTTTCTAGATGATGCAGTCGTCTGCAAACATTCTTATTGTTACGTCAGTGATAACGTGCAGATCATTGATGAAAAGAAGGAATAGGATTGGGGCTAGAACGGCACCCTGTAGGACGCCAGACAACACATCGCCGCAGTTCGAAGAATGTTCTTTGTAATGCACATATTGCCGTCTACCTGTAAGATAACTTTTCAACCATTTGGTGATCATGTTGTCCCCGAGGTAATGGATAAGTTTCTGGAGGAGCTTAGGATGGGAAACTCGATCGAAGGCTTTGGACAGGTCTAAAAATATGATATCGGTCTGGCCATTTTTATCCATTGTTAGTGCTAGGTCGTGAACTGTCTCAATCAGTTGAGTTATCGTAGACAAACCTTTTCTAAATCCATGCTGGTTAGGAACAATTAAGTGGTTTTCTTCAACAAATGATACAATGTGCTTGAGAATTAGATGCTCGAGGATTTTGCAGGCCGTACAAGTAAGGGAGATTGGTCGGTAATTTGATGCATTGTTGGGGTCACCTGATTTATGTATAGGAATAACTTTAGCAATTTTCCATTTCTCCGGAACTTCGCCTGTTAGCAATGATTTTGCAAAAATTAGGAGCAAGAACTTTGACATCCATTCCGCGTATCGCCTGAAAAACGCATTTGGTATGTTCTCAGGGCCACTAGATTTTTTAGGATCTATTTCAACTATGAGGGAAAAAATGTCCGATTCCGTTAAGATTAAATCGTCCAGTTTTGGTGAGTTGCTGGGGAAAATATTTCAGGTCCGGTTTTTTCTGTTGTCGTGTGTAAATACCGAGATAAAGTAATCATTGAATAGCGATAGCTTCAGTCGGGGGTGGATTGCTGGTTTGACTGGGCTTAGAATTAAGGTATCGCCAGAACTTAGAAGAAGATTCTTTGATAAAATTGCTTAAGGTAACATTCATGTATTCGTCTTTGGCCTGCCAGCTCTGCCAGTTCTGTCTGTAGAGGTATTCTGTCCAAACATCCTACCGTTTACTTCTGGAGCGCATTCCCTAACGATAGCTGTGATGGTCGTCTTCTTAACATGGCGTAACATCTGTTCTGCAGCGAAATCCTGAGTTCCTCTACCTTCCCTCTTAATGCTAACTCGTTAATGGGCTTCCGATTCACTAGTTTCCTCCGCTCCCTCTTCAAATCTAAGCTGATACGAGACCTTACCATTCTTTGGTCACCACATCCTCTACGATGCCACGTTGAGCGGATAGTATGAAGTCTATCTCATTTTTAGTCTCACCATTGGGGCTCTTTCACGTCCACTTCTTGCGGGAGAAGGTATTAATGATCCGTAAAGTATTTCTATCTGAAAACTCTAATAATAACTCTCCCCTCCTATTCCCAGAACCTACGCCATAATCACATACCACCTGGTCTCCACCCTGCTTGATGTCGCCCATCAGTACAGTGTACTGTGATTTGCCTTTTATCATTGCCGTTTCCAAGCCTTCATAGAAGCTTTCAATGATCTGGTCATCATGGCTAGATGCAGGTGCGTAAGCCTGCTCCACCTTCAGCTTGTACCTTTCCCGTAGAAACAGAGTGCTCAAGGTTGTTGAATGTAAGGCAGTTCACAGTAACTACGAATTGCATTGGTGTTGGGTGAGTATTGCACCGAGAAGAATGGCGCACAATTCCAAAAAGATGTTCATCTGGATCCTGGCTTAGCCTACTGGTCATCAGGTATTTGAAGCCTGCACGTTCTGTTAGGTACTCCAACAGTGACAGCACACTACAGAGTGCCACACGTAGTCCTGTAGCTGTCGACTGGCTTAAAAAGCCGTCCTTTCCATTAATGTGTTCTTCCCATGCACTCAGGAGAAACAAAAAGGAATGAAGCTTGTTGTTGTTGTTAGTGGCTATTTATTGGTAATAAGAAATAAAATATGAAGGGAAAAGATGTTGATATCCGCGGCATCTGCCATCGAAGCCTGAAGCACCTGAGCTGCGGCTAGCGAGAATAAAATGGGACGGACAGGACAGAGAGAAAGAAAGAAAGAAAGAAAGGAAGAAAGAAAGAAAGAAAGATGGAAAGGAAGAAAGAAAGAAAGAAAGGAAGAAAGAGAGAAAGAAAGAAAGGAAGAGAGAAAGAAAGAAAGAAAGAAAGAAGGAAAGAAAGAAAGAAAGAAAGAAAGGAAGAAAGAAAGAAAGAAAGAAAGAAAGAAAGAAAGAAAGAAAGAAAGAAAGAAAGAAAGCAAGGGGGGAGCGATAGAAGAAAGGATAGGGGTAGGGCGTCAATATACACTATGTACGAATACAGGGAATAAAAATAAAGAAATAAAGTGCGCGGGCGAGCAAATTGCGTGGGGAAGCGGCCGGCGTCAGCCCCCGCGATGACTTTCCGGCCGGCATAGATGCGTTGCCCTGCGCCAGTGAGCGCATCGCGCGGGCCATTGTTCGTGGGGAAGCATAGGGCACGCGCGCAGTCACTTAGTCGTCGCAGGCCGGCCGCTCAAAGGTAAATATTTAAATGTGGCGCGCGTGCCGTGTTCTGTCCCGAGAGAAGAAAGGAAAAACAGGACAAAAGCACACACTCGCGGCTCACTGTGCAGATAAGCTGGTGTGGGGGCGCCCAGCTTTAAAGCGTCCGAAGGTAGCACACGCGGAGCGTTTCGTCTCTGCGGGAAACTACCTGGAGCGGAACAAACGGGCCGTCCAGCCCGTCTGGCCGAAGTATACACAGATGCTCACCAGAGTTCGCTCACAGGTGCGCGCACTGCTCTGGGGCCACAGGAGCGCCGATACACTGTCCGAGAGGAGCTCTTCCGCCCCTGTAAGCCGCAAGCATGTCGCGACGCGGTTGGGCGAAAGCGGTACAGAGGAGGAGCGAGTGCTCCAGTGTTTCAACTGCACCACAATCGCCACACACGTCGCTTGTAGCTAGTCCGTGGCGCAACCGTCTGTCCTCGGGCTACACGCATCCTACACGCTCACGGAGGATCATCGCGCGCTGCTGCCGTGTCAGGGAGCGGCTACTTATGCTGTTGATGCACTCCGCTCGTGCGATGCGTTGGTCGGGGCGCTGCTCTCGGAAATGGTCGTAAATGACCGCTCGCACGTCCTCCAGTGCGAGGGAGATCGCTAGGAGGTAACTGAAGTGCGGCGGTTCGTCGGCTTGCTCGTTGCCCGCAATTCCGCAGTGGCCGGGCACCCACTGTGCACGTATGGCGCATGCGCCAGTCGCTCTAGGCGCGAGCGGATTTGACACACTAGAGGGGTACCGCGGCCTCGCGTTTGCAGGCGGCTGAGGGCGGCGCTGGAGAATTCGGACGTAGAGCCTCAGCACTGAAGCGGGAGGTCATCACATGGATCAGGTCACGGATGGCCCTGAAACAGAAATAAGTTCTATAACAGAAACCACGAAACACAACACAACAAGGAGACCGTCTTATGGCCGTTACGGTGGAACAGTTTTTAGCAGCAAAAAAATAAGTCTTCCTACTCACTCAAAAAAATGGAGGGTAGCCGCTATGTTCCGGCAGGTCTCTTCAATGCCAGTCCTGTGCAGCTGCAGCCCCTTAACGACTTTGTCGCTGAAGAGTTGAAACGCTAGAGACACCCTCTGAACCTCAAAACTGTTTGGATTGGTGTTGCCAGATGTGGTCCCGTACAGGGCTTCTGATGCAACATTTTTGCCATCTAGGGCAAGGCTCTGCGGACACTTTTCAGTAACACCTTACATGTAGAAGATATATTACTTAGTTGTTCTCTTCCTGGTAAAAATACTGTTATTCAACATGTGTACAGCACTTCACGACCATCCGGCAGCAGGTAGTCGGAAGCCAGCAAGCCGTTGCACAGGCACTTTATCAAGTGAAGGAAGTCTGACAATAAATAGAGCCGACGTTCTGGATCCATGGGATGTGGTGCACCACACTTTGTGTTTGTTGAAGATGCGCGGACGTCCACATCTTTCTATTCCAGGTGGCTCCGTCAAACGTGATGAAGTCTACCTTCAAACCTGCCTTTTCCGACAAAATCACAGCTTCCAGCATTATTTTTGTGAGCAGCGCTCCTTTTATGTTTCCTTTCGTGGCAAATGCTGCGAGCACCTGAGTCCACTTGCCAACAAATGGGATAAACATTACAACCATCCCATGGTCACAGACAGTGTGTTTATCTTCCTCTGATGTAAAAGGGCGAAGATCTAAAAACCTTTGATGTGACCCGCAGTAGTGGCCGACAAGTGTTCAGACAACTTCATTTCATCAACAATGAGACCTCCATGTCTCCTGAACTCATCCATTCAGCTAGTCCTTTCGCTCAGCACGTGAAATGCTTTCATGTTGAACCAAAGCCTGTCTTGTATGACTTTAAGTACTTCCTCAGAGTTGTTTTGCTCGGGATGGCAAGTATTTTTTTCTTTTCTAAGGTGCTCATGCAGTGCAGGGCTCTTTATTTTCATAATCAGACACTCAAGCACTCACTCGTTTGAATACCTCATGCCATGGGCACTTTTACGTTGCTAAGCTTTAAAAACATGATGCACTGCCTCACGCTGTTTGGCTGGAAGGCTTGCTATTCTCTCATTGATGTCGTCTTTGAATGTCCTTATATATTTGGCCTCCATTGCTACCAGCTGATCCTGCAAGGCTGATGCACGGTTTCGGAGTCGTGCTGCCTTTTGTTTTTCCAGTTTTAGTCGCCTAGCGGTGACTCCCTTTTTCGACACATGAAGCCTCGGCTTTGAGGTACGCGACTTTCTGCGAAGAAGACACTTTCATGTGGACTTGCACTCTTCACAAATTGCACCTAAAAAAAACACGACGACTTACATGTAAAAGATTGGAACAGAGATATCGAAAGCAAAAAAGGTTGCAATGAACAAATTACCTTGTGAGGATACCTTTCCCATGCACATTTGTGCTGAAGGCACTACCTCCGAATGTGGCTGCTGAAGACCGTAGCTTCGGTGTTAGGATGTGCGACATGCCCGTAAACTCCATACTTGTCATAATCCCTTTGCAGATCCTGCTGGCATCAGCTTCTCGCACCACACGATTCGCGGCAGTGAGTGAATGAATTGTGAAGTCTCCACACATGACAACCCAAAGAAACATTTGCACAGACACTTTGTCCTCATATGCGCAGAACAGCATGGATTTCTTGTGAAGAATTTCAAGTCTGGTGTCTCTTCGTATCGATGTTGTTGCGAAGAGCACGCTGGCGTCACTGTCGCAATTTGGCCGGCCCCAGAGTTTTGAGGGAAGCATCACTCCTCGAAGCATGTTAACTGTGAAGGGCTCACACTCGGCGGGGCCTGCAGCTTCATTTAGAGCGTTCAGCTCGAAAATGGAAACATCGGTTAGAGGCTGACGAAGCGCTTCCCGCGCGACATCTGCACTTTCATTCTGTGCGTCCTGTCGCGGCTTCTAACTGAGCGCCGAAACGGTTGCTCTTGCTGGCATCTGTTTCACTATTCGGACAGAAAGGTAAGACGGACAGTCAGGCAGGAGAGTAGGCACCGCACCATGTGCCAGTGACGGCTTCCCACGAGGAAGTCGCACTTCGGAGCCGTTTATCATGCGTATGCGGTCCCGCAATATGCACTCGGACTCAAAGTGGCGCTCACAGACCGCTGAGGATTCAGTGAAAGGTTTGTCATCTTTTCGCAGATTGCGCTCCCACTTCTTCCTAAGTTCGTCGTCCGTGGGAGCGGCGAACAAAGACGCCTTAGGAGCTCCCGGATAACCGCTCCGACAGCCCGGAGCAAAGCAATGGGAGTCCGTCTTCCTTTTCGGCATCGTGCCTCTCTGTAGTATATAGCAGCAACTTCAAACACGCAAGACGATTTTCTCCGGATCACTCACTGCTTGAAGAGTCACGCCGAAACGTAGAACGCACAAAAAAAAAACACTTCGGTTCAGTGCCTTGAGAGCCGTTCCGAATGTGAGAAGCAACACGGCAGCGGAAGCGCAGGCTGGCGCAGGGCTCGTAAAAGGCGCAGGGGCGCCCCTTGCGGAGAGGAGAGGGTTTTTCTTCAGCCGCTGCGCTGCCGCACGCCTCCGTTCGCGCCACTATAGATGAGTATTGTAGTTCACTATAGGCGAAACCGAGTGGGGGAGGCGTGTAGAGGGAGAGAGGAGGAGAGAGTGAATTCACGACCAAGGACGAAGATGAAGGAACAGCCAGGAAGCGGAGCGGCGAAAGACTGACTTTGCAATTCGACTGAGCGAGTTCCACTCGGCCAGCTGCAGCTATCGCTTCACTCCGGGTTTAACTAGAGCTAAACCACAGCCATTTTATTTGAGGTACAGTTTGAGGGAACCCTTACTTGACGAACGGCTGCCTTTCCGCGCTTTAACTGTTAGCATTAAATGTTCATCATCTGGGTCTATCATGTATATGTCACGATTTAATGAAGGAGCCTTGCAAGGCTTATTAAAAACAATATAGCGGAAGGCGTTGCAATAACTGCACCCAGTATTTTTCAATTTCAGAAATAGCGAAGGGGGTGGACGGCTCTTGCCTTATAGTTCGAGCTGTTTGCACAGGGTGTGAATGCTGACCTTACTGAACATGTGGACACTTGAAGGGTAGAGCACGTTCACAGGTGCGACACAGACTGCTGCGCTAGATCTTCCCTGCTTCGGCAAAAATAGTTGTAAAGATGCTCCTCACCTTTCGCGCGCCATTAAAAAGTTGTGTCTACACAAGTCAACAAGTGTCACCAAGCTGAACCAACAAGCGTCAGGAAGCTGACATACCGTAGCTTTTCTTTTCTTATATGTAATAATAAATTGTTTCATGTATGTTTTCAGTGACTGGCTTAGCAAATGCTCAGAGTTAACAAGGGACCAGCTCAGTTATCCTCCTGCTTACGTAGAAGCCAATGAAGACTATCCTTCCAGGAATGCAAAACCTTTGGCTCAGGTGAATGTTCCATGATCGCCCAACGCAGCTGTAGCACCTGAACCCTAAGACCTCTGGAAAAGACACCACAAGTGATTCTGTTAACTGCCCTTCTTATTGACTTTAGTCTACAGTGCGTGCAATAGAACTCTAATCGAGAAAAATAAATTGAAACTGTTATAGATTTTAGTCTGAAGCGATTTAACAGATTCTTTAGGGGCAACAGGAAATTTAATTTTTTGGGGGTTTGTCTAAAGGAAGTCGGTGGATTGTCAGTAGACAAAATAAAAATGAACTTATTGCAGACTGAGGTCTCCAGGTGGTCTATAGACCCTCTATATACATAAGAAATGAGAAATTTTTATAGTATAGGGTAATACCCCTGTCACACTAGCAAATTTAATGTCATTCGAACCTAATGGCGTTCGATGCATCGAATGTCATTTGGTCTCTTTCGGTGCTACACGGAAAAAAATAATGTCATTCGAAAATGATGGCATCGACGAACAGTGAAAACGATCAGTGATCAGTGACGATCGTCTTATGTCAAAACTTTCTTGCCTCAATATCGATCCCCTCACACTATCATGGATTAACTGTTTCCTCACTAACAGGTTTCAATATACCGTCATCGGCGGTTATCATTCAGCAACTCATGAAGTGATTTCAGGCGTGCCGCAGGGTTCTGTGCTTGAGCCCCTGCTCTTTCTCATATTTATCAATGATCTCCCATCCGGTATATCTTCGTCCATTCGTCTTTTCGCTGACGACTGCGTGTTATATCGTCGCATTTCCTCTCACGACGACCAGGTTATCCTACAAAATGACCTACAAAAAATAGATAATTGGTGTTCCGAATGGTTGATGGAGCTGAACATCACTAAATGCAAATTTATGCAAATTTCACGCAAGGATTCCAATATTACGTATCCTTATTCTCTTCAATCAACTAGCCTTTCGCAGGTTGAATCATATAAGTACTTAGGTGCATATAAGTACTCAGGTGTCACAATCAGCAGCAAACTGACGTGGGAAAAACACATCACTCAACTCGTTGCTGATACATCAAAAACACCGGTTTTTTTAGAAGGTCACTTTCACTGTCTCCGCAATCAATCCGTAAACTAGCATACGGGACTTTCATTCGCACTAAACTTGAGTACGCATCAGCAATTTGGTCTCCTCACCAGGCTTACTTAATTAACACCATTGAATCTATTCAGAATCGTGCGGCACGCTTCATTACTTCAGATTACGATTTTCACCACAGCATTACCGCTATCAAGTCATCCATCGCTATCAGCCCACTAGCCCTTAGACGCAAAGTTTCTCGCTCATGTTTATTGCACAAATTATATCACAATTTTCCTAACCTACGCGAGTCCCTTCTAGTCCCTCCTGTGCGCACGTCATCCCGTTTATTCAACTCCATGAGCATCCAACTTTTACACGGATCAACTAAAGCCTTTAACAAATCTTTTTTGCCAGCCGCTATTCAAGACCGGAATCGGCTTCCAGAATCGGTTGTCATTGAAAGCGATCCAGTAAGGTTCAAAGAACGTCTGATGTGTTATCATGCTGTATAAATGGTTTCATTTCCCTTTCGTGACTATTTTTCTTTATGCTTTTGTTGTGTGTGTGTTTTCTTGTTTGTTCTTTTTTTTAATTCTTTTTTGCCCCACCAATGTGAGTCATGACGAATGTACTACTCCCCCCCCCCTTATGTAATACCCCCTCCCAGGGGCCTTTAAGGGTCAAATAAATGATGATGGTTATGATGAAAATAGTTCAACTGAACGACATCAGCGCGCATAAAAGATGTTTGAAATTGTTGTGCAGTGTTTCAAAAGCGGGTGAGAACATTTGTGTGCCGTATTATAAGCTTAAAATATTATTTCCGGCCATTCTGCACCACTTTAGCCAACGAAAGCCAAGCCAAGTACAAAGTCAACCACAATCCGATAAATGCAAACAAACAAAATGGCTCACATGGCGGCGCGCGGACACGCGCGGAGCTTAGAAATGACTTCCAAAAGGTGAACTGCTCAGTTACGTCTTTAAGTACCTTCGAGCTTAACGAACATGGCACGCCTACCAACAAGAATCACGCAACCCAAAATGACCGACGGTCGCGGGAAAGACGCTGCTTCACGCTCGGCCGCTGCTGTTGGCTGCTGCTGAGACCGAGATTAATAGCTATCCACGACAGCCTCTAGTGTGAATAGATTCACACCAACGTTAACCTTTTTTATCAGAACTAAATATATCCACTTTCTAAGTTTCGCAGTGTGCACATTATTTTTTCGCGTCGCTTGTTCCTGCGCATCTGGTGTCCAGAGTACGCATTCGGTTCGCGATCGAATGCGAATGAGTTCCCCTAACTCATTCGATGGCGAATGTCATTCGAACCTAATGGCATTACATGTTCCCGTGTAGCAGTCGATGAATGACATTAGGTGCTAATGTCATTCGATTCGAATGACATTAAATTTGCTAGTGTGACAGGGGTATAAGGGAAGTCAATCGATTGTCTATCGGCAAAAGGAATTTGGAAATGCTATAGACTATAGTCTAAAAGAAGTCTATACTCCACAGGAAATTTAAATTGTTAGACATTGGTCTACGTATAGTATACAATGTATAGACAAAAAAAAAGTGAAACCGTTTGATACTGTGGTCTGATAACAAAAGGACATTGAAAATTTTCTAGTCTTTAAAGGACGTCTGTAGATTCCCTACATAGGGAAGGAAACTGAAACGGTCATCAACACTGGTTTGCAGATAGTGAACAGACTATCTATAGATAAAAGAAAATTAAGGCTGTTATAGGCGTTAGTGGATTGCTAATCTGTAGACTGTCCGCAGAAAAAGGGAATTAAGAGCATTGTAGAATGATTCATAATCTATAGATTGGATATACACAAAAAGGAAGGTCTAAAGAATGACAACAGAGCCTAGAAGAAGTCTCTAGAAAGTCGATAGACCATTTTTACGAAGGCTGAAGGTAACGCAGATTAATGGGCAACTGCCTCTTCTCCTCTCCGAAATGAATGAGTGCCGTTTGCGGCTGCAACTATTGGGCCGATTTCAGTTTGAACAGAAGTATGGTAGTGCGGCTGAACCGTGAAGATGGCATAAAAGATGAAACTTGAAGGGTGTTTGCGGCCCCTGCTAAATAACGATCGACGAGACTCATGTCTTTCATCAGAAAAAGTATGTGGCGAAAGTTATGAGCAAAGTCAAATGGGCTGTTAGCCGCGTTCAAATTGGCATAGACGGAAACGATGGGGATTTTAGAACGGACGGTGGTAGCCGCACGGGGCATTACCCCCTTACCTTGAGACCAGTGGGCTACGGACGCGCCGAGTCTTCCCGCACGACGACCTCGGAGATGATAGGTGCCCTTTCTGGGAAAGGGTCGGGAAGGTCGCGGTGGGGACGGAGACGGGGTTGTCTGGGAGTGTGTGTTGGGTTGTGAACTGGCCGTGGTCGGCGATGTCGTGGGCCGCCTTTTCTCCTCCTTGGAAGAAATGGTTGTTGTTGTGTTGCAGGAACAGGATGTGTGTGGTGGCGAGTGGTTATAATAACGTTTAACGGGCCACTACGAAGCTACAGGGGCAAACAAACCTCTATAAATGGCGTAATACGCAACCTTGGCGCGCAGGACGAATAAATGTGATTCATGATTGAAGGCATGTGCAGTAAAAGAGATCAAATAGCGAGCTCTGCGCGCACCATTGTAGGTATGCAGGCTCATCTTGTAATGTGTATTACTTATTAGAGTATGGACCCTCTTCCCCATTTGATCATATGCTCATGGCCGGTCCTTTAGTCCTGATGCGAGATTTTGTGCAGAGTTAAAGTCAAAGCATTCGTTAGAATGCACTCATACCTGGCCAAACAGAGGGTTCGTTTTTGGTCTCACCAAACTATATTAGACAAGAAAAGAGATCCGAATGGCAATGCGAACACATTTGTGAAACACTCTCTGAGGCTGCAGAGAAAGGGACCCAAGGCAGTAGCACCCTGAAATCCCATTCTCTTTATGGTTTATTGTAGACATGCCCAAAACAGAATCTCCGAGCTGCCGGGTAATGAGATCCGCCCACATCTAACGAGTAGGCCCGTCCAAAAATGCCCTGCCAAGCGGCGACACCCAAGTCGCGTTTCAGCAGTCATGGCCTCTCCGATCTGCCGTGATCATCTTGGGAACAATGGCGCTCAGGGTGTGAATGTCATCGTAACAACGCCAAAAGAAGCGGAATGAGTTTCAGAGCACACTACTGTCACGGGAACCACGCTGGTGAAGCATGGCTGGCGAAGCACGACGGGCGTTTGCTGTGCGCCAGGTTCCTGCGTGAGGGGCATAGCAGGATAGCCCGTCAGCACCTCCACCAGATGTCCGTAGTGGTGACTGCAGTCCGGCGAACAGGAACACAGCGAGAATGTTTTCAAAACGGAACCCTTTATTCGGGCTGACTTGACCTTCAAAGAACTGAATGAGTCGGCGGCAGCGAAGCAACAAGCGTACTCGGCGGTCGTCGATCAGAATGGCGGCCGCTCTCGGCGATGCTCTCTTTTAAACTGATAGAGAACTTTCGAGATACAGCTTTGAAAGTTACTAGAGCATTCTGGAACAATGTAGAATTGGCTCCGCCTGGATACGATAAAACTAGATATATCTAGGCGCGTCTTGAATCACAACCGAAGCGATAAAGCGGCGTGCCGGCAGCTTTGAAGAATGAACAAATACTACAAACATTCGCGGCAATATCATGTGGACCGAATCGGGGCTAAATTGTGCGAGTGCGGCTTTTTCCGGCATTGTGAAGAGTTTTTATACCTCGTTACTCTGGCCTGCCTTGCTATTATTATGAAACCAGCCAGTTTCTAGCTATTGAGACAAATTTCTTAATATTTTCTGGCCGGCAAACCAAAGGGGCGGGAACAGAGAAGTGTTCTGCACAGAAATCTCCCTGTGTCAGTGCCCTCCGAGGTTTTTTCGATGACTTTGCTGCGCTCTGGTTGGCACAGTTTCTCTCGCCTTTATCTATGCCAAAACAAGTCATATTTATTGACCCGAAAACGCCTTCATGGGTTAACGATTTTAAACGCTTCGATAGCGATTGCTGCATTTAATATCTGATAAGCCACTCACGCTGGAAATACTGCAATTTTTTCTACTTTTTGTCTTGTTAAATTCGATTTGTTCTTTTTGCTCACGAAATTAACAGGCGGCTTTTCCCTTATGTAATTATTACTCGCGCAGTGTGATTTTATGTGCTGAGCGCACCTTCAATAAGGAAATAAATGAGCCACATTGCATCCAGATTAAATTTATTTCAATACAAGCTCTTGAGCGCGTGTTTTTCTTTCCCGAACATGGCCATAATATCCATACAACGCGGATTGGCTCAGCAATAAGAAAAATATCTACGCGTTATATAATAGAAAAGTGCATATTGTGTCCTAGCGCAAGGCGGTATGCAAAACATGTAAGAAAATATTATATGCAGATATAAGAAGCAGCATCGGGTCTGTAGGGCAGCTCCCCAAGCAGCAGGTTTATTCTAAAGGCAGCCAGAGATTATTCGTTTTTGCTGAGAAGTCGAAATATACCACTTCGTTGTTCTGTGCACAACAGTTTTTGAAGCGCTCTTGAGAAGACGTGAGCACACGGCGGTGTCAAAACCGCCGTGCGCTCACGTCTTCTCAAGAGTGCTTCAAAAACTGCTGTGCACAGAACAACGAAGTGGTATATTTAGACTTCTCAGCAAAAGTGAACCATCTATCATTCAGATCCTGTGAATACAAGTTGGAACCTCAGTTTATTGGCACATATGCAAGGCTTGGTCCTGCTGACTTAACCTGCTGATGTTTAGCATCCTAGGCGTCTAGCAAGTCGCATGAAGCAAACATTGTATATTCTTACACCAACATTAACAACGAGCCTCTACACGCTTGTTGAAATAGGGAAAATTGAAAAGCTATGGTTCGACACAACTAATCGCAATAAAAAGCGCCCCCTCTTGCCGTTATTACGTTTCCAGTGAGGTCTTCGAAGCTTAAAATCTTTTGTGCTAACAGCAATGAGACGTTAGCGGTGACGTAGGAGGATTCGTGCATTTAATAAATAAAGTTCGCTCCATAAACAACGCAGAGACGAAATCGAATGCGATTAGGGATACATACACATCTTAAAAACAGAAATGTGCGCTTTCATGACGATGAAGAACGGGAAATAATATAAGAGAACTTTCGCTGGAAAATAAAGACCTCATTCAGGCTGTTGTGCACTCTGTTCGATACGTTTCGCTCTGTGGGGCATTCTGTGGTCACTGGCAATGTAGTTCCGGTCGAATCCGAACGATCATTATAAAAATATTTTAAATAATGTTTTGGGCTTGTTTTTCTAATCAGCAAATTTCAGTGTATATTCTTTTGTACTCCCATGCAGAAAATAAAAAAATATTGCAGTACTGATGGGTAAAGTTTTCTTTTTTTTCAGGATTCACCAGCCGAGCGCTCATATTGTTGTTACAAAAAAAAAAAAACACGAACAATCATGCTGTACGCGACAATAGCTTTACATCGCTGGAATGCAGATTATAATGTGGTCACTTCATGGCAACAACATTGAGCAGCGGTTCGTCGCAATTCTTCCATCCACGGCTAATAAAAAAACGAATTAGTATTTCACGCAGTAAGCTATCTTCTAAAATCCAAAACGAATGCAAATTGTTAAACTAACTCCAGCATGTTTTTAATGATTTAAATAGTAGCAGAAAATTGAAACTGATACTTTTCGAAACCACCGAATTTTATCGCGGACGGCTTCGCTGCTCCTCGAGACTAACTGCTCTTTAACCACAGATTTGATCGCAATCTCCTAATTTTGTTCAACAAGTTGATCATAAGAGTTTTCTAAAAATACGTGCATGCTTGAAGTACCCATGTTTGTTCTACAGTTGAATATGGGAGGTGGTTTTTAGTTCCTGTGCACAGGGGCTGACGTTTCTGTGCAGCCGACGGGGATGTAAGCGAATTAAGCGCTTCGTTCCTCAATACCTGTCCATTGGCACTTGAACTGTTATGAAGCAAGCCTGATTCTCCGCGATTCATGCACACTTTTTCACGAAGAACGCAGATCAAACACGAAGTATGTGCCGTCGTCGGGACTGCCAGCGTCTTTTGGTAATCCTGAGCTGGGAAGGGGCGTCTTTCCGTTGCAGCCAGTAGAGAGTCCGCAGTTTCTTCCATGGCCGCCGTTGTTGTTAGGAAGACAGCCCGTACTATGCCGGAAGTCTGCACAAGAAATAAACATGAAATATGCTTTTCCTTTTGCACCCTTTGCTGCTCATCATGGACCCAACCTAGATTGGTTCCGAATGAAATTGGTCAGGCCAGTTGAACTAATGGGCATTTTCACAGACCGAATGCCCAAACGTGAGATTAAATAATTGGCCTTGGTCGTACTGCATCTTGATGCGAGAAGTGCACACAAATGATATAGAAGGCAGGCGACACAGAAAAACGATCCTCCTTGCACGATAAAAATATAAGCAAGTAAAATAATTCATCTTCACGAGGATCTCGGTACCTCTCATGCGCCGTAAGCGCATGGATCGGGACGCGAAAATCTCAAATGCATCCCTGGTCGTTTTTATCAGGAAAGAAACACAGGATCAGACCAACCTAACAACGCTTACTTGACTGACGGTTGGTTGCTATCGATCAGCGGGTTGTTAACTAATACGTCTTCCCTTCTCATTTTCTTGTTTTTTCCCGACCGTTGCTCACCTATCATTACTCAGGTTCACATGGGCCGGTTGTCTACGTGCAGCTCAATGTCATGTATTTTTATATTTTCTGGTTCGTTTTGTATGTGTTTTTCTATAAGTATGCTGTTCGCACACCCTTCACAGGGGAGCGCTAAACATTCCTGTTTGACTCCAGCCAGCTCCAGAGCATCCGGTCGCCGTCTCGATTTCCTTACCATGCCTTCCACTTAAGTTTCCGCTGAGTGCCCAATTCCTGGCCTCATTGACATCCAGTTATCAACTTACTTGCCTTGCGTGCCATAACGTTTCTCTATTTCAATTGGCTTTCCTCTAAGTTCTTCGCTTTGGCAAGCCTGAGGACCTGGTTCGTTCATAATTAATTGGCTTAAGCCTGCGATAATTACGCTAGGTGCGGCCTGCCTCCACTTTTATATTTTACCTTTTCTTTCCTTCGGAGGGTGACAAAAAACGGCAGGTGGAACAGGTTTTGATGAGGAGAGATTGACAGGACGTCCTTTATTCTCGGGGATCAATGCCAAGCGTCCTATCTGCGCCAAGAAAGAGCCTTTTCTTTCAAAGATTGAAAATTTATTCTCTCTCTCTCTTTCAACGCACACCACTGATGGCAGGCAACCTGCACGCGATACACCTAGACGTTCTCGATCTTCACAGTAGCAAAGTGAGGCGACAGACCAACCTATCCTTGGTAAAGGTGAGCGTGGCATAAAATCTGCGAAGAAGAGCAACTGGGTGGTCTGCTGGCCCGTCGAAAGTATCACCGAAGAGTTTCATGAGAGGAAAGGCAAAAGGAAATTTTACAACCAGCTGATTCGTTGACTAAAATTTCAGGTGATTAACGCTGACGATCAGCACAAATAATGTAACTTTCTTAGCGCAACAGAAGGGGCCATAGAACAAAACAGTTCTCTCTTATGTTGCGGTCTCCAACAGGACAAGCGTTGCTGCCTTTTCAACTGCAGTTGTGGTCAATGCCCCCGTGTATTTCTTGCACTTTGATTGTTAACAAGCAGTGCCCACTAGCCCAAAACCTCACACTGCTTAGTAACTATCAACAGTTGGCAGTTCGCGAAGCTACATTTCTTGAGCTCCTGTCGAATCAACACAAGGACCGTTCCACGGTAAGAATCGATGGTTGCCGACCTGTCGGAGTCTTTTCGTGACGGCGGGCACATTTACCATAATATAAGGCTTGAAACCAGCTCAGTGCAATTAGTTCACTGCTCGTTATTGAAGTAAGACACATTGGGCGATGTGGTATTTGCGGCTCTCAGGAATGACAATAGGCTAAAACGTCTCCGACAGGCGCGCTTTGCGCATCATTGCGTCCAATATGACTTCCAGCCACGGTTTGCTAACACTACAGCATTGTATGGAAACCGCGACCGGTGCTTGCATGTGAAATCGCAGGAGCTGGCGGTAATCTTTAAGGAAGTGATGTATGCAAAAGACCACATTTTGCACCATACAACAAAGGCGATGGCGTATTGCGATATATAATTTATCCCAGGCTTTTCTTTATTCCGCTCCTCCCTTTCTCTCATCATCATCAGCCTGACTACGCCCACTGCAGGGCAAAGGCTGTCTCTCCACTTAACACTGTCCTTTGCCAGTTACAACTACCGTATCCGCGTAAACTTCCTAATCTCATTCGCCCACCTAACTTTCTGCCGTCCCCTGCTACGTTTGCCTTCTCTTGGAATCCACTCCGTTACCCTTAAGGACCAGCGGTTATTTCGCGTACGAATTACATGTCCTGCCCAGGCCCATTTCTTCTTGATTTCGACTAGGATACCATAAGCCCGAGCTTGTTCCTTCACCCACTCCGCCCTCTTCCGATCTCTTAACGTTACATATATCAATTTTCTTTTGATAGCTCGCTGCGTTGTCATTAACTTAAGCTGAACCCTCTTTGTTAGCCTCCACGTTTCTGCCTCCTAGGTGAGTACCGGTAAGATACAGCTGTCGTAGACTTTTCTCTCGAGGGATATTTACAAACTGCCATTCATGATCTCAGAGAACCTGCCATATGCGTTCCACCCCATTCTTATTCTTCTAGTTATTTCCCTCTCATGATCCGGATCAGCTGTTACTACCTTCCCTAAAAAGACATATTCTCTTACAACTTCCAGCACCTCGCTACCAATTGCGAACTGCTAATCTCTTCCTAGACTGTTGAACATTACTTTGGTTTTGTGCATGTTAACTTTTAACCCAACCGTTCTGTTCTCCTTGTCTAACTCATTGATCATGCTTTGCAGTTCATGTCCTGAGTGGCTTAGCTGGCAAAGTCATCAGCTAATCGCATATCACCTAGGTATTCTCCTTTAACACTTATCCCCAACTGGTCCCATTTCAGGCCGCCGAATATGTCCTGTAAACAGGTGTCTAATAGCATTGACGAGATCGTGTCTTCCTGCCTGACACATTTCCTTATTGGAATTTTATTGCTGACTTTCTGGAGAACTATGGTAGCTGTGCAACCGTTATAAATATCTTCTAATATTTTAAGGTGAAAGCCTTTAATGTCTCATCGTTGTAAGCAGCAGTTGTCGACAGAAATGTCACGCTTCACATAACACTCTTCTACACACTGATTCCACAATGCCTGCATGACAGCTCATGTTTTCAATGAGTCAAATGCATTCTCGTAATCAATGAAGGCTATATATAGGGGCTGGTTATATTCTGCGCATATCCCTATTGCGTGACTGATAGCGTGAATATGGTCTATTGTCGAGTATCCTTTAGGAAAGCCTGCCTGATCATTTGGTGGATTGAAGCCTAGGGTTGTCTTGACTCGGTTAGCGATTACCTTAATAAATACCTTGTAGGCAACTGCAACTGACCGTAAGCTTCGGTCTGTAATTCTTCAAGTCCTTGCCGTTTCCTTTCATATGAATTGAAATAATTTTTACGTTCTTCCAAGCTCCTGGTAGGCTCGAGGTCGCAAGGCATTGCGTATACAGGGTGGCTAGTTTTTCGAGCACAATCTCTCCTCCATCCTTCAACAAATCTGCTGTTATCTGATCCTCATCAGCTGCTTTCCCCTTCTGCATTGCTCCTAAGGCTTTCTTTACTTCCTCCTTCGTTACTGGCGGGATGTCCCATTGCTGTGGCCTGTTGCCTCTCTCAGAAGACGTTCGATTACATTGGATACTGGATAGATTTGTGTAAAACTCTTCGGCTACTTTAACTATCTTATCCATATTGCTAATGGCATTGCCCTCTTTGTCTCTTTGCGCATACACCTCGTTTTTACCTATGCCTATTTCCTCCATGCTCTATGCTCCATGCTCGATTTCCTCCATGATAAAGTTCTTTATTTAACAAAACTTCTTTTTGGGCTAGATGGTGCATAGCTATAAATGAAATGAAATTTAAGCGCACACGAAAAACGCACACAAGAGGAGATACACACAGGACAGGCGCTAACTTCATCTGATTTATTCGCAGGTAAGAGAGCGAAAATATATACATAAAACGAGACATGCGCAGTAAAGAAACAGATCGTCATATCACAATGCGTGCTCAAGGTATCTGTATTCTGCCTGCAAAAGATTAACCGATGTATCACTCACACAGTCATGCCCCCTCTTCCTGATGTGAAATGCTTCTAATAATTCGGGTGCCGTCTTATCACCGCTCCTGCCAAGAATCTTTATCTCCTTCAGCCGCGGCTCGCACGCTCTGCAGTTCGCACAATGGTCAGCCAAATGTGTCCCTCCACCCCTTAATAGGGTAGGGCTTACATAGGCCAGACTGGGCGGTGTGTCAATGACCGGGCGGGGGAACATTTGCGGGCATTAAGGGGTGGAGGGACACATTTGGCAGACCATTGTGCGAACTGCAGAGCGTGCGAGCCGCGGCAGAAGGAGATAAAGATTCTTGGCAGGAGCGGTGATAAGACGGCAGGTGAATTATTAGAAGTATTTCACATCAGGAAGAGGGGGCATGACTGTGTGAGTGATACATCAGTTAATCTTTTGCAGGCAGAATACAGATACCTTGAGCACGCATTGTGATATGACGATCTGTTTCTTTACTGAGCATGTCTCGTTTTATGTATATATTTTCGCTCTCTTACCTGCGAATAAATCAGATGAAGTTAGCGCCTGTCCTGTGTGTATCTCCTCTTGTGTGCGTTTTTCGTGTGCGCTTAAATTTCATTTCATTTAAAGTTCTTTATATCGGGTACCTTGCCCTTATTTATTAACTTGGAAAGCTGTGCTAGTTCTATTCTGTATGTGGAGTTAGACGTCCTCAGGCTTTGGCGTTTCTTAATCCGATCGTCAGTCTCCTGAGTTAGCTTGCTGGCATTCTGTCGAACCATCCTACCAGCTACTTCTGCGGCGCACTCCGTAATGATACCTGCGAGATTGTCGTTCATTGTTTCATCATTACGGGGGTCTTCTACAGTTAAAGCGGAAAATCTGTTCAGCAGAGAAATCCTGAAATCCTCTACTCTCCCTCTCAACGTTAACTCGTTAGCGTTAGGCCTTTCGCTTCACTAGTTTCCTCCGTTCCTTTTTCAAATCTAAGCTAATACGTGACCTTACCATGCTGCGGCCACTATAACGGACCTTTCCGAGGACCTCCACATCCTCTACGATGCTACGGTGGGCGCACAGTATAAAGCCTATTTTATTTTTTGTCTCACCACTGGTGCTCTTCTAGATCCACGTCCTGTTCGCTCGTTTGCGGAATAAGGTAATAACGATCCGTCAATTATATCCATCTGCCAACTCTACTAATAACTCTTCTGATGCTATTCCTTGAACCTAACTCAGAGTCCCCTACTCCCTTGTCTCCACCCTGCTTCTTGCCTACCTTCGCATTGAAGTCGCCCATCAGTAGAATGTACTGTGATTTTACTTTGGCGATTGCCGATTCCGCATCTTTATAGAAGCATTCAACAACCATCATCATGGCTTCATGTAGGCGCGTAGGCCTGCACTACCTTCAGCTTGTACCTCTTGTTAAGCCTAATTACGATAACTGGCACCCTCTCGTTGATATGATAAAACTCCTCTATATTGCCATCTATATCCTGATTGATTAGGAAGCCCACACTTAATGCTCGTCTGCCTGCTAATCCACCATAACACAGTACGTGCCCGCCCTTTAGTACTGCATACGCCTCATCTGTCCTCCTAACCTCACTAAGCTCTATGACTTCCCATTTAATACCCGCTAATTCTTCCAACGGCACTGCTAGCTAGCCTCACTGGATAAGGCTCTATCGTTAAGCGCTGCCAGGTTCAGTTTCCAATGGATGCCTGTCCGGAGCCAGATATTCTTAGCACTCTCTGCTGCGTCACAGGTCTGACCACCGCCTTGGTCAGTTGCTCTGCAGCCGCTGGGGACGGAGGGCCAGGGGTTAATTGGTGTGTCCATAGAAGGTTGCGGCCAAGTACTACACCAAATTGGCCAAATCCTGTTCTGGTGAGGAAGTGTGTTGTCGGTTCTGGTAATCGAGATCAGGTCGTACTCCAGGACTGGTTATGCAATTCCATCGACACGAGGATCTTTTTTTTAACCAGGTGGAGAATTGCGTGCCACTGGGATTCGAAACCCGGTCCTCTTGCACTCGAGGCGGATGCTCTACCTCTACGCCATCGCTGCCAGGTCCGTTCCTCCCACTGACCCAATAACACCCCTCTGCGGGTCAGCTGCCGCACCTTTTCTCTGCCGCGCTGCCTCCCAAATGGTAAGTGGAGCTCTTTGGCAAACGAAACTGTTTTATCGTTTATCGTGTTGTGTTCAATTTTTAGCCCTTAACGTTGCGACGTCTTCCCCTGTTGTTCTTGGCGTTGTTTTGAACAACGTTTGCCGGTCTAGCGTGGTCATTGGGCCAAGCGCAATGCGCGCTGTACTACACCATTAAGTCCGGGTCAATGTCGCCTAGAAAAACGTAGCTGTGGGTTGCTGGGCGAGTTGGTGACTGAACTAACAAGAAAAACACAGCTGCGATCACGCACATAAGTGCGCCGCTCTGAAAGAGCAGCTGAACCATAGACTGGAGTTCACTGCAATACGATATGCCGAGCTAGTTGGTTCATACTGATCGAAAGGGTACGCCTTGCGCTTCCTTGTGCTATGAAGTTCACAGCCTGTGCTTCTAAGTGTCGTGTGTGTCAATTCATGTTGTCCTAACATGAAGCAGTCACACCCTTCATCAGCTCACTACAGTTGTGGAGACGGAAGAGCTATTTGCACCTATGTTTGTGTAGGACCGAAGAGGGCCACCTGCACAGCATCCTTGAGCGTGATAAGGTTGTGCAGGAGGACAGTATTTTAGAACCACTGTTGCTCTAGGAATGCTGTTTTCTACCTTGCACTGTACACTTCCACCAAATATTAATCACACCGGGCGCTGTAACCAAACTATGAAGAACCAAAGATGTACCTTTCAATTGTTGTGGTGAAGAAAGCTTCATGGATCTTGTTTGCGACCGTGAGGAGTGCTGGCTTTTTCTGCAGATTAGGCAGGCTACGAAAACGACTGCCAGGATGGAAACGGAGGCCATGCAGGCTGCGATCCCCTCCGTCCGAACACAGCGACCTGCGTAAAAGATGACTTCCTTAAACTGATTTCGGCTGCCAGCTGCTCGAAGCGCTTTTTACAGTACTACTCTGGAGTCGCTCTTCCTATTCAAGGCACGCTATGAGCCATGCCGCAGAAGCTCCGACTTAGCGAGGGTTGGCTGTTTTGGTATGGTGAACAACTTATATGAACGGAATCACAGAAGGGAAGGGATTCATATGTTACTGTACCTGTTGACTTATGCAGGCAGCTAAATATTCTAAGAAATCAAGTTTCTGTATGCCAGTTGTTCAGGGAATTATGCTTACAGTGCTTCAAAATGCTGCAAGCTTTTTATTGAAACTGGGCGGAAAAAAGTTAAATGCAGCGAAAGGTGCGTTTTTCTCAAAAGTGCCTCGCTAAAAACGCTACCGGTTTTCTCCGTGTGTGCTGCTTCATTTAGCACCTAAACCTCTTTCGTACCAGATCAAACTTATGCTTTCAGGAATTGTAGCAAAATAAATGCGATAAGAAATCATTTTTAAATACGCCAAAGACTTTAGGGAGCGCGTCAGAGAGCTGATCATGCGAAAGAAGACCGATGGCATAATTGCATCTTGCAACAAAGTGGTACTCGCATGACAGAGAAACAGAAGAAAAAACAGGGCGAGTGCTATCAACGCTTTTTATACCTTAAATAAATCAATTTATTAGTCGACCGATCAGTCAATGAATAAAATTTATTTTCACTAAGGAAGAAAAGATAGGTGATGGATAGGGAGGGAAGGCAGAAGAAAAAGCTGCACAGTAGCAGCTTCCCACGGCTCCAACCACCTAGGCAACAATGATAGGATTGCAATGGTGCAAAACTGCACTCTGAAACTGGGCACCTTACATGAAAACGTCACTGAAAATGAGCATGTAAAAAAAATCAAAACTAAAGCAGAAGGCCGCCGCTGTGGCTCAGTGGTTATGGCACTCCGCTGCTGACCCAAAAGACGCGGGTTTAATCCCGGCCCCGGTGGTCGAATTTCGATGAAGACGAAATTCTAGAAGTCTATGTACTCTGCGATGTCAGTGCACGTTAAAGAACCCCAAGTGGTCGAAACTTCTGGAGCCCTTCACTACGGAGTCCCTGGCCTGAGTCGCTTTAGGGCTTTAAACCCCATAAACCAAACCAAAACCAAAGGAATGTCTATTAAGGCGAAAGCCTTTAATGCCTCATCGTTGTCCACACAAGGCTGTCAGCAGAAGCTTGTCAGCAGAGGTGTTACGCTTTTGACAGGTGTCCACCGAGATATGTCAGACAGTTACCGCGCAATTTTCATTTGCTTCAGTACGTTCCCTCTTTCTCTTTCTTCTTTCACTCCCGCTACCTCCCTTCCTGTACGGTGCGGTTACGGTGCCCACCGAGATGACAAAGAATTACTTCGCCATTTCCTTTCCTGAAAAAGCGTTGCGTTCCAAGGGCAAGGCATCACGCCGAACGGGTGGTGGCGCTCTGTCGACTCCCTGGCAGCGCTACAACACGCTGTCGCGTTCCACTCCTAAAAGGAAGCTTAAGGGTCATTAATTGAGAGTTAATTAGTATTTATTCATTAATCAGTAATTAACCATAAATTAGTAATTTGTCATTACTTAGTTATTAGTTATTAATTTGTGTGCCGTCATCAAGTGGTGACGTCACCAGTGCCACACAGGCAGTCAAACTGGTGCTGTAAACGCTTTAGCCTCTACGCACTTTAGACAGTCAAAGTGCCCCCTGAACTTTTTTATGGTTCGACTACGGATGCCTCCTTCGTGGCTCCTCGAGGTTGCTGCGGCTACGCCCTGTACCATCCCCACCTCCCCGCTCCTGAAATCCACACCAGCGGGCCATTTCTACGCCCTCTGGATGCGTTGTCCCTCGAGGTCCTCGTCATTGTCCATGCCCTCCAGTCATTTGCCCTCCTTCCCTCTCTGGAAGAGTACACAGTCTATTCAGAATCACAAGCAGCTATACACCACATAGAGAAACGCACCCTAACCCCTTCTCTCTAACAGGAGGTCAAACGAGCGGTCTCCGCATTGCAGCCTTCCATCGTTTTCCTCCGCTGGGTTCCTGGGCATTCAGGGATTGACGGCAATGTGTTGGCCCATCAGCTCGCCCGCGACGCACTTTTCCGGGCACCGTAGAAACCCTGGCCCAAGCCCTCGGAGGACGGTGGGAGACTCACCCTTCGCCGCACCACAAAAGAGGTCGACCTCGAGCTCCGCCTCGACAAACGCCTCCACCCTCCCCCTCGTTCATCACTCATGTTGTCGGAAGCTTGCCTTCTTCGGCACATTCAGATGAATGCAGTCATCACCCCTTTCCGACTCTTTCTCTATCGCTATCGGTCGGACCCTTCCTGCCTCAACTGCCCCTGTATCTATGCGGCCCTGGCCCATTGCCTCTTCCATTGCCCGGCTGCTAAAGTAGTGGAATTCCTACTCACCACCTCCTGTATCCATCACCACCTGGCTCGAATGGCTTGGTGCTGAAGGGGAGGAAGAACAGCGACTTCTCGTCGCCCAGGCGGTCGACATGCTCTGCCGATAAATTCATCATCATCATCATCAGCCTCACTACACCCACTGCAGGGCAAAGGCCTCTCCCATGTCTCTTCAATTAACCCTGTCCTTCGCCAGTTGCGGCCACTGTATCCACGCAAACTTCTTAATCTCATCCGCCCACCTAACTTTCTGCCGTCCCCTGCTACGTTTGCTTTCTCTTGGAATTTACTCCGTTACCCTTAAGGACCAGCGGTTATCTTGCCTTCGCATTACATGCCCTGCCCAAGCCCATTTCTTCCTCTTGATTTCAACTAAGATGTCATTAACCCGCGTTTGTTCCCTCACCCACTTCGCCCGCTTTCGATCTCTTAACGTTACGCCTATCATTTTCCTTTCCATAGCTCGCTGCGTTGTTCTTAACTTAAGCTGAACCCTCTGTTAGCCTCTACGTTTCTGCCCATAGGTGAGTACCGGTAGGACACAGCTGTTGTATACTTTTCTCTTCAGGGATATTGGTAAGCTACCATTCATGATCTGAGAGAACCTTCCATATGCGCTCCACCCCATTCTTATTCTTCTAGTTATTTCCCTCTCATGATCCGGATCTGCGGTCACTACCTGCCCTAAGTAGACATATTCTCTTACTACTTCCAGCACCTCGCTACCAATGGCGAACTGCTGTTCCCTTGCTAGGCTGTTGAACATTACTTTGGTTTTCTGCATGTTAATTCTTAGCCCCACCGTTCTGCTCTGCCTGTCTAATTGATTGATCATGCTTTGCAGCTCTTGTCGTGAGTGGCTTAGCAAGGCAATGTCATCAGCGAATCGCAAATTACTCAGGTATTCTCCATTAACTCTTATCCCCAACTGTTCCCATTCCAGACCCCGGAATACCTCCTGTAAGCAGGCAGTGAAGAGCATTGGCGAGGTCGTGTCTCCCTGCCTGACACCTTTTCGTATTGGAATTTTATTGCTGACTTTTGGAGAACTATAGTAGCTGTGCAATCGTTATAAATATCTTCCAATATTTTCACATAGCACTCTTCTACACCCTGATTCCGCAATGCCTGCATGACAGCTGAGGTTTCCACCGAGTCAAATGCTTTCTTGTAATCAATGAAGGCTATATATAGGGGTTGGTTATATTCTGCACATTTCTATATCACCTGATTGATAGTGTGAATGTGATCTATTGTCGAGTATCCTTTACGAAAGCCTGCCTAGTCATTTGGTTGACTGAAGTCCAAGGTTGTCCTGACTCTATTAGTGATTACCTTAGTAAATACCTTGTAGGCAGCGGACAATAAGCTGATTGGTCTGTAATTCTTCAAGATAGTTGGATAGATGGATAAGATAGTTGAATTTGCCGAAGATTTCTACAAAAATCTATATAGTAGCGAATCTAATCAAGTTACTGAGGGAGGCAGTCGAGCGCAGCAATGTGACATCCTACCAGCAACGAAGGAGGAAGTAAAGAAAGCCTTAGGAGCAATGCAAAGAGGGAAAGCAGCTGGTGAGGATCAGGTAACAGCAGATTTGTTGAAGGACGGAGGAGAGATTGTGCTACAAAAACTAGCCACCCTGTATACGCAATGCCTTGTGACCTCGAGAGTACCAGAAGCTTGGAAGAACGCTAACATTATCTTAATTCATAAGAAAGAAGACGTCAAGGACTTGAAGAATTACAGGCCGGTAAATTATGGCCGAATAAAGGTCTGCTACTACTACTACCAGAAAAAAATTCAGGGGGCACTTTGAATGTCCAAAGTGCGTAGAGGCGAAAGCGTTTCCCTCACCACTTTGATTGCCTCTGTGGCACTGGTGACGTCACTACTAGATGACGTCACACGCAATTAATGACTAATTACTAAGTAATAACAGATTAATAATTAATTACAAATTACTGAATAATGACTCTGTCGTGTCCGGTCGCTGTGTTGAATGCAGCGAAAGACGCACACGGTACTTTAAGACTTCGTTTATTTAAAGCCGATGAGGGTGCGACCAGCGTCGACCGAGGCAGGAGCCGAACTGGCCGCCCGAAGAAAGGAGGGAGCGGAGAAGCGTCCACGGGAGGGAGTGGCTTCCCAAAACAGGAGGAGGGTGCGGGGGCGCACCATGGGCGGCATCTGGCGACAGCGTGCGACGAGGGGCAAGTGGTCGTTAGGAGGAGGATGCGAGTGGTCGTTAGGAGGACGATGCGGGGGCGCACACACACAAAAGCAATAAGGGGACACAACACTTCCTTCCCCCTTAGAAAGTTGCCTGGTATCGTGCAGGGGGTCGGCGCTCACGCGTGGAGGCGCGCTGGCTTTGTGCGCTCGGGGGAGAAACACTTGTAGGCTGGCTGTTGTTCGCTGTGTCTCCTAGGTCTGTCCTGGGCGAAGTCTCTTCTTCCGGGAAGAGGTGCCAGGCTATGTGGGAAGATGGTGCACGTGTTCTCTCCGCTGGCGGACAGCTCTCAGACGGCGTCGTAAATCTACGCAGCTGGTTGAGATGTCGGCGTGCTACTGTGCCATGTATGTTGACGAGCCAAGAGCGCAGGCCTATGCGTCTGACAATTGTAGCTTCCTCCCAGCGTGGCTTTTTCAGAAACTGTCGGGCGAGGACGCGCTGCCCCTCATTAAGCGTGCCGCAGCGCGGAATTGCTTTTTCTTCCCGGAACGTCTCTGCCTTTGGCTCGGGGAGGATGGCTGTGAGCTGGGTTCGCATTTCACGCTCGAACATCATTTTCGAGGGGGTCTCGCCTGTTGTGCTCTGAACCGTCGTGTGTTGCTTGAAGAGAAAGCGCGCAAGGCGGCGCTGCAGCGAGCCTGTCTGATCTCTTTCAAGGGCGCGTTTTAGCTCGGCTACGTAGCGCTCGGCTTGTCCGTTTGTCGCTGGGTGGTAGGGGGCCGATGTAACTAATGAGATCCCGTTGTCGCGATAAAACTTGAGGATCTCCGCAGACACAAACGGTGTTCCGTTGTCCGACACTACCTTGCGCGGCAGGCCGAACGTTGCAAATAGTGATCGGAGGTTGTCAATGACTGCTGCCGAAGTCGTCTGTCCCATTTGCCTTATCTCAAGCCACTTTGTGTAGGCATCTACGACCACAAGGAAAGTGCAGCCCTCAATTGGTCCTGCAAAATCAATGTGCAGTGTGTGCCATGGTGTGTCTGGTTTTTCCCATTCTGGGACAGGAGCTTTCGGCGGGGTGCTCCGGCTGCTCTGGCAAGGCTTGCATTCTCGCACCACTGTTTCGATGTCGTTGTCAATGCCTGGCCACCACATGTAGCTTCTGGCACACTTTTTCATTGCAACGATGCCCCGATGTCCGGCGTGGATGAGAGACATAGCTTGTGCGCGTAGTTCTCTCGGCATCACAACTCGGGACCCAAATATGATACAGCCGCGATGGGTGCTCAACTCTGTAGCTCGCCTGCGGTAAGCGTCGAAGTTGTCCCCTTTGAGTTTATGCACGTTGCCTTGTTGAACAGCTGTGTAAACTAGCCGGAGAGCTGCGCACTTCTGCGTAGATGCTGCAACTGTGCCTGCTGTAAGCGGAGGTTCTGGCAGTGCTTCGAACATCAGAACGTCTCCTGGTGGAAATGGTTCGTCAACAGTTGCGTCTAGTGGCAGACGGCTTAGCGCATCGGCGTTTTGATGTTTACTCCCATTGCGGTAGACCAGAGCGTAGTCGTACGCTGAGAGTTTGATGCACCAACGTGTCATTCGCGGAGACAAAGTTGGTGGCATAGGCCTTTGTGGTCCCAGAATGCCCAATAGCGGTCGGTGATCGGTTATAAAGGTCACCTCCCGGCCGGCAATGTACTGGTGAAAATGTGTCGCCGCGTAGACGATGGCTAGCCCTTCTTTGTCAAGTTGCGCGTAGTTGCGTTCTGCTTGCGACAACGTACGTGAGGCGAAGGCGATGGGAGCTTCCCTTCCTTGCTCGTCAGTTTGCGATAGAACCGCGCCGACTCCGTACGGTGATGCGTCGCAAGCCAAAAGCAGAGGCTTCCTTTCGTCGTAGTGGCGGAGGACTGTACATCTTCGAATCAGGTCTTTCAGGGCATCGAATGACTGCTGATGGCGTGGCGACCATGTCCATGTCACATCTTTCCGAAGGAGTTGGTATAAGTCGTTGGCCACGGTAGCTCTTTGTTCCTAGAACCGGTCGTAGAACGTCAAGAGTCCGAGAAAAGCCTGTAGCTCCTGCTTGTTTGTTGGAGCTCGTGCTTCTGTGATCGCTCGCACTTTGTCCTCGGTAGGGTGAATGCCTTCCGCATCAATTCGGTGTCCCAGAAATTGCACCTCTGGCACCGCAAAACAGCACTTCGATTTGCTTATGCACAAATTAGCGTTTGCTAGCCTTTCGAGAACGAGCTCTAGGCGCACTGCATGCTCTTCAGTGGAAGTGCCACTGATGATGACATCGTCAAGGTAGACACAAACTCCTGGGATGCCCTGAAGCACTGTCTCCATGAATTTTTGAAATATGGCCGGGGCTGCAGCTACGCCAAAAGGCAGTCGCTTGACTTTGTACAAGCCTTTCAGTGTGTTAATTGCCAATAATTCAGCAGTTGACTCGCTCACCTTCAGCTGCTGATAAGCCTGGGTGAGGTCCAATGTGCTGAAGACTCTTGCGCCACGTAGTACACTGAATACTTCTTCAGGTGTCGGTAGCGGGTAAGAGGACGCTTTAGTCGCAAGATTGACGGTGCTCCGGTAGTCTCCGCAGAGGCGTATGGTTCCGTTCTTCTTGCGAACTACGACAAGTGGTGTGGCCCATTCTGAATGCTGCGTCGGCTCGATGACACCTTGCTGCTCCAGTTTGTCCAACTCTTTTTCAACTGAATCTCGGAGAGCAAACGGCACCGGCCTGGCCTTCAGAAATTTGGGTTGCGCGTTGTCCAACAACTCCAGTGTGACCGGGGGCCCTTCGTTTCCTGGAATCTCTTCCGAGAATACTCTTTCGTATTTCTCTTGCAGTTGCTCAACCATGTTCTGGCTCGGCGTCTGGTGTATGCCGCATATCATCACGCCTAGTGGAGAAAACCAGTTTCTCCCTAGAAGGCTTGATCCTGTGCCCTTCACAACAAGCAGAGGTAGCGTATGGGTCTGGCCGTTGTAGTTAACCTGCACGTTGGCAGAGCCCAATAGTGGCAGATTCTGTCCTGACCACGTTCGCAGGTGCGTGTCGTCTTGTTGCAGGGCGGGTGCGTCAGATGGCCATGAAGTTCGGAACGTGTCCTCACTGATCAGAGTACAGGCTGCGCCGGAGTCCACCTCGAACTTAATCAGCTGGTGATGTACGCTTACTTCTGTAAAAATCTTCGGTCTCGTGCCGAGATTCATGGTGTTCAGGTCGTACAACACAGATGGTGTTGCTGATGTTGTTCCATGGAGATCAGATAGCGGCGTATTCTCTGAGGCGTTGACGCTGTGATTAGGCTGGGAAGGTGACTTTATCTTGGCAAGTCTCCGTTTCGTAATGCATGCTCTTTCGATATGCCCTCGCTTGTGGCAAAAATTACACGTGGCTGACTGGAATCGACATCCCTGGGGGTTGTGTTGGTCGTCACACCGCCAGCAGCGTTGTGCCTTTTTGACCGATTTTACAACAACAGAAGGCTTGCGCACCTGGTTGCTTGTCTGGTGTACCGGCTCGGTGTTCCGGCGAATCCCTCTCTGCTGGTGACCGGCGCTCTCCGCTCGAACGGCGATGTCGTAAGCTTTGCTGAATGTGAGGTCCTTCTCAGCGAACAGGCGCTGCTGCAGTGACTCGTCACTCAGTCCGCACACAAATCTGTCGCGTAACATCACGTCCAAGGGAAGCATGGTGGTGTTAGCAGAAGAAGCTGCGTCTCCCTCCTGCCCGGTAGCTGTTGTCGACAGCGTTCCAAAATTGCAGTCGGCAGCGAGCTTCTTGAGCGCGGCTACGTAGGCGCTCACAGTTTCTCCTCCCAGTTGATCTCGTCGTTGGAAGCGAGCCCGGCTGTAGACCTCGGATGGCCTTGGGTCGTAGTGCTTTTGCAGCGCTTTTACGATGTCGTCGTAAGACACTGCCGCTGGTGTGCTTGGCTGAATAAGGGCGCAGACAGTATCGTAGGTCTGCTCCCCGCACAGCGTCAGCAGGTTGGCCCTCTTCAAGGCTGGGTCTGTGATGTTGTTAGCTTCAAAGTAGAACTGAAGGCGTCCAACCCACGATGACCACGATGAGCCGTTGAACTCTGGTATCTGATTGGGAAACCCTCGCGTAGCCATGGCTTGTCAATAGCGTGGCGTAGCGCGGGTCGAATCCACTTTCTCGTCGCCACTGTCGTGTCCGGTCGCTGTGTTGAATGCAGCGAAAGACGCACACGGTACTTTAAGACTTCGTTTATTTAAAGCCGATGAGGGTGCGACCAGCGTCGACCGAGGCAGGAGCCGAACTGGCCGCCCGAAGAAAGGAGGGAGCGGAGAAGCGTCCACGGGAGGGAGTGGCTTCCCAAAACAGGAGGAGGGTGCGGGGGCGCACCATGGGGGGGCATCTGGCGACAGCGTGCGACGAGGGGCAAGTGGTCGTTAGGAGGAGGATGCGAGTGGTCGTTAGGAGGAGGATGCGAGTGGTCGTTAGGAGGACGATGCGGGGGCGCACACACACAAAAGCAATAAGGGGACACAACAGACTCAATACTAATTAACTGCTAATTAATGACGCTTAAGCTGCGGCTTTAGGAGTGGAACGCCACAGTATGTTGTAGCGCTGCCAGGGAGTCCACGGAAGGCCACCACCAGTTCGGCGGGATGCCTTGCCCTTTGAGCGCAACGCTTTTTGAGGAAAAGAAATGGCGCAGTAATTCTCGGTGGAGACATGAACCGCACCGTATAGGAAGGGAGAAAGTGGGAGTGAAAGAAGAAAGGGAAAGAGGGGCCGTAGTGAAGAAAATGAAATTTGTATTTGAGGAAAGGAAATGACGCAGTAAGTGTCTCACATATCTCGGTGGACACTCTTGAAAAGCGTGACACCTCTCTCTGCTGAGAAGTTTCTGCTGACAGCCTTCTGTCGACAACGACGAGGCATTAAAGACTTAATAACTCTTTTATGACACTTTCGTTCACTGCCATAGCGACTTTGTGTTGCTTCGTGAAGTCATTAAATGCGTGGGGGACGGTGTAATGAATGCTATGGCAACCATAGTTTGTGCGTGTAAATGGAATTTTCCATAGTCGTTGATGGCGACGAGGGTAGACGAACTCTCGTTTGCGAAGTTTAGCCATTGAGAGGAATTAATCTATCTTGCCCTGCATCGCTCAAGTATAACTCTAAATAAAAGGTTAAAAGCTCTAAAAAACCTCGGCAGCTGGAGTTCCAGTCCGAGGTTTTTTAGAGCTTTTAACCTTTTATTTAGAGTCAACTTAGATCCAGTTCGAAGGGACACCGCACCTGCAAAAGCAGGGCGTATGCATCGGGTCTTGCATTGCCCCAGCCCTTAGTGACCTTGTACTTGCTCATTTAGACCGTCTTTTAATCCCATCCTTCAAAGACCAAAACGTTCGCAGGGTCTTTACGTTTCTAGATGATTTTTTAGTTGTAGATGGTGACGCGCAGGCAATTGAACGTGCTGCTAGAAAGATATTGACCCCGCCGCGGTGGCTGAGTGGTTACGGCGCTCGGCTGCTGACCCGAAAGACGCGGGTTCGATCCCGGCCGCGGCGGCTGAATTTCGATGAAGGCGAAATTCTAGAGGCCCGTGTACTGTGCGATGTCAGTGCACGTTAAAAATCCCCAGGTGGTCGAAATTTCCGGAGCCCTTTACTACGGCGTCCCTCATAGCCTGAGTTGCTTTGGGACGTTAAACCCCAACAAACCAAGCCAAACCAGAAAGATATTGGGCACCTTTGGAACGGTGATGAAGCCTCTTGACCTAACCCACAAACTCCCAGTGAACGACCAAATTAGGTTTTCAGATATCAGGCTCCACTTTAAAGGTGATGGTGTCTGTTGGCGCTATGAACCGCGCGCCACAAAACCGCTTCTGCCATTCAACTCTGCACACTGAAAGCTCGTTAAGCGAGCCATCGCCACTTCCTGCTTTAAGAATGCCCTTAGAAAATGTTCCCGCATCTCGCCGCATCTCGCCGCATCTCGCCGCATCTAGCCGCATCTCGCCGCATCTCGCCGCATCATGCCGGATTGTTCAGAGTGCATATATGCTCGAACGATTCGTTGGCAATAAAAGTTGGAAGTTAAGCGCCGTCCTTGCTGTCTCGTCTAGTCCTCGTCTCCTTGCACTTCCATTTATTTGTTCAAGATACGAGGGGGTACCCAAAAGAAACCGGACTTATTTTTGTTTGAACTTATTTGGTCACATTTTAAGCACAGACCTTCAATTCCCTTCAAAGTATTCCCCACTTGCAATGATACGCTTATCGAATCTTTCATTCCATTTTTCAAAACATTGTTTAAATTCATCTTTTGTGATGCTTGACAGTGCCTCCGTCGTTTTTTTCTTCACCTCTGCAACATCAGCGAAACGCTTTCCATTCACCTATTTTTTTCATTCTAGGAAACAAAGAAAGTAGCACGGGACAAGGTCGGGAGAGTATAAGGGTTGAGGAATAGGGGTCATGCCATTTTAGGTCCAAAATTGTCGTAGAGACAGCGCTGTGTGAGCAGGAGCACTGCCATGATGGAAAAAACAGTCACCCGACCGCCACAAATCTGGCCGCTTCCACCGCACACTTTTGCCCAATCTTTTGAAAACATCCAAGTAGAAAGCCTGGCTAACTGTATGACCCTGCGGAACAGATTCTCAATGGACGACTCCTCTCACGTCGTCGAAAAAACAAATCAGCATTGTTTTGAGGTTTGGTTTCACTTGACGAGCTTTCTTGAGGCGAGGTGAATTTGAAGTTTTGCATTGGCATGATTGTTGCTTTGATTCAGGATTCGATTCAGGAACACTTGAGTTGTCCCCATAGCATCGTCCTTGTACGTCTTTCTTAATATTTCAAGAGTTTCCATTCAACTTTTTCCGAGCAAAAATCAGAATTTCCCCGGCGCACGCTGTTCACGAAAATCAGCCATTGCAAAAACGACATTCACACAAAACGGTCGTCACTCTAAAACTCTGCCTAAACTAGTCTGACCTCCTTCAACGACGGCACTCGGCTTACTGACTCTGTAATGTTCGTTCTTTGCGCTCCTAGTGGCAAAACGCGGTACCACAGAAGCATTGCCGACCAAAAAATTTATTCCGGTTTCTTTTGGGTACCCCCTCGTAAGTACCAACACGCCCAATTTTCCACGTTAAAAAGGCCATTATTGTAACATTCTTGAAACCCGGAAACCCACCAACCTCCTCTAGCAGTTACAGGCCCATAGCCCTTACAAGCTGTCTCGCAAAATCCTTTTAAAGCGTTGTGAACATTAGGCTGATGTTTCGTCTTCTCGATATTCACCATTCTCGTTATTCACGAGAGTGGTTTTAATAAATCTTGTTCAACAACTGACCGTCTCGTCCGCCTGGAAAATGCAGTTAGAGAAGCATTCATACATAAACAACACTGCGTAGCAGTAATGTTTTATATGTAGAAGGCTTATGATACCACCTGGAGGTTTGGCATACTCCTCGACCTAGCGGACTTAGATATCCGTGCAAGGATGTTGTACTGCTTATAAGAATTTCTCTCTGACCGTTCATTTCATGTACGCCTAGGTTCCACCCTTTCCAAAAAATTCGTTCAGGAGAATGGGGTACCGCGGGGGCATACTTTAAGTACTGCTCTGTTTCTCTTCAATATGAATTCTATAGCCAAGATAGTTCCAAAGTCCGTTATGTATTATTTATATGTCGATGGCCTTCGATAGCAAGCACATCCTCCATCCTAGCAACCTGTGAACGACAGATACCACTGACATTAAACAGACAATCGGTTTGGGCAAACAAAAATGGGTGCAACTTCCCACAAAAAACAGTTGCTGTACATTTCTCGCTCAAAAGAGGTTTGCAGACTGATCCCACCCTGCGCTTAAATGAAACTCTATTTCCAATAAAACATGCACATAAATTTTGAGCGTAACATTTGAGAAGAAACTCGTTTGTGCCAAACATGCGTATCATCAAAAAGAAAGCCTCCCAGCACGTGAATATACTCAAAGTACGGTCATGAAAACGGTGAGGATGTGGTAGGAAATGTCTTTTACACATCTACCGGTCTGTAGTACGCTCTACCCTAGACCATGGATGCGTTGTGTATGGCTCTGCGAGGCCATCTTACCTGAAGCGACTGGTCCCAGTGCATAACCTTGGTTTACATCTTTCAAATGGTGCATAGAGAACATCCGCCACAAATAGTCTCTATGCCGAAAACAATGAACCCTCCCTTACAGACAGAAGAACTACGCCCCCATGCGCATATGTCCCGAAAATCCGTTCCCTGCCGAAACACCTCTTTTATTCCATAATCAAAAAGTGCACCTCCAGAACACTGTTGAGCAATAAACTCCAGTTATTCAGAACTCTGCTTCTCTGCTCCAAAGATAGTTGCCAAAGTTTAGGAATACTGGATACCCTTTCTGACATTGCCTCAGGGCACGATCCCCTGCCCCAAAGGTACAGCCTGCCCACAGTATGTGACTTTACATCAGCGCATTTTCGCAAAAAACAAACAGCACGTGAACACGTACTACAGGAATACTTGACATTGCAAGAAAAATATGCTTACCACAGAGGATTTTACCCTTACGGCTCAAAGACCACCGATCATGTCGGAAGCGCGGTAGTACAAGGATGCAAGGGTGGAAGAGCGCGCTAGTTGGTAATTCATCTTGAGGGAAAAACACAGCGCACTCCTAAGACACGGACGAAGAAAGGCAAGACGATACAGCGCTGTTTTCAACTGATTATTTTATTGTGGAGCAACATATATATACAGATTCGAAAAGTGGGCGGGAAGACATGGGTAACACCTACTGTGTGTGCACGCGACCGAAAGATAACAAACTAAAATAGAAAACACACATGAGGGCAAGGGTGACCCTTGGAGGCAACAAAATGAAAACTAAACAAGATAAAAGACAAGCGGAGGGGCGATTAAAAGGATGACGCGAACAGGCAGTAAAAGAGACAAAAAACAGCGCTGTATCGTCTTGCCTTTCTTCGTCCGTGTCTTAGGAGTGCGCTGTGTTTTTCCCCCAAGAAGAAGTACAAGGATACTGGAAAAAAATAGTGACTGCAAAATTGTACGTCCATTTTTACCGCCGATTGTTCTGCTGCTTCTGTAGCTGTTCCTAGCATAAGTAATTGTATCGAAAACAGCATCTTCTACATGGATTCAGTCAGCCTGCTCAGCCCGTCAGCTACTAAAGCAGCCACGCCATCAACCTAAGCTTCACAGGGCACAGGAACACTGCTCAAGGCCTCGTCTTGATTCAGCGCTCTTTCGACACGCCGATGTGTAAAACATTTTCGCTATATGCGAAGAAATGTGATGATAGATGGCTTGTAATGTTTTCTTGCGCTGGAACTTTGTCGAAAACATTGGGTGTTTGTCGATGTTGTTTCTCCTATTACGTTGTCGACGTATCGAATCTAACCCTGGCCCTCCTAAACGCCGACCAGTTCTAACTGAAACAGATACTTTATCTGATCACCCTGCCAAGCAAATGGCAGTTCTGGTTTCGTATATGGGGTTTAAACGGCAACTCCGGCGATTTTTCGATATTGATCGATCGAAATGAAATTTTAACTCTGTATTCTTTATGGTATTCTGATGTCTAATGTAAAATTTTGCACCTGAAAGCGGCGTAGTTTTTTCGCAAGCGAATTTTGAAGGCAAGCGCTCCTCGACGCGAGCAGCCCCCATTGATCGAGCAACTTCTACAGGCCACCCTGTAATGTGACGTCACTGGCGTGTCGGCGTGCCAAGCTGGTCGGCCGCGGGCTGGCGTTGGCAGTGCAGGCGAAAACTGAAAATTGCTTTTGAGGAAAATAAATGATGCAGTAACGGGCACTTGAACCGCGACGTAAGGGAGGAGTGAAAGAAGCAAGGAGTGAAAGCCGAAATGAAGAAAGAGGTGCGGTAGTGGAGGTCTCCGGAATTATTTCGGTCACCTGTACGATTTCACGCCTTCTCATTGTGCCTGATGTGATGTGTACACCAGAGTGATGGGTCACAGCTACTTCTGTTGGGCTGTGGGGTGCACAAATTCTTAATCTGTGAAAACAGGCGTGATCTACCACATGTTTCCTAGCGATAAGAACCTTCGCGACAAGTGGGTAGGAGCTGTCCGCCGTGTCAACTGGTCTCCGAGGAAGCATTCCCGCTTGTGCTCGGAACATTTCGCGCAAGATTGCTATGAAGACAGCGTGTACCTCAGAGAGAGCTTTGGACGCGCTAAGGCTTCGTTCAACCGGCGCTTGTAGGCAGATTCTGGGCCAACGTTATTCGAGTACAACCGGCCATCGCAGCGGCCAGCTGAACGAAGCGCGGCCGTCAAGTGGAAGCGAACCACGGTAAGCGTGCTCAAAGTATGTTGGATTGAAGAACTGTAGCTCGCGTGAAGTCACTTCCAAAAGCTCTCCGTCGAGACAAAGCTTCGCAAAGAGAGGACTGCTGGCGATGCATGCCCCTGTAAGGACGTTGTGCACAGCGGCAACGTTCCGGTAGCAGATTCTTTCATCAGGCTGGGTCGGCCGCACTCGCCACACGAACAGCTGTCAGCGGAAGCATCACATTAACTTTTGTTGTGACGACTGTGTCACGAACGCAAGCACGAGTAATGACTCAAGTAGTTACTTCTCCGAGTTCAGACCGTCTCCACGCTGCAGGTGACGCGGCCTGAGGTGTGACTCGGCTAGGTCGCGCGGCAGTGGATCATACCTGAAAGGCGACTCGTCTAGTCCAAAATCGTCGAATGAGTCGTCTTCTAAAGACTCGAGCGTCTCGGAAGAGCGGTTCTTCGCGTTTTCAGTCATGTCGACAGCGCGGCTCAGGGTAGTTGATATATCTTCGGGGAGTTCACAGCGCGGCCAACACGACAGTGATGTTATAGTCAATACCGCACGAAGGCATCTCCCCTATTTCGATTTTGCGGTTTCGGTTTCGAGTTTTGCGTTTTTTGCTGTTTAAAAATTATTTTAGAGTTGATTTTGAAAACCTTGTATCGTACACTCGTATCGTACACATTTCAGGAGGTTCTTAGGAACATAAAACAGCCATTAACTTAAAATGGCTGAAAAGTCGCCGGAGTTGCCCTTTAATGTCCGAAGCGACATAGGCTATATGAGGGACGCCGTAGTGAAGGGGTCCACAAATTTCGGCTAACTGGGGTTCGTTAGCATGCACTGACCCCGCACAGTTCACGGGCGCCGCGGCAGATATGCAACGCGCGTCTCAGCGGCCGAGCGCCACAATCAATGCGCCAGCGTGGCGGCACAAATGCAAATGGTAGTTCTGTTGCAGCTACTCATTGATCTGCACACGCGTTTGACACAAAGCACGGAGCGTGAAGCTGAGTTGGCCGATGACATAAAATCCAGTAAGATAAATATGCAACCGGACATAATCAGTATTCGCAAGCGACTATACACTGTAGCCTAGAACCCAAATTATATTTATTCGACCATCTATAAGACCATGGCCAATGACCATGGTCTAACACAAACGACATTTCGGGAGCGCTACGGCTCCCTTGTTCACAATAAGCAACCGGCTGGATGACCCGGGCTTTTTTTAGCGGTTAGTATCGTTCTTAGACATTCTGCGTAGATAGGGTGCCATCCTTCTTACTGATTGTGTTAGGCGTAGTCTGGATGATTAGTGACTCGAGGTTTCAGCCGGCTGATACATTCTATTCCGTCGTCACTATATCTGCTTCATCTCAGTTAGATTCATAACCAGTCTCTTGCGCATGCTCCGCGATTGTGTTCGTTGTCACTTTTCCTTTTCGTACGTCGTACTGATGTTTTTTCAAGCGTCTCGTGAGATCTTTCGTTTCGCCTATTTAAACTAATGAACAGTCGGCGCAGGCAATTTTGCAAACCACGCCGAGAAACTTGGCACGAGGGAGCATGTCTTTTACGTTTACAAGCTCATTTCTTATCTCGTCTATTGGGACATGTGCAACATGCAAGCCGTGCTTGCGGAACATCCGCGCCAGCGCCTCGCTGATCCCTGACACATACGGGCTAGAGGCTGGTTTCGGTTTCGATGCGTTAGCACTTTCGTCTTCAATGCAGCTTTTTCCATGGAGCCAATCACCTTTGCGTGTTCCGAATGAAAGAAAGCGGGTAGCCGTTTCAAGTCATTTTCCACGGTCTTCATTTCGTGGTTGAGGGCTGCGTCTTCACTGCATACTTCCCTGGCACGGTTGATTGGAGATGCAACCAATCACCGCTTATGACTGACTCGATGAGCTGAATTGAAATCTAGGTAGCTTCCAGAATGTGTCGGTTTCTAGTCGACGCGAAAACTAAGACCAGTCGGAGTACGTGTTACCACTGGGCCGAAGAGAGGAAGGCAGGCGTTGGTCTCTTCCTCAAAAGTAAAGTTGATTGAGGGCTCAATAATAGTAGAGCAGCGCGACACAAAGCAGGACAAAAGGTGGACACAGAACGACACTAGCGCTCGTGTCGTTCTGTGTTCCTGCTTTTGACCTGCCTTGTCACGCGCTCTCTATTATTATTTTGAGAAACAGCTTGACGAGGCTCTGGCCCCCTTACAAGAAATAGCAGAGCAACAACTAGAAGAAAAATTTAGCTTGAAAAGTGCAAAAATCTATACATGAAACATTCTACAGGTGCGGACATAAATAAACGGAGTACGCTGTTATGTTGAAAGTGCCGTCACGGTTTCCCTATCGGAAATGACGACGCGTTGTGCGTGCGTCAGAAAGCACAGTAGAACCCACTACCAGCACTCACAAAACACACGTGGAAATTTCAATTAGCCCTGGAGTGAAATGTTAGAAGGCAATTGATTGTTCACAAGGAAAGCGAAATTGAAACACCCTAAAATTTGCACTTATGAAATGAGGCATACATCAAGAAGAAAACACTCAAATACAAAGCAATATTTCATTCATGACCGTTGATCGCTGTAAAAAAAAAATTATTGGTTAGGTTTGCTAACCGGAGCGAATGTAGTGGCATGAAACTTGTTTATTAGTTTCGATGGAGCGTAGCCTAACAGTAACTTTAGCTGCCGGCACTTTCAGTGTTAAGCTTTCCGTCCCCACACATCCGCAATGCGCGCAAACGCGCAACAGCTGAATCGTACCTTTATCCGAAAATCTAAACTAAACCTCTCCCCGTTTTTCATTTCCGACGTCACCTCCGACGAACGGTGAAGCTGTGGGATTTACGTTCACTCTCAGTTTCCAATTTCGGACACTTTGTTATATGTTTGAAGCAAAATAATGATCGTCATCATAAGCGTGACTAGGCCTACTGTAGGGACTTTCCGATATCTCTCAAACTACCTTTGTCAGCTGCAGCCTATGTCAGCTGATGGCCAGCTGTAGCCATGCGGAGAACGCTGAAGAGGAGAACGAAGATTTCCGGAAAAGAAGTGCGTGGCTCGTGGCCGTTCTTGCTGAACCTGCTGTGCCTAGTTCATCACTCTTCGTCCTTGACTCACGTGCAAGTCTATTAACCTACGTGACAATAGTTCTCGTTCCTTTGTAGTTTACCGTGTAACGTACCGGTCATTCACCTGTATATCATAGGCGCAATGATTAAGTGAAATTGTTATTTTTCCCTCAGCTTATTCCTTCCGTTTTTGCAAGAAAAACTTGTTTTCATTTATGATAGTCAGAAATTTCAATCCTCTCGTTACGAAGCGGTCCCCAGGTCATCCCGACCGACTGCGTGAACTCTGCTCGCACCTGTGATCCGGGGAAGCAGGCTTATCTCCGCGTCAGCTGCTTTGGTGTCCAGAACGAGGCTTCCGCTGGCGCCCACGGGATTCCCTTCCACATCGAGTGGCTGAACAAGAACCCTGTAGGACGACGCCGGCAGAACAGGAAGCGCAGCCTCGGTCTCCGACGTGTAGAGACGACCTGTCAGCTCCATGGCGACGTCCATGAGCCGCCATGTAACCTGCACAGCACGCCACGTTCATGCAGTAGAAACACAAGAGGCAAGAGTTTTGAGGGAAACCATCGTCTAGAAAGTAAAGCAGAAGTTGTAAAGATCTGAATTAAAGATTTAACTCCGCGAAACAATTAGGACAACAGGAGGCACATTAACGACACAAGTGTCGTGAATGTGTTTCCTGTTGTCCTAATCCTTTCGCGCACTTAAATCTTTAATTCAGAAATGAACCAACTAGCCCGGCAAATACTATTGCAACATATTTCTAGTACTACGGGCTCTTTCCTTTCTGCTCAAGCAAGACCGGATGCAGCGATTTCTTGTGCAAGTTTGATTGCGGTAGCCACATGTCAGTCCAGGTCGGCGCTTCTAAGTGTCGTGAATGTGCCTCCTGCTGTTCTAATCCTTTCGCGCAGTTAAATCTTTTATTCAGAAATAAACCAACTAGCCCGGCAAATCCTATTGTAAAGATCACAATATCTCACTGCTGCGCAGCAGTTTGCTGCCGTTTGGTTGGCAGGCCCGTTCAACTAAAAAATGCAAAACCCTAGCAGGGTTACGTAACGGACCACCAATACGGTTCGTTGCTAGCGCTGCAGAGAGCGAGTTTTGGCTTTCGGCATAACAAAAATACTCCAGATTGCAGTTGTAATCGAGCTAGAAAATAACAGGTTTCTTACGAATTCATTGTACTGCCAGCATCAAATAAAATACGAAAGGGATAACCGCAATGCTAGAAAATAAATAAAAATATTATTAGCCACTTGAGATGAACTACAAACAAGGTTCAGTAACACTCCCATACAGCAGTCATCTTGACATGGCGGTGAAAATCAAGTGCGCCGATATTCAATCTTCTTTACCGCGCTGTCCAACCGGGAACCACAAGACCAGCTTTGGCTTGTGGAACGGGGAACACGGGCAGCAAAGGCCGCGGCAGTCGTGGAATGAGGGCACAACTACGGGAATATGCAAGACTTGTTAGAGCACATAAAGTTTACTGTTTCTCTCAACCTGTCTTAAGCAAGATTTTCTCATTTGCTGCGTTAACTGCAGTTCTCTTGTTCGCTTTTCATTTTAAGCCCACAGTTTGTGTGCGTTCTCCCTCACCAAAGCTTCAAAGTGGAGTCACTACCTTCAACCCTGAAACAAACGATTGGTCCTCCACGATAGTATTTCAACCCACTTGCACCCTCAGAATTCCAAAATAACCACACTTGTGGCAGATGATTAAATAAAGACGATTACATGGCTAGAGCAAGCAGCGCGAAATCTGCTTGGTAGTTCGGCGCCCGTCCTGTTGACTTCTGTGTTTGTCTCCGTCTTTTCGCTGCTCCCTCTAGCCATGCAAAAAGACCAACAAACCCAGAACGCCAAAGACACTTAAGCCTGGAAACCCTCGAAACATTGGGATTACAGAAAATTAATGCGTGGGCATCAGGCGGAAAAACGCAGCTAACTTGAGGAACCCAAGAGAGATTAGTCGTTGTTCTAATATTTCGAGTACGTCAAACAGAACGCTGGCATTGTGGGAAACCTCACGGACGCGCTCAGCGAGGTTTTGCGGCTGACTGTAAATCCCACCTCAAATTTATTGTCCGCCTGGGCGTTGCGGCCCAAAATTGCTTGCCAGGCAATGTGCGCCTCCAGTCCTCGATCAGCGCTTCGGCGGAGGCTGACAAGCTCTGGCCATGGGAGAAGGACTCGGGGCGCGGCTGCGCCATCAGGTGGCAGCGGGTCCTCCTGTGTGGCTTTGTCCTCGGCGGCCAGTGTCGGCACGCGCACCGCCGTGCTCACAGCCCACACTCCTTTTGGCGACGTGGCGAGAACGCGAAGCTCCGAAGTGCCGACCAGCCGCCCTTGGGAGACGTTAGCTCTGCGACGCTGAGTCTGCGATCAGGCAACGTAAACACCACGATTGTGTTGCTGCACACCACCTGAAACATGCGCAGTGAGCCGACGACAAATTATGAAGAGTTTTAGTGAACAAGACAAACACTGTCCGCCGACACGACGTTTCTTAAATTCAAGTTCGTTTCCTGGTGACAAACAAAACTACCAAATTTACGTTAGTGACAGAGCAATATTCTTTTCATTGTGGAAAGAACGCTGACTGAAGGCGCAGAAAGACTAATCGCATATTGAGCTGTATGCACGAACGACGCAGGCCAGACATGATATATACTAGTAGCATTGAACCTGCGCGAATGTTTCACGTAACTTGATGAAGCATTCGAATTGATGTGCTGTTTCTTCCATAATCACTTAATAGACTTATGTCCTACCACAGCCACTTCGCATTTGTAGTTCAGTTTTCTTAACGAATTTTCTCATGAAATAGCCTGAGTATCTGAACATCCTTTCTTGCCGGATATTTTCGAAATTCAGCCCAGAATCTCTGGGAGCCCCTATTAATATTGCCACACTATTAAAGCTTGCAGTGGCACCATCCACCTCCGTTCACGATCAACGCCAATGAGAGGACAGTGAACTACGGCCCCTCGTTAATTATGCCGAAGGAAGCCCTCAGTCTCCCAACGAGTATTCTCGCGCGGACAGTCGTTGATCTGTTTACGGGAGGTTGCTCTTTATAAGTAAAACTACCGCCCGACGGAAGCTGCCCGCCCACCTACTTGTCGTACCTACGGCCTTTCGCGACGAAGTCTTGCAAGCGTGCCATGATAATCCATCTTTTTCTCACCGGCGCTTCAAAACCTTCCTAAACTTTCAGTAAGTATGCTGGTAACTTGGACCTTACGCGCCGCGGAGTGCTCTCCACTGATTACATAATGAAATAGTTTTAGGCGCAAAAACAGACGAGACACATAGGAAGGTAACAGGACAAAGCGCCAACTTCCAACTGCTTTCAAGGAACAAAGTTGCGCTATAAAAAAGACAGCCACAGGAAAAAGCCAAGGAGACAGAAAGAGCGCAAACTATCAACTGAGTTTATTTGTGTGAAAGTGCTTTATATAGTCAGAATCCCAGCAAAAGAACAAGGGGAATGAGAGAGGGGGGTACAGCCAATCAACTCCTGGTCAACAACAGGTGCGCAGAAAACAGTTTTCCTTATTATACAGTTTGACAGAAGTGTCGCTTACACATTTACCACCGTTTTCTTTTATGTGATAGGCCTCCAAAAGCTCCCGCGCTATTTTATTTTTACGTCTTCCTAGAATTTTAATCTGCTTAAGCAGAGGCTCGCATCCACTGCAAGCAAGGCAATGAGCATTCATTCCCCTTGTTCTTTTGCTGTGATTCTGACTATATAAAGCACTTTCACACAAATAAACTCAGTTGATAGTTTGCGCTCTTTCTGTCTCCTTGGCTTTTTCCTGTGGCTGTCTTTTTTATAGCGCAACTTGGTTCCTTCAAAGCAATGCACCAACTCGCCCAACAAGAAGTTCTTCTAAATCAACTTCCAACTGATTTTGTTGCATGCATGAAACGTACTTATGTAGAAGAGCAAGGTTCCGGGCTAGTTGGTAATGCATTTAAAGGAAGAAACAGCGCGACGAAACATGGACACACCAAGAAGCGCTCGTGTGTGTGTCGTTTTTTCGTGTGTCCGAGTTTCGTCGCGCTGTTTCTTCCTTTAAGTACTTATACAGCTTGTCGTCACATGCGCAGGACGGTCACCTAAAGCTCAAGGACGACATGATAAGGCGCGCTCCAGGAGTTTCTTTTCACAGTTATACAATACAACTGAAGTGTCGATTACGCACAAGTTGCCTTATTTTTTGATAAAAAACGCTTTTACCAACACCCTAGCAATAGTGTCATTGCTTTTGCCCAGAATGCGCACATCAGTGAAGCACGGCTCACAATGGCGGGACGAGCACTTACTAATGTGCTTAGTTAGATGTGTGCCTTCCTTTTTCTGCTCCTCCTTTTTGCTCCCGTACTGGTAAAGACAACACCAAGGAACGAGGCTGTGGAACAAAGCACAGGAGACCGTTCGTGAAATGTGCTGAAGGGGTCGTCTACGAAATCCCCCTGTCTTGCGGGCACTCCTACATAGGTCAGACAGGCAGGTGCCTGAATGAGCGAACGAGGGAACATGAGAGAAATGTAGAGCAGAAAAAGGAAGGCGCACATCTAACTAAGCACATTAGTAAGTGCTTGTCCCGCAATTGTGAGCCATGCTTCACTGATGTGCGCATTCTGGGCAAAAGCAATGACACTACTGGTAGGGAGTTGATAGAAGCGTTTTTTTTTTCTCAAAAAGAAAGGCGACTTGTGCGTAAGCGACACATCAGTTGTATTGTATAACTGTGAAAAGAAATTCCTGGAGCGCGCCTTATCATGTTGTTCTTGAGCTTTAGGTGAACCCCCTGCGCATATGACGACAAGCTGTATAAGTACGTTTCATGCATGCAATAAAATCAGTTGGAAGTTGGCGCTTTGTCCTGTTACCTTCTTAAGTGTCTCGTCTGTTTTTGCGCCTAAAAACTATTATTTCATTATGAACCAAAACCAACTAGTCCAGCAGCAAGTGTTCTTACACTGGGGACTGTAAGGATATGGCCATGAGTCAAAACTTTCAGGATTTGAATTTTCTGTTTTGCCTTCTATGTGCTGCCGAATTTTACTTCATTCGATGCTTCCATAGCCCATGTGACGCCATTTTTTATAAATTGACCGAAGTGGCGTCCTGCCATCAGTCGATGTCAAGAAAGACAGTATGTACTAACACGCATAAGCCATACTTCTCTACTTCGCTATGTGATATTCGTTTAGCATAAGGCATACAGGTAAAATATTTTACCAGTATGTATTATGCTGCAATATACAACTAACCTGAGTCATGTTTCTGGGTAGAAGGTCGACCGAAACATATTGTAACGTGCTTTGTGTCGACGACGAAGCGGAGGAGATCGGAGAGTAGAGGAAAACGAAGCGGGTCGGCCTGGCTGGTATAAGCTATCACATGCTGTTGTCCGCTGTGGCGCTGGATGAGCACAGCGCCACCTCCGACACCACTGGCGTCGGTGTGAACTTCAGTGGGAGCAGACGGGCAGAAATGGCGCAGGATAGGGCCCGAAGTTAGGAGAAATATCAGATGGTGGAATGCAGACTCACAGTCAGGGGTCCACTGGAATGGCACGTCTTTTTGCAGAAGGCAGGTGAGAGGGGAGGCGACGTAAACCGCGGAACAAAACGGCGAAAATACGAGCATAGCCCTAAAAAACTGCGAAGTTCCTTGACTGATTTCGGCGCTGTGAAGTTGGTGACAGCCTTAACTTTCTGGGGATCCGGCCGGACACCGTCCTTATCAACCAACTGACCGAGGACAATTATTTGGCGTTCGCCAAAGTGACACTTCTTGCCCGCTGACTTACTCCCTGGTCTTTACGGCTACAAGAGTTCAACTTCACTGTCGTGTACAAAAGTGGCGATCAACATGCCGACGCTGACTGTCTCGCGCGCTTGCCACTTCTGACGACTGGTTGCGACAGCGACAACTTCGACGACTACTTCGCTTCTGTATCACCAACGTTTCCTGATCCTAACCAATTCAAGACTGAACAGCGCAAGGACACGACGTTAACGGCCCTCTTCGACTCCGGCAGTCATTCCACTGCTGCCCGTTTCTGTATTTGCGCCGGTTTACTTTACAAGAAGAATTTCACACCCGGTGGTGCACGGTTTCTTCTCGTCGTGCCGGAAAGCCTTCGCATCCCTGTCCTTCAACTGATGCACGACGATGCCATGTCAGGTCACTTGGGAGCTGCTCGTACCCTTCACCGCACACAAGAACGGTTTTACTGGCCCAAAATGCGCCAAACGATTCAACAATACGTAGCCAGCTGTGTCCAGTAACAGCGTTTTAAGCTTCCTACGTCGTGTTCCCCAGGCCAGCTGCACCCTATTACACCTCCGACCTCACCATTTGAGCAAGTAGGTATCGACCTGTTAGGCCCTTTTCCACGGTCTGCGAATGGCAACCGTTGGCTTACCGTATGCTCACCACCTAACACGATACTGTGAAACAGCCGCCATACCGTCCGCCACTGCTTCTGATGTGTCTATTTTTCTCCTGCGCTCTCTCATTCTCCGTCACGGACCTTCTCGCGTTCTCATCAGTGATCGTGGGTGCCAGTTTACCGCGGATGTTGTGGAAGAACTACTTAGTAGCTGCAAATGCAATTTTCGTCACTCGACAGCGTATCACCCACAAACGAACGGCCTCGTCGAACGCACAAACCGCACCCTCACCACTATGCTGGCAATGTACGTCGATTCTGACCATAAGAACTGGGATGACATCCTCCCTTTTATTACGTATGCGTACAACACTGCACAACATGAAACAACTGGTTACAGCCCATTTTACCTTGTGTACGCTCGCGTTCCCCGCAGCTGCATCGACACCATCCTTCCTTTTTCTATACACAACAAGCCTTCCATCGCCGCCACACTCTGCCGAGCTGAAGAAGCGCGTCGGATTTTGGACTCCGCATTTTGGACTCACAGCAGCGCTCTAAACACCGCTAGGACGCCCGTCACCAGCCCATCTCCTATGACCCTGGCGATCGAGTGTGGTTGTGGACGCCACTACGGAAGCGTGGCTTGTGCCAGAAGCTTCTGTCTCACTACACTGGCCCTTGTGTTGTTCTTGAGCGCATCAGTGATTTGAACTACGTGGTCTCGCGCCTTACTGACAGTGGCCGATGCTCACGAAAGACCCAGGTGGTGCATGTTGCTAGGCTGAAACGATTCAGTCCTCGGGACACTGCTTATCTCGCCGTGGGTGGCTTCGTCTGCAGAGGGAGAAGTGTAACGTGCTTTATGTCGGCGACGGAGCGGAGGAGATCGGAGAGTAGAGGAAAACGAAGCTGGTCGGCCTGGCTGGTTTGAGCTCTCCGCCCAGTCATAAAACCTCTCGAAAAGACGTCCCAGGCGTGCTCAGTGCCAACTGAGTATGTGACAATATATTCATGATGATGATGTATATATACTTCGGTCGACCTTCTACCTGGAAACATCACTCAGGTACGCTGTATGTACTTCAATACTTTGTAGTTTTACATATTACATAGTGTATATTGCCGCACTACTACAGTCCTTTCTTACTATCACTACCCCCCCCCTTTTCCCCCTCCCCCTGTCCTTTTATTCCGACTAGCCGGAGCTCAGGTGTTTCAAGTTTCGATGGCAGATGCCGCTGCTAGGAACATCTGTTCCTTCCATATATATTGTTATTTTTATTGCTCTTCACAATAAATAGTTACTAACAACAACATAGTTGTATACTGCAGCATAAAGCAAGCAAGTAAAATATTTTATTTTGTGGACATGTGCGGTTTGCGTTTCGTTCCGGTCAGATTGTGCAGTTACTTTATCAATATCATGGAATGGTCGATTTAATCGACGATGCTGAGTTCAAGGACGTAAAATCTCACTGCAAATTGCGGGGGAACCAAAGGCAAAACAGACGGAAGCACAAACGCACTAAACATTCCCAGGAACCATTATTCAAAGCAAGCGAGAACTCATCCTTCATCATCACCACCGCAGCCTATGTCCACTGAAGAACAGACACCTCTCCTACTGATTTCCAATGAGCCCTGTTTGGTGTCAGCTGGGGCCACCTTACCACTACATACTTCCCAATACCTCTGCCCACCTGAGCCTATTGCTTCTCTTTCTATGCCAGCTTCTCTAAAAATCCATTTTTGGAAGTCATCCATTAAGTAGATCAATAATCCATATGTTTTTTACATGTCTGCACCCATCGTTCTATTTTAGAAGCACTTGCTGGGCGAGTTGGTGCACATCTATTGTAAAGGTAAAGGGCGAGCACTGCACTAGTGACACTGCTGTTGCCATGTGTAATGCGGAAAAGAACTGTCAGCGTAGATCCTGTTGATTTGTGGGCAAGTTTGAACCACCCACTCCGCCCCCCCCCCTCCCCCCGCCTCCCTTTTTAGGCACGTGTGTACACTGGCGATGTAAGCAGCATTGAGCCGAATACAACCGGTACATTGTTGGCGCTCTTTCTGGCTTTAGTGTCTCTCCTGTGTACATCTTTTATGTTTGCGCAACTGTCTCTTAATAATAGCTACCGTTCTACTTCGCCTGCTGAGGTGTTCAGTGCTTCTCTGTAATTCGTCTCCTGGTTGTCAATACTGCATTCCTATTTCATCGCTTCTTGTTAGAAAAAGAACCATGGATTAAAGCACCACACGGCGCCGAAAGCAAAAAAGTGTGTTCAAGTGCATCCTTGACAAGTGAGGGTTTGAAACCCCTAAATCAAAACAAATAAATAAATTCGATGAAATATGAAAAACTGAGAAAAAAGTGTATTGAAAAGCCAATGAAAATGCAGTGTCGTTATTCAAAAAGAGCGATACGTTAGAGACTTAAAACTGGCTCTCAAGTAAAAGAAAAGGTATGATGAACGATGTACGATCTATCCTTGTACCGCTCCTGCCTTGGCCACCAAATGGGGGCTGGCAGTATTGAATAAATAAATAAATAAAAAATAGCAATAGTAAAAACTGCGGGCTTGCTTCTCGCTGCTAAAATTTTCGGTGCAATCGTTGAGTACATAAACGTCATCAATAGATCTGCGCTTGGTTGGATTATGCGATAAAGAAAGAGTCTGGCACCAACCAAGATTTGCGAAAGAAAAATACAACGTTTGTCTGCGTTTTCCTTACAGAGACCAACCTGGCCCCGAACTTTAGCATTTTTTAAGCCCTCGTTGGAACCGCAACCTTTTTATTTCAATGTAGCTAAGCAGACGCCGGTAGCGAAACGAGAGGCTCCTTGCGGGATGCATATAAATGATGCCGACGGAAACTGAAACCACAGAAACCATGGGGGTTGCTCTTTTATTCTGGTTGATCAACTGAAATTAATAGTTGAGTCCAATTTTACCTTAAGGAAAATTCATGAAAAAGGAAAGGCAATCACATACCGCCTGTAGGATCCCAGCCGCCGCGGTGGCTGAGTGATTATGGTGCTCGGCTGCTGACCCGAAAGACGCGGGTTCGATCCCGGCCGCGGTAGTCGAATTTCTATGGAGGAGAAATTCTAGAGGCTCGTGAATTGTGCGATGCCAGTGCACGTTAAAGAACCCCAGGTGGTCGAAATTTCCGGAGCTCTTCACTACGGCGTCTCTCAGAGCCTGAGTCGCTTTGGGACGTTGAACCCCACAAACCACACAAAACAAAGGAGCTCGAGCACATTGGTTCCATTTAATGCTTGAATTAGTTTCTTCAATAATTAAGACAAAGCATGCAGTATATACGCCTTGCCTCTTATGGGTCTGCAAATAAGATGCCGTAGAGCGACTTAAAAACCAGATTCGCATCTACCAGCTTATGAGAAGCAGCTAGGAATTATTAGGATGTTATTAATTAAATGATGCTACACGAGGCATCCTGGCTGCTTCCGCTGCCATAACCGCAAATTCCGGTGCGAGACAATTACCGAGCCTTTCCTTTCCCAATGAACTTCTCATCCCGCCACAACAGCGGATCGCTAGTACAAGGCGTGCATCAACTGCTGGCAAACAGTCCATTACATCCTGTCGATTTAAAATCATTTGCCACCGAATAAGGAGGTGTTCGCTCGTCATTGATACAACTTGTATGTTCGCTTACGTCTAATACCAACAAACATCGAAGCCGCGGTGGCTCATTGGTTATGGTGCTCGGCTGCTCACCCGAAAGACGCGGGTTCGATCCCGGCCACAGCGGTCGTATCTGGATGGAGGCGAAGTGCTAGAGACCACCCATGTTCTGCGCGATGTCAGTGAACGTTGAAGAGCCTCAGGCGGTCGAAATTTCCGGAGCCCTCCACTACGGCATCTTCATAGCCTTAGTCGCTTTGGGACGTTAAATCCCACAAACCAAACCAAACCAACAAACATCCCCGCAAAAACAGGGCGACTTGCCTTGCGAGGTATCACGGACGCGGACGCTCAAAGCAAACGTGGGTAGGGATGACGCCGATATATTTGCATCCAAAAATGATTTGTTCATGGCAGAGGTTATCAAGTCACTCCAAGCCTAGGAATGCTTCCGGAAGCTGACTGCACTTCAATCCGGTAGCTGAAGAAGCAAGCTTCAATACTTTCTGCCAGTCAAATGAAAAATTAGACCACTAATGTCATCACATATTGCTTGTGAGTAGCTCATCAATTTTCGAGATGCAAGCACAGTTGAGCGCGAATCTGTCGCCTTGATTGCCGCCCTTCATTGATCCACAGAGATATGCTCGTGTCATTCGCCGACAGAGGCCGCCACAAACCCCATGCTTACGCTGCTGAAAATGTTGAAAATGGGGGCGCAAACAAAACGGAGACCGGGAAAGAAGACAGAACGAGCGCCACAACCGCGGATCGCTACTGCAAGGCATGCATCAACTGCTCGCAAACTGCCCTCTCCATCCTGTCGATTTAGGGTCATATGCCACCGAATAAGGAGGTATTGGCTCGTCATTGATAAAACTTGTCTTCTTTCCCTGTCTTCGTTTTGTTTGCGCCCCCATTTTCATCATGAACAGCTTCCAACTCGCCCCACTTTCCATTCTGCTGAACTCCTGAAAACTTTCCGGAACGGCTTCACGGTTATTACTTTCAGAAATCTCCCTATTCATATCTCCCTAGCTGTTTAGTAGTTCAAACCTCATAGAAGACACAGTTTACATGAGCACAGAAGAGTGCGACTATCCCTTTCTAAATGTTTGTCACTACACGTCTCTTTCAGAGAAGGTTGTCTTCTCGCAAAGAAACCATGAGGCCACACCGCGCTGTATTCAGGAGCCAGACATACTATGCATCTAGCGCCCATTACTTATTTAGTCAAGCGTGTTTGTACGTAAATTCACCAAATCCTGCCAAAAGATCGTTTAATCCCAGAACTGTGACTGCGAAGGTGGAGAGAACCATGTGATAACTAGTATTCAAAGGTTTAATAAGGGTGTTGACAGAAATGGTGTTGACGTTCGAGGTATCCGCGACGGGATGCAGACGCTAAGTAATGCTCATAGAAGTCAACAAACGAAAATATTGTCACTATGCAGTGACGTCTGAGCGTACAGATGGGAAAAACTGATCGCTCACATTGCATATTGTTATCTTGGCCATCATGACCAGCTAGCCGACATGCATGAATGATCAAGACTTCTTTTCGTTAGTGCTCTGCAATTAGATCACTACTAAGCCACGTGCACCGAACAAATTTTGCGATCTCATCAACCCATACCAAGAAAGCCGTGGCAGCTTACATAATAACAGCGCAAAAAGTAACAAGTCTGAATATCAAGACCAAGACGTTACCTAAACAGAAAAAGTTGCTATAACGCTTGCATTAGCCCAAGAAAGCATCGATGCTGTAGTCACAGACCCACAAGACGCATCCAGAAATGATGGCGATGGCCAAATCTCGAAGGCAGCAAGCAAGATTAGCGATTTTAATTGCATCACTGCCCAATGCTTCAGCTGAGAGAACGAGGCATCCCGGAGCGCACGTGGCCGGGAGCTGGCAAAACGGGCCTCTCCAAATAGAAAGGCAAGTATGCAAGCCCTAAACACATAGAGAACCCGACGGGAGCTCCTGAGAGTTCTACCAAAAGTTATCCACCTGGAAGCAAGCAATTCAACACGGAAAAGGAATCGGAGGCGGCAAACCCACACGTTCACCAGCGCTACCAAAGAAGCAAAATGAGACCAACTGCAAGTACTGCCGCGAACATGGAGACTGAGCACATGGCCCGGGCGTGCTAAGGGTACCCTAAAACCGCTGGTGGAAGGAAACACTGACCAGATAGGATCTGGAATCATAGCAGCAGCTGATATACAGGGCCAGGCAGGTGGTGATGGTAACCTTTATTCAATAAATTATTATCCCCCCTCCCCCCCACTGGGGAGACCATAAATACGGCGCTCCTACGCCCATTACCTGTTTTCTGCACACGCTGAACCAGCTGTCTCTGGTCACTTAAGGTGGACAGCACAGCCTCCTACTTCGCAGGTTGGGCGTACGGGATTGTCTCAGCAGCCTCCATGCTATCCTAGTGAGAAAGAGCGGCGTGTTCCCCGTATAGCGAACAAGCGGACAAGGCAGGTGTTCGTCTCTACCTGCCTCCAAACTACGGCCTCTTGCCGCGTCTGCTTTGTGAGTGAAGGGTACGTTTGCAACCCCAGGTAATATTAGCCGGGCCCTTACAGAATACTCAGCAGCCCCGAGGCGGCTGCCACAACAGCATAGAGTGAGATCCTTACCTCGAAGTAATTATCATCATCATCATCAGCCTCACTAAGCCCACTGCAGGACAAAGGCCTCTCCCATATCTCTCCAAATCTCCAATTAAACCTGTCCTGTGCCAACTGCGGCCCCCTCATCCCCTCAAACTTCTTAATCTAAACCACCCACCTAACTTTCTGCCGCCTCCTGCTACGCTTCCCTTCCATTGTAATCCAGTGTGTTGCACTGTTATGTTGCATCGGTTATGTCGCCTTCGCATTACATGCCCTGACCAACTCCATTTCCTCCTCTTGATTTTATTTAGGATGTCACTAACCCGTATTTAATCCCTGAGCCACTCTAACCTCGTCCTGAGTCTTAGCGTTACACTTATCATTCTTCCTTCCATAGCTGGCTGTGCTGTCCTTAAGTTGAACAGTTTTCGTTAGTCTCCACGCTGCGGACCCATATATGAGTACCGGTAAGAATCAGCTGTTGTGTACTTTTTTCTTGGGTTATATTGGTAAACTACCATTCATCATCTGTGAGAACCTGCCATATGCGCTTCACCCTATTCTTAGTCTTCAAGTTTTTTTACTTTGGTGATCCGGATCTGCGATCACTACCTGCCATAAGTAGGTGCATTTTACTTATCACTTCCAGCCCCTCGCTGCCAATTGTAAACTGCTGCTCTCTTCCGAGACTGGCGAACATTACCTTGCTTTTCTGCATATTCATTTTTAGAACCACAGTACGCTGTGCCAGTCTAACTCATTGATCACGTTTTGCAGCTCATCTCCTACGTGACTTAGCAAGGCATTGTTATCAGCGAACTGAAGATTACTGGGGTACTAAGGTAGATGCTTGCCTACGACGAGCTAAATCGACCAATCTTCCATTCGGAACAAGAGAAGCTGACGCAGGCCATGCAGGCCTGAAGCACCGACAACGGCGAAAACCCTTGAATTCAATAAACGTATGTTCCTCTCTATCACTTCTGCTCACTGTCTGCTCAAAGCATTTAGCGCATTTTCTTGCCAATAATGTCTCTTTTCTCCAGTCTAAACCTTTTTTTCCCTTTTAATTGCAATTTTTTTTTGTTCTCTGCTTACTTATCGCGACATCCATGGAGAGGTCTTGCGCATGCATCATTACAACTATTATAAATGTAGATTCCTTGGAGTGATTTCCTCGAATCGAGAGATCAAATTATTTAGAGAAAGTTAGCAATATTCACAGGTATATTATTTTGGAATTATACAGGGTCTGTTCTGAAAGTAGTAGGACTGGTTTTTTCCTGGGCGAACGGGCGGATGAGAGGTGGTCTGCGCGTGCAGGATTGTTGAAGGGGGATATTGGGAATTGGAAAAACAGCGCAATCAAAGACGAGACACAAGAGAAGGACAAAACACCGGCGCTGACTAACAACCAAATAATTTATTGCTACAGGCAAGGCAGCATATATATGAAATGGCACGAGTAAAAACACAAAATAAGCATGAGAGAAAGACACCGCACAACCACACAACTTGACTAAAAAAAGGCACGTCACTGATTAAGATACGCAAGTTCCTTTGAGAGTAGATTTATGGATGGGCTGCTGATACAGGTGTTACCGAGCCTACGGATATGGCAAGCCTCCGAAATGAGCCTTGTGGTCTCATCTTTATAACGGGCGATGATAGTGGTCCGATTGAGGTGCGCTTCGCAATCTTCACACTCAGCACAGTGCACAGCAAGGTGGTTTCTGCGAGACTTGCGGCAGTTTCTACATCGGTGAGACGGGACGATGCATCAACGATAGACTGCGTGAACATGCAAAAGATATAGAGAACAAGTCTCGCAGAAACCACCTTGCTGTGCACTGTGCTGAGTGGGAAGATTGCGAAGCGCACCTCAATCGGACCACTATCATCGCCCGTTATAAAGATGAGACCACAAGGCTCATTTCGGAGGCTTGCCATATCCGAAAGCTCGGTAACACCTGTATCAGCAGCCCATCCATAAATCTACTCTCAAAGGAACTTGCGTATCTTAATCAGTGACGTGCCTTTTTTTAGTCAAGTTGTGTGGTTGTGCGGTATCTTTCTCTCATGCTTATTTTGTGTTTTTACTCGTGCCATTTCATATATATGCTGCCTTGCCTGTAGCAATAAACCATTTGGTTGTTAGTCAGCGCTGGTGTTTTGTCCTTCTCTTGTGTCTCGTCTTTGATTGCGCTGTTTTTCCAATTCGTAAAACATGTACCAACCAGCCCGTATTTGCCCTCTTCTGGAATTCATATTGGGAATGCTGGGGAAAATCGCCAGTCGGCTCTCGGCCGTTGAAGAGAGGAGGTCGCTTGTACTGTGAGCCCCTGTCGAAACGTCTCGTCACGCAGAATAGTCGAGCGTTTACTCGATCAGCGATACGCGATCAAATTTTAAGTAAATCTTGGTAAAACGGGCAAGAAGACTCATAACATGATTAAGGAGGCCTACGGTGACGCTTCCATGGGTAGATCAGGTGTTTTTTGAGTGGCACAAGCTTTTCCGAGAAGGTAAGGGAAGAGTGGAGGAAGACGACCGCTCCAGACGCCCTTCGACCAGCATGACCAACGAAAATGTGTAGCGAGTGAAACATTTACTTAACAGTGATCGTAGAATGAGTATCAGAGAATTGCTGATGACTTGAGCATTCCTCAAACCCAAGTTTTTGAGATCGTGGCAAAAAACTTATCCATGAGGAAAGCGTGCGCGAAGTTGGTGCAGGGAGTGCTGTCAGAGGAGGAAAAAGCCAACCGGTAGGATCTTCTTTATTATGTGAATGAGGACCCCGATTTTTTGCCCAGCACAAGGCGGCAACGCTGCCTCAGGCCCCCTACAGCCTTGACTTGGCCCCTCCAGACTTTTTTCTATTCCCGAGAATAAAATCCACGCTCGAGGGGAAACATCACGGATCGGTAGAGGTGGTTCAACAGGCCGTGACGAGGGAGCTAAACAGCATTCCGGTCCAGGCGTTCCTGGAGGCGTACGAAAACTGTAAAACTCATTGGCAGCAACGTGTAGGTGCGGAAGGGTGCTACCTTGAAAAATTGTAATCGTTTGTCCTATTATATTGAATAAATTTTGTTTAAAAAAATCAGTCCTACTACTTTCAGAACAGACCATGTACACCGTAAGAAATGAAAAGTTTGCACTATTGTCGGTGTTATGTTGTTACGTCGCGTTCGACTTTTCGTGGCCGTATGTACCAGAGCACGCGAGGCCTCTCGGTTCTTAAGTGTCTATCCGAATTCAGCCAGTTTAATCTTCGGAGCTTCGGTGATGCTATTTTTCCGAATAAAATTCAGTTCATAGTTCTTCGCGCCTTGCTGTGTGTCCCTTCTTGTTCGTCGTCTCTGTGCGCTGCCTCGTAGCAATAAATCTATACCAACTAGCCCAAGTAGCCGTTCTAGCACGACGTTATTAAACTTTATCCTCCCCCTTTTTCTTGTGCTCAGTCTTTCCTAGCACCAGGGTTTTTTCCAGGGACTACTCTACGCAATAATTGGCCAAATTATTTCAGCTTTAACTTGACTTTAACTGCCACTTAGCACTCAGGGTTGATTGCAGCTAGTAATCTGTCATTTGACACCCTTGCAGTCTAAGGAACTTTCATGAGTCTTCGGCTGCAGAACAGATCAAAAGCATAAATTTTTCGACGCTCAGACTTTTTTATGGTCCAAATGTCACAGCCGTGCATTACCATTGGGAAAGCCGCAGCTAGAATTATATAGATATTTGTTTCCAAAGTGATCAATCTGCTACTTAATACGCTTTCAGAGTTAGCCGTAACATCCTACCAAGCAGTCAGCGCCTTTTAATCTGATGGTTGCTGTCACCTTCTGTGGTAATGTTGGAGCAAAAGAACATAAAATCTGTCAGTGCTTCCATTTCTTCCACTTCTATTTGCCAGGAAGTAACGCTTAAAGGTGCCACGGTCGTTGCGTTTTTATTGCTGAGTTTCAAGCCAACTTTTGCGCCCTCCTTTTTCACTCTCAACAAAATGCCCTTGAGTTCCTCTGCACTTCCTGCCAATAGCGTGGTATTATTGGCAAGTCTGAGGTTATTTATGCTCCTTGCGTCTGTCTTCACTAAAGCTTGGAAGTCATCAAACCGGCATTTTTCATCACTTACTCTCCATATAGGCTAAATACGTAGGGCGGCAATTTGCAGCCTTGTCCCAATCCTTTCCCAATTTGGAACCAATCAGTTGATCCTTGTCCGGTTCTCTTGCCCCACGTAGAGGTTCCCCAGGATGAAGGCCAGATGGCCTAGCGCAGTCAATGAAGAAGTAAATACTTTTCTGTAAATCTTTTGCTTCCTCTATGACCCAGCCTAAGTTGACAGTCTCCTCTCTATTTCCTCTGCTCTTACGAAATCTTTCCTGCACTTGTGTTAGCTCTCGACTGGCATACTGCTGAAGCCTAGGTGAAGGCTGAAGCCTAGGTGATGGGAAATAAGCGCACTTGTAAGGTAGTTAGAACTTTTTGGCCCTGCCTTTGTTGAGAATTAAGGTCTAAGCTGATTTCTTCCAATTCTCTCGTCATTGCAGGTTTTCCAATTTCGTTGGCAAATTGAGTGCAGAATTTTAACTGAATGTTTTTTATTATTTAGAATGGGTCAACTTGAATCCCGTCATTCCCGCTAGCTTTGATGTTAGTAATGCTGCCTAAGGGCCACTCGACTTCACTCTTTAAGATGTTCCCCACATCCTTGCGTTCACCGTGGACATCCAAGGCCTATTTTTTATAGCTCTCCTCTGTGTTCTTGCCCCTTTTCTTTATCCCCTTTGCTTTTATTTGGTTCCTGCCTTGTTCGTCCTTTATCATGCTCATGTTTTCACAAAACTTTCCCTTGGTTTGTAATGGAACAGCGAAAAACAACGGGACAGGACAGGAGACAGGCACTGAATTACCAACACGTCCAAGCTGCTGTTCTTGTAAACTTCCCTTCCTACCTGGAATTTCCTTGTAGAGATCTCTACTCTTCCCATGCTAGTTTTCTTCGTTTTCTTTGCATGGCTCTTTGAAGACGGTTTTCTTACCTTTGCTTGCTATTCTCTGGATGTGAACTGGGCTTGGCAGTTGTGCCACGGCACAGTTATCGAATCTGGCTTACTTCATCATGCAGGTTAGTGAACCGGTCAGTCTACTTGCTAAAAATCCGGTTATTATTTCCTGATACAGCTGCCGAGCGCGAGATATTTGACCGCTATTTGTGCCGAGTGTTGTCATAGCGTACGGTCCCTATTATGGTGATACTGAAACAAACCCTGGACCTAACAAATTGGATATAGTTCTGGCTGAATTAAAAAAAAACTGCTTGATGGACAGCAACACTAACCTCTGAGCTGCAAGATATAAAAGGACGTACGCTTTCAATCAACAGAACGATATCCGATTTCAATAGCCTCCTCACTGAACTAAAAGGTCATTTTCAGACTGTCTACAGTTAAATCCGACGTTGAAATAATTCAGTCAACAGCTAGACAGACAGCTCTTTTGGTTCAAGACATACAGCTTCGTCTAGACGATGTTGAAAATCACTCTCGCAGGAAAAATCTCATTTTCTACGATCTGCCTGATTCATCCCCCGTGTGGAGAGATTGTGCTCGACAAACTAGCCACCCTGCATACGCTATGCCTTGTGACCTTGAGCCTGACTAGAGTTTGGAAAAAGGCTAACATTATCTTAATTCATAAGAAAGGAGACGTCAAGGACTTGAAAAATTACAGACCGATCAGCATATTCTCTGTTGCCTACAAGGTATTTACAAAGCCAATCGCTAATAGGGTCACGACAACCTTAGACTTCAATCAGCCAAATGATCAGGAAGGTTTTCGTAAAGGATACTGGACAATAGACCATATTCACGCTATCAATCAGGTGATAGATAAATGCGCAGAATATAACCAGCCTCTATATAGCATTCACTGATTACGAGAAAGCATTCGACTCAGTAGAAACCTCAGAAGTCATGCAGGCATTGCGGAAAGTGGACGTAGAAGAGTGGTATGGGAAAATATTGGAAGGTATAACGATTGCGCAGCTACCATAGTTCTCCATAAGTCAGCAAAAAAATTCCAATAAAGAAAGGTGTCCGGCAGGGAGATACGATCTCGCCTATGCTATTCACTGCCTGTTTACAGGAGGTATTCCGGGGCCTGAAATGGGACCAGTTGGGGATAAGCGTTAATGGAGAATACCTGAGTAATCTGCGATTCGCTGATGACATTGTCTTGCTAAGTCACTTAGGACATGAGCTGCAAAGCATGATCAACGAATTAGACAGGGAGAGCAGAGCAGTGGGGCTAAAAGTTAACATGCAGAATCCAAAGTAATATTGAACATTCTAGCAAGAGAACAGCAGTTCACAATTGATGGCGCGGTGCTGGAAGTAGTAAGAGAATATGTATACTTAGGGCAGGTAGTGACAGCTGATCCGGATCATGAGAGGCAAATAACTAGAAGAATAAGAATGGTATGAAGCGCATTTGGCAGGTTCTCTGAGATCATGAATCGCAGCTTACCAATAACCCTGAAGAGAAAAGTATACAACTGCTGTATCTTACCAGTACTCACCTATGGGGCAGAAACGTGGAGGCTAACAAAGAGGGTTCAGCGTAAGTTAAGGGCAACGCAGCGAGCTACGGAAAGAAAGAAGATAGGTGTAACGTTAAGGGATAGGAAGAGGGCGGAGCTCGTGAGAGAACAAATACGGGTTAACGACATCCTAGTCGAAATCAAGAGGAAGGCTTGGGCAGGGCATGTAATGCGAAGGCAGCATAACCGCTGGTCCTTAAGGGTAACGGAGTGAATTCCAAGAGAAGGCAAGCGTAGCAGGGGGCGGCAGAAAGGAGGTGGGCGGTGGGCCACTGCGTCGGTAAGAAAATTGGGATGAGATAATAATTGTACCCCTCAGAAATATTTTTGCAGCATTGTAGCAGACATTTAATACATTAATATCGTCTATTAATTATTTTGATTGCTTCTATCGGAATTTGTGAGAAACATGATTAACAATATAGTTTCAGAGCTCAGGATATCTCACCAATGTATGTTTTTTTGGAAAAAGGGGGGACTCATTAATATTCTAACCATTAGAACTCGCAGAGTAGCGACTTGCAATTATTTTTCACTCAATGCTTTTACAATAAACTCAATTTATTTTTTATAGAATTGAGCTGGCTTTTTGTGCTCTTCATATTTGCAATATGGCACTAAAAAACCTTCAGTTGTGCGCTCTGTCTGCTCCATGTCCCGCTCCTATCAATTTGTTTCTGTTAAATTCGGATGAAATATTTATTTATTTATTAGAAATACCTGCAGCGCCCGTAGGCAGGGAGGGTGAGGATACATAACAGAACAATAGGCCAGCAAAAAAAGAGAAAGAAAGAAAAAAAAGCAATAGAACAAGGCATGACACAGCAAGTACAAAATGAATGAAATATGGAACAACAAGGCATGACAAAATAAAAACAAAAAAAGAAAGCCAACTGCGCACTCATACATCAGACAGCAACGCGCGGAACATAGCTTCGGAACGGCACTCAACAATTTCATGGGGCAGCCGATTCCAGTCATGAATGGTAGATAGGAAAAATGCATTTTGATAAGTGTTAGTTTTGCATTTAATTTCTCTAATCTTCCATCCATGGTCAAGTCTGTTTGACCTGAAATGCGGTGGAAACAAATAATTTTCTTATTTATTTTTATTTTTAGGTGAAAGATTTTATAGAGCATTTCTAACCGGGAACTCGTACGGCGTTTCCGCAACAGCTCCCATCCCGGCGTTAGTTTAGACAAACCGAGCGGCAAAATTCTGAATACGCTCAAGCATGTCGGTTAAATTTAATGTTGGGGGGTGCCAAACAACACAAGCATACTCCAATATTGGCCGAATATAGGTGAAATATATAAGCTCTTTAACTTTTAGTGGTGCTATTTTAAAATTTCTTAGAAAATTTAACATGCCATAAGCTTTAGCAGAAATGTGCCCGACGTGCTCGTTCCAGGTGAGATTGGACGAAAAGTAAACGCCGAGGTATTTATAGTAAGAAACTCTAGAAAGTCGGCTAGAATCTAGTTTGTATTCAGCCAGGGAAGGGTGATGCTTGCGTGTGAAAGAAATAAACTGACATTATATTGGGTTCAGAAACATCTGCCACTTCAAACACCATTGTTGTACGCGAACCAAGTTGCACTGCAAATGACAAGAATCTGAAGAACTGTTAATAACATGGTAGATAACAGAATCGTCAGCATATAAACGTATTAGAATGGAAAGTTGGGCGAGTTGGTATACGTTCATTTTGGGTTCCTCTTTCATGTAAAAGAGTATATATAGGACAGACCGGCCGATGTATAAATATTCGACTTAGGGAGCATCTTCGTTCACTATCAGATTCAAACTATTCGCATCTAAAAGAGCACTGCAAAGCTTGCAAGCTTGAAAATAAAAAAGTATGCAGACCTTTAGTCGCGCACACACGTATTTTATTCCGCCATAGAGATAAGACGACAAGGGAGCTCATTGAGGCATATCATATTCGGAAAAGACGGGGTGAATGCGTCAGTCAGCCTTCCTTATTGATGGTCGATAAAGAGGTCGCATTTCTTGACAACACGTGATTTGTGCTGTGTTTTTTTAGTGGCTTTTTGTGTTTTTTTCTGGCTGTATATTGTTTTTTCGGTTAATCACAGTGTTCTAAAAATCGCGTTGTAAGGTTTGAATCTTGACACATGATGTAGTTCTTAGACTGTTGTTAGTCTGGGCATGTGCGCGAGTGACGTCAGGTCATGTGACTTTTTAACTATAAATGTCTGTTTTTTCTGAATAAAAAATAGTTGTGAGTCAGCGCTCGTCCGTGTGGTTTCCTTCATCTTTGTCTTCCGTCCTTTTCGCGCTGTTTTTTCCACCCAATATAAACGTATTTTACAAATCATATATTTAGAAATGTCATTAATATAAACTAGAAACAGCAGAGGTCCTAAAACAGATCCCTGCGGTACCGCCGATGATACAGGAACAAAATCAGACTGGGAACCATTAATCAATACACGTTGTTTACGTCCCTGCAGGTAACATTATAGCCAGTTTAGAAGAGAAGTTGGAATCTTGATTAAAGATAGTTTATACAGTAGCAAATCATGAGGTACCAAATCAAACGCTTTCTTGAAATCTAAGAAAATGCAATCCGTTTGTAGACCCTTGTCAAATGAAGAAAAAATATCATGGCTAAATTGTAAGGGCTGCGTCGTACACGGGTAACCTGATCTGAAACGATGCTGAGCTTTAGTGAAAAATTCATTTTGTTCCAAATGCTTCATCATTGCGCTATATATTATGTGCTCAAACGTTTTGCAGCTAATACTTGTAAGCGAAATCGGCCTGTAATTAGCAACTATGTTTTTTAGGACCACACTTATGAATGGGCACCACGTTAGCGTTTTTCCATTGCTGGGATATTATTCCTGTATCTAACGATTTCATGTGTAGAATAACTAAGTAATGAGCAATGATTTCAGCGCAGACCTTAAAGACATGACCGGGAACATCTTTGGGCCCGCTTGCCGAAGACACCTTTAGGTTATTTAGCAGGTTTAACATACAGTTGTATGTAATTGTTAGCTCAGGCATTGTCTCTTGCACATGGACATCCATGACTGGCATTTCATGATGCGAGTTCGCTGCGAAAACACACTTAAAATAATCATTGAAACAGCATGCCTTATCAAAATCATCAGTTATAGGTTCAGCGCCGTCATTCAGTCCCGGAATACCGACTGATTCACGGCCATTAACTTTATGAAATTTCCATAGTTCTTTTGGATTACTCTGAATTTTAGCACCTAACTCATTCATGTACGTTTTTTTTCGCAGCTTTATTTGTAACTTGTATGTCCGTTCTAAGAGCACGCACCTTTTCAAGTACTTCCGTGTTCCGGTATTTTTTGTACGTGTTTAGGAGACGACGCTTTTTCTTAATGAATAATTTAGTTTCCCGAGTTACCCACGGCTTGTCCTTGCGCCGCTTAGCTGATATGTTTTTTAATGGAACATATTTGTCAATGAGCACATTAAGTTTCTGCTTAAATATGTCCCACAGCGCAGTAGCATCGAAACGCTGGCTCATGAATATGAAGTCTTGTAAATAGTTGGCTAGCTAGCTAGATACTAATGAGTAATCGCCTCTCTCATAGAAGAAGATTTTCCTGGGGTGCCTGTGTGGCACTGAAGGCTGGGTCATTGGCACGTGTGCAACGACACAGTCGTGGTCACTGATACCTGGGATAATATAACTATCACGCACAAGTGAATCTCGGTTAGAAAAAGCAAATCTAGAAAAGACGAGGAACCATGGCATGATCTGGTTGGCTCCTTAACAAACCGATACAGGTCGTTTGCAATAATGAGGTCGCGGAAATCAACGTACAGCTTTGACAGGTTGGTAAGGACTGGTTTATTGTCAACCCATGTAACTTCAGGCATGTTGAAATCACCTCCAATGATGTAATCGTTGTGCATCTTACTTATGAATTCAGAAAGAGATACAAATATATCTGGACTAGCCCGCATAGGAGAACGATAGAAACAGCCAAGTGTAAGCAGCTGCCCGTTCTCTAAATGTAGATTCCGCCAAACAGATTCTTCGCAGCCATTAAGTTTCGGCAGAGCAGAACAGCGAATACTCGAGTGAATGAGCAGGAAAACGCCACCTCCACGTGAGTGCCTATCCCAACGGTAAGCTTCAAAATCTGCTGGAAAGACTTCGGAGCTGTGAATTGATTCGTTCAGCCAGGATAGAGTACCCATGACCACATGCGGTTGGACTGAGGAAATAAGCGTGGCAAAATTATCAGTTTTATTCTTTATGCTACGGCAGTTCACCACAAGTATAGTAAGATCAGATATGGACTGAACACTGGCAAGACCGCCGTGAATGAGGCGCTGGAACCCATTGCGCAGCTGCCTGGCCCTTTGCTAAGGTTTATGCTGGTCTTGAAGTGGGTTATAAATGAACCACTTTTTGTTGATTAGCATTTTGTCATAACGAAATATTGTTTCTTGTCGTTGTTTACTAATTAGCGCTTCAATATTTGTGTTTCCAAACATACCCACATTATTCTTTCCAGGAAACCAGAGCCTTCTGCGTTAAGATCTTTATCCGCAAAGCAGTAGATTTGTCCAAGCGTAAAATTTAACGAATTGAACTGCTAATGGCGGTGATAGATCAAACGATGCAATCGCAAACTTTACAGCCCTTGACTCCTGCGTAAACGACCTTGAAAGCTAGAGACAGTGCACATACCTTCGTGCCCGAATTCCCGGCACCCGTAGATGCAGACACGTACAAGCGCTAAAAAACACGGACAGAGAAGAGACTTGGACAACACGAGCGCTTACTTTCAACTGAACTCGTGTTGTCCAAGTCTCTTCTCTGTCCGTGTTTTTTAGCGCTTGTACGTTTCTGCTATGAACCAACTAGCCCAAAGGTCTGTGCTCCCGTAGATGCGTTGAGGAAATAGCAATTTAATTCGAGCTTCTATGCAAACATCTGCTTTTTAACAGCACTGTGGAAGATATCAAGGTACAACACATACTTACCATTAGACTCAATGTGATCTAATCAAGCGTGCACCCTATACGGCTAATTGTCCAGTTTTTAAAAGAGATAGACTTTGGCTTTAAGGCATGCAATCGACGCATCGCCTGGTGGGCAATAATTGTTAACGTCCATTACAAAGAAATTTTTCTGTGGATATTTTACTAAAATTAAGCCCCTTCCTTGCTTCCAGATGAATGTTGTGTCTTAACAGAGCTTCCACGGTGCGATCACCCAAGCAATCACACATAGATGCAGCTCACCTGATCGACCTCTTCCCACCCTTTGCCCTTGCCAGACTGTCTGGCTGCTAACGTGTAGACGAGAGGGGGCTCTTCACTGAAGCCTTCTTCTGCTCGAGGTGTTGTCCAGGTGACGAGGAAGTCAGTTCGTACTGCACCTATGCGAGGTGAAGCACGGAACAGCCCTGATGGTGGCTTACCTCTCCCAGTGGTTGGCCAACCTTCTGTAAAAAAATATCAGAAATAAATTGACCACCATCACTGTATCTGCTACTAGTAGAGACCACAAACCTGAAAATTTTATTGTTCTAATGAAGATCAATACAGTGACTACTGAATACAGTTGTTCCTGAATGCGGTCATATGAGCACTGTCTAGAACCTGACTTGCTGACCAGCAAACACGCATATCTACGTGTACCTATATATCATGATTCCTCACCTGTTCTAATACTAATCCCGAAGACCACGACGTGCGCCAGGAAATCGTTGTATGCCTGTAGCCAGGAGAAAGCTATCGGGTACGACAGTTAACAAGCTATTTTGGATGGCCACACTATCTACATGGGAAATACTTAGAGGCAGCTAGGTATGATGCATCACTAGTGAGAGCACTGCAATCCTACGGTGTCGTAGAGGCTGAGATACGTTTCATCGCGCGGGGCCCTACAATGTCCGAACACTTTGATCGAGAAAGAAAGTAAAATTTCTAGGAGCGACTTTTGGCGACATATACGCATAGTCCGTTCAGCAGTTCAGTTAGCAAATTAACCTCATGCACTGCGTAAATTTAAGGCGAAAATGTTCTGCTTGCTTGGAGCAAACTTCGACAGTGCCGCTGCAATGGAACTCCTGCAGGAGGACTTCACTTTTTTACATTAGACATTTGCATTTCGTGAGCCCGCAGCTTACTGACCTTGTGACCTTGGCGGCCAGCACAGCGGGGCGGACTAGAAACGACGTCACTGGGCATGAGCACAACGCTCCGCCGGCCACAGGTTTTACGGCGCCGCGCGCTCGCCCGCTCGTCTAGTCACCCAGCGGTGAGCGCCCAGTGACCGAGCGAGCGAGCGAGGCTTCGGCTTGACTTCATGATCACTGTGCCAAACTTTTTTTTTCTTTTTGTTGTTGTTGTTGCGAAAGCAACACTTCGACAGGCAAAGCAAAAGACCTCAGGTGGCCGCCTTAGCAGGTCGAAATGGTCGTGACGTCACAGTGAGCGAAATTCAAACGGGGCCAATTGTACTTCGGCTAGTAACCATACAACTAATTGAAGGGATCGTATAGTCATGCTCCAAGTAAGTGGCACTGAGTTGAGTTAATTGCTTAATTAACCAATTAGCCTTATTAAGCTTTCTAGTCAGACCAGATAAATAAATACAACCGAGTAGGAAATTGGTGGAGTTGGGCAATGGAACTAGGGTCTCCGGAGTGCGATACGAGCACGCAAACCACTCCGCCATGCCAGCTCTTTTAGTTTTTTATTGCCTGGCTTTGACACATAAACATTGAACAAAACAAGCAATCAACAAAATACATTAAACGCTTTGTAGTACAGAGGGCAAAACGCATGTCTAGAACACGCTCTGAGCGTGTTTCGGGCGTAACACGCGATAACTAGTGATAAGATTTGGTTAAAGATGGTCTGGATGAAAACATGTGCTGTTAAACTCATAGAATTTCATCGTCATTTTTTGCTTTCTTGGTCGCAGTGGCTTTGGGAGCTCCGGAACGCACAGTTTGGTTGTTCTAGGCATGCGTTTTGCCCTCTGTACATACACACGGCACTGGCGTGGTCAGCCAGCATGAATCTGGCTTCGTCAGATTACAATTCACGCAAATTGCACAGCGGCTCTAGTCCGAGAGCCACTCCGGAGGCTCCGCAGCGGCTCTCTGGATGGTCAGAAAACAGTCCATGCTTTCCCGAAAGATCTCGGACAGGTCTTGCGTCTTTGACAGAATGGTAGCCTGCCATTCTGGAGCGCCACATACAGTGGAGGCCTATCAGCATTATTAAGTCAAACGGTACCTCATCCTCATTTTCAACAGATAAGTCACCATCGTAAAAAACCAGCGCTTACGAACACGGACAGAGGACAAGGTGAAACAGACTGACGGCGCCGTCAGTCCGTTTCACCTTGTCCTCTGTCCGTGTTCGTAAGCGCTGGTTTTTTTACGATGGATCAGCACCAACTCGCCCAATCCTCAGTTCTTCTGCAGATAAGTCACAGATGCCATAGGCGTCTAGTGGTCATTCTTTCTTTCGGGTTCGCTGCAATACATCCCAAAAAATAAACCCCTTCCTAACAGCGTTAAAAAATGTTGTCTGTTGTTTCCGGCTTAATGTAAATTAAACAGTGAGATCCCCAGGGTAAAAATAATTCCTTTCCCTCTAAAAATTTTTTAACCGGTAGGGTTCCGGTGTTGAGCTTAAAAAAGAAGGTTTTTGTTCATGGTGGCACCTGCATTCTTTAACTTTTCAATTCAACTTCAATTCAGCTTTATTTCAACATTTTACAATGTTAACAGTCTCCCAGGCAAAAAGCTGTAGCAACAGCTTGACGAGGCCTGGAAGCCGGCGGCAGGCAACAGTGACAGCAGTACAAAAAATTCTAAAGAAGATATCAATTGCTATACTTAAAGAAAACAGTCACATTTTATCATAAATTCAGAAAAATAAGAGGTGAAGTAAATGAATAAAAAACGATATCGAGAGGTTATACAAAGACTTGGGTTAACATGCACCTGATACTGCAAGTGTGAGAGGTTAAACTACCACGTGTATGTTTTTATTGTACGAGTTACCGTTTTACGCCAGAATCAGCAAACACGGGTCACTCCAGAAACATTGAACGCAAAATTTCGCGCGTTATTCGAGCGTTATTAAAACTAGGTAGATTGATCTTATTTAGTAACACTGGCGATGTGTAACTTAATTAGTGGAGAAGGTAATTAATTCGGTGGTGTGAAATCAAACATTTTTCAGGGGCACGTGATTTAGAAATATTGCAACGCAACGTTGCACCTGAGAGTGTCATTAAGAATTCTTTATACATTTCATTAGCAAAACGAAAGTGGTAGAGAAGGCGGTAACTGTAAAGAGACTCGATATTGATGACATGATGCTCACGAAATAGTTCAACTGAACGATGTAAATATGTTACATTGTTTATGGAACGCATGGCTTTTTTTCCTAGACGCAGAAGTGTATCGACGTTTTTTTTTTGTAGACGTTACTACTACTACTAGTACCCCTTACTAGTGTGCAATAGTTAAGGTGTGAACGGAAGAGTGCGTGGTAAACTTGTAGTCTAATGAATATCGGAAAGAGATCACGCGTTCGAAATAAGGCACCTACAGCAGATGAGAGTTTTTTAGCTTTTTGCTCAACATGACTGTCCCATGTCATCGTCCCAGGTGTCGTATTCTCCAAAATACGACTCCAAATACGACACCTAGTATTTTATGTTCTTTCACGATATCTATTTCGTTAGGTTCTAATTTTAGCTCATGACTAGGGGCCAAGCGTTCCTTTTTAGGCGCAAATAAAATTGCTTTTGTTTTTTCCCCATTCATTTTTGAGATGTTTGTTTCCGAAAACACCTCTGCCTGGGCCTCCACTGTACAAGGCCCTGTAAAAGGGCACTGGGAAAACTACATCGCACAAAAAACGGTACAGTTTCTACTTCCTGACGCGACAGCGGATAGTCGCAGGATCATGGGCTCGAGCGGCGATGGCGGCCGTCGCTGGCCGCGGAAACAGGTTTACCAACGACAAAGAAAAGAAATACGAGATCGTTCTGAATATCCTGCCCACTGGTCGTGTCATTTTAAACACAGGGTTTCTACGCGGTGACGTGTGTGTGAGACCCTACAGGGTCGAGGACTCCAGAGACACCCTCGCCAACGTTGGTGCGCTGCCCGATGTTGTGGCGTTGGGGGCGTACCAACAAACCACGTGTGGGCGGTTACGTTTAGTAGCGCGGATGCCGCAAAGAAACTGGCCGCCTTGAAGGAGCTCGAAGTTCGGTTTGGTTTATTGGGGTTTAACGTACCAAAGCAACTCAGGCTATGAGGGACGTCGTAGTGAAGGGCTCCGGAAATTTCGACCACCTGGGGTGCTTTAACGTGCACTGATATCGCACAGTACACGGGATTCTAGAATTTTGCCTTCATCGAAATTCGGCCGCCGCGGCTGGGTTCGAACCAACGTCTTTCGTGTCAGCAGTCGAGCGCCGTTACCACTGAGCCACCACGGCGGGGCGGAGCTCGAAGTGAAGGGACGCCGTTGCATCGTCTTGGAGCCGGAAGACCACCAGGTGAAGTTGCGCCTGCACTGGATGCAACACGGCGTCGCCGATGAGGACATCCGTACGGCATTCGCGGCGTTCGGGAACGTTGCCAAGGTCACCCGGAAGCGTTGGCGCGTTGCCGGTATGAAGGAGAAGCGGTCCACCCCGAGGACCGTGCTCCTAAGATGAAGTCAGGCATGAAGGTGGACGACCTGCCCCACCAGGTTCGAGTCGCTGGCGAGTTGGCTCTCGTGGTGGTGCCTGGGCGGCCGATGCAGTGTCTGCGCTGCGGCGGCACGGGGCACGTTCGCCGCGATTGCAAGATGCCCAAGTGCTCGAAGTGCCGACGCTATCGACACTCGGAGGCTGACTGCGTTCGAACCTACGCGTAGGCTATCGGGTGCGTAGCGGCGAGCGGCTCCGCAGAACTCATGGACGACATGGACGTCGTCGAAGCGGAGGAGGCAGCGAGTGGTGCTGACGACGCGGGCAAAACGGAGGGGGCGGTGGTTCAGCTAGCAGTTGCGAGGAGCAACACCGATATGACGGTCGCACAGGAGAGCGGGTCGCCAACTAGTGACCCATCTTTGACACGTCTGGAGGCGGCAAAGTTGGAGCCAGCCCGCCAGTGCCCGTGGCCGTGGAATCAAAGGTGGCCAGCGAGGATCAGGACTAGAAGGCCAACGCCCGCATGACTACCGGCGTCACTACCCAGGCGAAGCGTCCGCATGCTGAGATCAAGCCCGACGGGGAGAAGTCACCAGAGCCCAGCGTCGAGCAACCACCGGCAAAAGCGCCTCAAGCACGACGGTCCAGTCTGCGGCCGCGCCCAAAGGTTCCGTGCGACAAGCGTCGCGGCGACAAGGCGCCTCCTGACCAGGGGCAAGTGTTCGCGCAAGGATGACACCGGCGGGGACGGCAACGTCTAGAGACATGCTAGACGCGGGAGGTCAGCACCGTGCTTTCGGTCTCTTCTTCCTATGTAAAAATGACTCCTGCATCTCCGTCAATGTTGCCACCCTAAACGTAAGAGGTCTGGCAGGTAAAAGAAAACAAAGCCAGCTGTACCGGCTTATAACGGAGCAAGATATTGATGTACTGGCTCTGGAGGAGACTAAAGTTGACGGCGAAAAAGAGACCGGGAGCATGGTGCTACGTTTCAGGTCTAGGTACTTTGCCGTCATTAGCCATGCTATGGGCTCATCGGCTGGTTGTGTTCTTTTTGTTAAGAAGTTGCCTGGGCTAGAGGTACACGGTCATCATTTGCGCATGTCGGGTCGATACTTGACACTCAATTTTTTGCTGAGAAACGCTGACTGGCGTATTGTCTGCTTCTACGCGCCTAATGAGGTTGATGGCCAAGGCGCATTTTTTCAAAATATCGAAGAACGCCTTAGCATGGACAGAGAGCTTATTTTATGGGCGATTACAACTGTGTCCTTAACCCGCACGACAAGACAAGCATACGCGGTTTTCGAGATAAAAGCACTCAAGAGTTGTTGCGAATGATCGAGAACTGCAACCTAGAGGATGTGGCACGGTGTATCAAAGGAGCGCGTGCTCTAAAGTACACACGATTCGAGGGCTGAAGTCATACACGGCTAGATCGCATTTATGCATCTCTGGATACCGTACCTATATGCAATAGTTATGGAGTTCTGCTGGTATCATTTTCTCACCATTGTTTGCTTCAGTGCAGTATCTTTAAGAAGGGGAATGGTTTTTCTTGAGAAATGTGGAAGTTAAATGACACGGTACTTGAGGACGAATTTTATAACCCAACTGTAACAGAACAAATCGCAAAAATGAAACCAAATAGAAACATGAGAATATGGCAGCTGTGGGAGCTCACTAAGGAAACTTTAAAATTAAATGCAATACAAAGAGCTACCTGTAGGCGAAACAATAGGAAACGAAGCTAAAGGCACGGCTTGAGAAGATACTAAAACGGGAATGCCGAGCGCGCGGTAAATGGATAGAATACATAAGCAACACCAAGCAAACCTAGAGCTAATCGAAGAAAAACTTCATCGGGGAGAGCTGGTGAGGGCAAGGGCAGAAGACATAGCTGCGGATTAGGCGCTAACAAAACGAGCGCTTGGTTTAGAAAAAGCTCGTGCCGAAAGAAACCACATTAACGAAATAGAATGGAGAGGCGCTGTAACAATGGAGATTGATAACATCAAAGAAGCCTTTTTCAAGCATTATCAGGCGTTCTTCGTGTCGCATCCGATTGATGCTAGCACATTTAACGAGCTTTCAAGCCGAGATACCTCGTCTTCACAACAAAACAAAAGACCGATTAGAGCAGGATATAACGCTAGGGGAAGTGGAGCAAGCAATAGACAGTTTAAATCCCGGTAAGTCGCCTGGACCGGACGGGTTCAGTGCGGCTTTCTATAAAGAATTTAGCATGTTATTTCCCCGGTCTTGAACGTAATCTTTAATGAAGACTATGTAAAAGCACTGCCTCCGTCCTATGGGTCGTCCTATACTGTTCTGGCTCTCAAAACAGAATACATAGATAAATTACGACTGGTTACAGCATACCGACCAATAGCACTCACTAACGTCGACGACAAAATTTTCATGAAGGTTTTGGCGCGAAGGTTGCAGACTGACATTCATTCTTGTCTTCAACTAACTGTACAATCCGACGATCTTGTTTCTGTATCCCATGACTTTTATGTATTGAACCTTAATTAAGTGCGACACTGTAGTCGTTTTATATTGCCCTTCAATCCTTCTTCTTGTTCAGTCTTTGTGTCAATAATTCATTGACGTTGTTGTAGTTTATACATTGATGTGCCTTATTCGAGCGCCCTTCCTGTTAAAATCCCCAGTGGATTGACAGTATCTCTAAATAAATAAATAAAGTACTTAGTTGATCCCCATCAGGCGTGCGGGACTAAAGGTCGGTCAATTTTTACCAATATTCACGTAGCGCGCAGTATCTTAAAATGCTGTGATGACACTAACGGTCAGGTGGTTATTCTCCAAGTCCATATAGAAAAGGCACTTGACTGCGTCGCCCATGAACTTTTGTTTTGGTGGAGCGAGGCGCATCTGTCGCTCAGTTCGCTGACGTGGCAAACCACGGTGGGCCAGGCACCTCACCGAGCTGCTGAGGGAATGACTGCGGACTTGGGGCCGTGGAATCGTCGCACAGTGCTGCTAGCGTGTCCGGAGTAGCAGGATGTGCTGTCGGAAGCGATGGAGCAGCGTCTGGTGCGGTCGCTGCTAAACAAGCTGGGCCGGAGACGCTGGACTGGAGTGGCGGCGAGGCGCCGAGGGCCTGTTGAGGCGGGCCGGGCTCTGATGAAGGCGGCGTGGGCGCGAGCGAGGCCGGTGCAGGGCCAGAGGCTGGCGGCGGCGAAAACGGGTCCGCTGCGTCGTAGAGCGGCGGCGGAACATAGTAGGCGCCGAAGTCAGCCAGGACGGCCGCACGCAGCTCATCGTATGGCCGGAGGCCGAAGGCAGAGTAGGTGAGCCGACGCAGAAGGTCGGCCGGGAGGATGTCGCAAAGGACTGCATGTTTAAACGGCTGGATGGTAATGCCGTTCAGGTTCCTCGCAGCCTCCAGTTGGGCGAACCACCCGCCGACGCCTGCAGGCCGGAACTCTGGGAGCGGCGGGCCGAAACTTGGGTCCTGCCAGTAGGCCATGCTAGGACGCCGCTGGGATAGAAGGCACGGTTCGCCGGGTCACCACTGTTGAGGATTTTCGGGGTCGCAGCGGAGCACCAGAGCAAGATGACCAGCGTGGCAGGCTTCAAGTTCCGAACAGCCCGTGCCGGGCGTGCGCTCCGAGCACGCGCTGTCCATCTTTATTTTCCTCTATCGCGGGAACGCCCATCGCGCCAGCGCTTTATAGCGTCGCCGGGCGCTATAGCTGTATTAGGACACGTTTATGTAGGTTCTGTTATCCGTGAGGGTGTGGCCTTGGCATACCGGAGCTGCACGACGAGATGGATTGTTAACAAGAGTTTGGGGGCCGCCATTCGCGCGCAGGGTTCGCTGTGCCAGGGCTGTCCCCTCAGCCCCCTTTTATTTTGTATTTACGCCGAGACCCTTTTGTTTGAAAATACTGAAAAGCGGGTTAATCAATGGATTCAGTTTACAAGCAGCCGAAGTAAAGCTCTTGGCGTGCGCAGATGAAATTGCTGTGCTTGCGGTTGACGAGGGAGGCATAAGCGTGGCTGTTAAATGTGTACGCGAATTCAGCCAAGCTACAGGCAACGGGGTTAATTAGTCGAAGTGCCTCGGGCTTTGGCATCGTAGGCGGCCAACTACGCCTGCACGGTTCGCCAGTGTGCCTTGGACGACGACACCCGATAAGTACTTGAGCGTTCCGCTCGATGCTTACCGAGACAGTGAACAGTATTGGAAAGGACGGGTCAAAGAAATACGGGAGAGAGCGGATAAGTTGAAAGGAACAACTTTGTCGATTTGTGCTAGAGCCACTGTTTGCAACTTGTCCTTTATCAGCAGGCTCTGGTACGTAATGCAGGTGTTTCACTGTTCAAGGTTAAACATTCAAAAGCTACACAGGATCTCCGCCATGCCAGCTCGATGGTTTTGGAGTGAACAAAGGCGCGTCCAGTAAATACGGTGTCATCATTCATTCCCATCTTTCTCCCTTCCCGTTACGGCGAGGTTCAGGTGCCGCCTAGATATGCGAGACAGATACATTTCCTTTCCTCAAAAAGCAATTTACCGACGAGCAAGGCGTAGAGCCGAACGGCCGATGACGTTCTGTGGACTCCCTGGCAGCGTTGCAAGACGCTGTCGCCTTCCACTCTTAGAGGCGAAGTTTAACATCTTGACCACACATCAGTGACGCAAGCAGCAATACCGCGCTTAAGGCTTTCGCCTCACCGCACTTTAGGTCGACAAAGTGCCCCCTGAATTTTTTTCTAACACGACCGACATACTTACTGATTATAAGGACCGGTAATGTTGAAGAGTGTGCTAGAAACACAAATAATGTCTTTATTAAATAAAATTTAGTATATTAAAAGCAAACGAGATTCATATTCGTTTCAGCGTAACACTGCTTTTCGCCAATAGGTGGGGTAGCAGACCGCTCTGCTGCACTCCGGTCTATTACCCTCGTTCGGGCGTTTTAGACGCTGCGTTAGAACTCTTTACTGGCCCTCCGTTCTGCTGGCGCTCTGCTGGGGGGCTCCCATCAGAGAAGTGGCAGAGCTCCGGATCCTGGGTCTGTTCATCAGTAACAAACTTAAGCCGGACTCTACTACAGTGAAACTCAAGAGCATAGATGAACAGGTAGGGCGCATGATCCACCGTGTTTCCAACAAGCGGGGTGGTCTGCGGGGCAGGGACGCGCTACGGCTCGCCCATGCCTTCGTGACCAGCCGGATCCTCTACGCCGTGCCGTACCTACGCACCAAACAACAAGACGAGCGCATTGACGCCATCATCAGGAAGGCAACAAAGCGAGCATTGGACCTCCAGGTGGCTACCTCCAACGCCAAACTGAAGGCGTTGGGAGTGGTAAACTCCTATCAGGACTTGCGGGAGGCCCACCTCGTGAACCAATATACGCGGCTATCGCAGACGGTTTCTGGGCGCCGCCTGCTAAACCGCTTACACATCCAACACACATGCATACCAGAGGGGACGGAGAACATCCCGGTGTTGTGGCGTCACATGCTCTTGGTCGCTCAGCTCCCTCGTAACATGGACATGGCTTCACATGAAGGCAGACGACAAGCGCGGGTTCGCACGCTTGAGAGGCAGTATGGATGTAAAGAGGGCGTCTACTACGTGGACATCACAGGGCCGTCGCCCACGGGATTCTTCACGGCTGCCGTAGTCCAGCGGAGAATGAATGTCGATGGGCTATCTTTTCGGGCCCCAAATTCAACACGAGCAGAGGAAGTCGCAATAGCTCTCGCTGCCGCCGATCCAAAATCGAGAACAGTTATCACAGACTGTCGCTGGGCCTGTGAACATTATCTTGCAGGCGAAATATCCCCTCTTGCCTCCCAAATTCTAAGACGCGCTCCTGCCGATCCAACTCGCACAAAAGTGATCTGGGCTCCTGGCCACCAGGGTGTACGAGGCAATGAGGCCGCTGATGCGGCCGCCCGAGCGCTCACACACCGGGCTCCTCATCCTAGCTCTCCTGGCTCAGAAGCTCATAAACCGCTTCTGCGGTTCCGCGAAATCCTAATTCATTATTGCGACAGCCACCATCTCTACCCAGTACCTGCCAAGGGGCTGAGTAAGGCGGAAAAGCGAACTCTGCGGCGCCTGCTGACAGGAACTCTTCTCTGTCCAGCCATAGCAAAACACTTCGATCCGAACACAGAGGGGCGCTGCCCGTACTGTGGAGAGATCTGCGATATCTTTCACGTGGTGTGGGCATGTACTCAGAATCCTCACCTTCCCCCTTCCCCCACCCCCTCCCGAGAGGCATGGGAGACTGCCCTCCTCAACTGCTCCACACTGGAGTCTCAAAGGGCTCTAGTAAAGCGGGCGCGAGACGGGGCCTCGTCGTGCGGTGTCCCGGACTAAGGATACCGACCATGTAGCAGGGTTTTTTGACCCTCAAACTCTATTTGCATATTAAAGTTTTTCACCACCACCCAGAGCAGTGGAGAGGAAATCCGCTCTGTTTAAAGTCTCTATTAACGCACTGCAGGACAGGGATTCTTTTAGTTCTCATCGCTGTGTCGCCTCTGCGTCCCTGGCCTTGCTTCGCCTGGTACGTATTCACAACTGAAAACGAGTCATTCTTTTCCTTCTTAGTTGTAAGCGCTTCGTGGTCCTCCTCAAAGTTATCTTTCAGGTTTGTTACTATCGCTTTAAAGTACTAACGAATCGCTGGGGTTTTAACCTCGTCTATAACTTGTGCTCAGCGCGTGCATATAAAGCCTTTGTTTCGTTTTTACAAGCTCACACCAACTTTGACAGCGGCGGGCTCTCTTTCATATGTCGCCCTCCCACGTGCTGGAATGCTTTCTAATTCGAAGCCCTAGAAAGAGCAAGACAACAGAGGAGGAAGAAGGCATGGAGAACACGAACGCTGACACAAGTGCTCTACATTCGCAAGCTATCATAATATAGTGCCACATTTGGCGCCTTATGGGAAATGCTTACCTTTTGATTTATTATGAAATGCGCAAGCAGCTTGACATCCAGGGTACTGAAAAGAAGAAAGCGAACCAGACATTTTATCGCAAAGCATTACCTGGCTCACAAAAAAGAAAACCAAGCGTCAGCCAAACACTGGTGGCGTTACAAAAGTGTGACTTCATAAATGCAGAAAAATACGAAATCTTAACCGGTAACAGTCAGTACTATTGCTCACAACTGCGCAAACTACAAATGAATAGTTTAGAAGTAAAGCAAGATAGGAATGCCATTGGAATGTAACTCTAATAGCATTGGAATATCATTGGGTTGCATTTAGAATATAATTATAATACCATTAGAGTAGATCGGCTTGTACTTAGAATGAAATTATAATAGCACTGGAATAGCATTGTATTGCTGTATTGTATAGAACTGAAATGAAATTAGGATAGAATGACTATACAGATGCAATGCTTTAACATTACGCATGCGATAGTTCCGAATGTAGCTCCCAAATAAATTCATATCGTTTGCGTTCAACATTTATTAGAGTGATCGTTGCAAGCGCACATTTGCGCAATCTGGTGGAAGAAAGTTAGGATGGCGGATGAGATTAAGAAATTTGCACGGATACGATGGCCGCAGCTGGCAAAGGACAGGGTTAATTGGAGAGACATGGGAGAGGCATTTAGAAGAGTGCATTTGCCCTGCAGTGGGCGTAGTCAGCTTCATGATGGTGATCATTAGTCTACGCAACAATTTTACTCACCCTGATCTATCAAAACTTGCGTTCCTATTAACCCGGCGCAAACTGTACACTTATTGTACTCAATGTTCCATGGAGTCATGTCCCTGTTAAGGACCTGTGGGCTGTACATTTTATAAATTCGCTATGCATATGCATACATCACGGAAGCCAACAGTCACCGATACCAAAGAGCATAGGGAATTTTTTATAGAGCGCAGCTCTTTGGCGCCCGTTTCTGCGTTTCGCGGTGTCGCCGTTGTCCGTTGTAAACAGCAGTGTACACCTTCGTCGACAGATGAGGCACAAGGGCTGCTGGGGAGCTGAATGACGCCGTTTTGAAACATTTGGTCGACTTGCTCTTCAGTAGTCTGGCGCTCGGTTGCAGACACACGATAGGGGCGCTGCCATGGAGCAGCGGGGCGTGGGTACCAGTGTCGATGCGATGGGTGACAGTAGAAGTTCTGGCGATGGAATGTTGATGGGTGTCGAATGAAGAGCGCAACTAGTGAAGGAGGTTCAGTAGCCGTTTCTGCGGGAGAGGAAGATCGGCGTCGATGGAGCGAAGGAACACTTCGGCAGAAGAGAGTCGGGCGCAGAAGAAGGCGGGCTGAGCGCGTTGATGGCGACGTGCGGTGAGTCGTCAGTCTCGTGGCAAATGAGCAGAGACGCGATGGGCTGTACACTCCCGAGACATTCACTAAGGCGCAAAGCGGTAGGGGAGGAATATGTGTTAGAGAACAACAGGACTGATATATGCCAGTGGAGGCAGTCAATACGCTGTATGGCACATTTAAACCCTTGCTGTGCAGAAAAGTTTGGCCCGGTGTGAAGAGGACCGTGGCGTCGCTAAGCGACTCGCAAGAGAGGAGGCCAAGGAAGGAAGAAGGTCGATGTCTTTGGGGGTGAGGGCTTTAACACTGGAAAGAGAAGGAGTAGCGGCCGGCAAAGGATTGTGCAGATCAGAGATGGCGACTTCATCTTGAGCACAGTCGATGACAGCGTGATCGCCCGAAAGAAAGTCTCAGCCCAAAATAATAGGATGAGAACAAAAAGGCAGCACTACGAACTCGATCGTACAGAGCAAGTTCTGTATCACAGCTAGAGTGGTACACGCAGCGGACTGCTTGATAGTCCAGCAATTGGCATGTTTTACCTTTCTTAACGAGCGACAATGCCTTTCGTCAATTACTGAAATCGCAGCACAGGTGTTCACAAGCACCATGACACAAACGCCCTCGACGAAAACTTCAGTAAGATTAGCATGCGATATAGGAGACCTTTGAAAGTTCGACGGGAGTGCAGTTCTCGCTGCAGGAACTGCGACGCCTAGTTTTCCTCTTCAGTAACGTTGGGGCGACGTCGCATATGAGAGATGGAGCGGCGTCATGGCGAAAGTGAACGGCTGCTATAGAGGGTGGAATGGCCAGGGAAAAAAGGACGAGTTGATGCCGGCTCAGCAGGACACTAACTAGAAGAAGTACAGTGCCCAGGAGATTGAGGAGATTGTGCTGAGGATTGGAGACGACGACGCAAAGCCGTGACACATGGCCTGGCACTTCGCAAGTGTAGCAAATAGGACGGTTGTCGGTAGCATGCCAGGGATTGCCGACTCGTGCAGCCGCTGGAAAGTAAGGTACCGGCGCTCGCAGATGTGCTGGAGGCGAAGGATAGGTAAGCAGCGGAGGACTGGAGACGACGCCGGCGTATGTCAGTGGAGCTGCGACAGGTGGTGGCAGATGGGCGACGACGGCGGTGTAAGTCAGTGGAGCGGCCATCGGTGGTGGTGGATGCGGGCGGAAGAGGCTCTTGGATGGCATTTCGGATAGCCAGAGCCCAATATCGTTGTAACTCTGGATAGCTGGGCTGAAGAGAGGGCTGCTGGCGCGTCACGTTCTCGTTGACAAACTCCTTGATTTGTTGCAACTAAGAGGTGCCAGCTGCAGGCGTCAGCCCAGCAAGCGAATCAACCTGGCTGGGGTGCTGACGAAGGAGTGTCCTCTGCTTGTGCATCTATTGAAGCTTTGGTAGAGGGTCACGCCTTCAGCAATGGTGCGCAAGTCGCGCGCTAGCAGCAGCTAAAAGGCGTCGGCACCGATGCCATTCAAGATGTGTTTAAAATACGTCAGCTTCCGACGTCATAAGCCAAAGACATCTTCTATATAGCTGGTGAAACTTTCGCTGACCTGCTGGTACCTTTCTAGCAAGCGTTGTCCAGAACGGAGCTTCCTGGCAGCCCGACGACCAAAAAGTTCGGAGAAGTTCCTCTTGAACGCAGACCAAGCGCTGATTCCACCTCGTGGTGCCGATACCACAGGTTAGCTCCGCCGGTCAGATAAAATATCGCTTTGTGTAGTTTTGTTGCATTATGCAGTTAGTTGTAGAGGCTCACCCGTTCGTAAGCCGTGAGCCAATATTCTTCCCGTTGGCGAAGGGAGGAGGCTAAGAAAACCGCTGGGTCCACTTGCCCGGCCTGATTTTCTACGTCGTCCGGCATCGCAGGGGTCGGGTGCGGACGTCCGTCGCATGCGCTCCCGCCAAGCAACTGTTTTTCGGCGTTCAACGTGGTCCTGCAGGCCGGAGACGACCGCGAACGGATCTGGATTCTCCCTCCGTTCAAGAGGATGCTGGATTTCGGGCAAACGGGGGACTATTTCACGATTCGTGGAACTTTTGACATTTCGGAAGCGAGAGAGCTAGCGAGGCTTAACGGCCAGACCCAGCGTAGCTACCACTGCATCGACGGGAGCCGGATCCTGGGGCGTCCCTGTGACCACCACGATGATCAACGCCGTCGACGGAGAAGAACTTGCCCCATCTAAATCTGAGAACGGTAAGTGAGAGCCCGTGCTCAGCATGCACGAGCGCATGATGAAAAAAGGCGGGAAGCTCGCGAACGCCAGCGGAAACGCTGGCACGAACGCCGCCGGGAACTTCGGCGGGAACGCTGGCGAGCACACCTCCGGGGAGCAGAAATCGACTGCCACTCAGAAAAAAAGGCAGGATCCGAACAACTGAAAAAGGGCACCGATGCCGAAGCTCCCGGAGAGCGACTATAAAATAATCTTCAGGTCCAGAGGCTAGAATTTGAACGATTACATGCCACGTCACCCACTGAAGGCCACCTGCGCGTCCGCGCAACTACGATACGTGACGTCCTGGACGAATACACTTCAAGAAACAACTCCGTGATAAACACGTACACGATCAGCACACAGAATTGTCAACGCGCGAGCACTTACGCGGGGACCAAGGCGATAGTTACAGGGGAGGAGACCCTCGCCATGGAACCCTACGTCGCGGCTCGCTACGATGCCATTAAGGGCGCGATACACCACACATATGATATCGGTACACCGGACGAAATCCGTCAAGAATTTATCGAACACAACCCGGTCATCGTAGTACTCAGCGCCAAAAGAACGGGCAAGTCGAGATCTATTTTGATCACCTTTGGAGAGAAAAAGCTCCCCCGACAAGTCTACTGGGGATCAGTGTTAATCGTCTACCCGTACCAAGAGCGAGTAGAGAAGACGGGACACAGGACGGATGTGTGCTATAATCCACGGGTAAAGCGTTGCCGGAGATGCGGCGAAGACCATCCAGACCCACCGCAGGAAGAACTGCCGACATGCAAGCCCGAATGCATCGTATACGTGGGGGGGGGGGGGGGGGGGGCGCACAACGCCGGCCGCCGGAACTGCAAGTATCGGCTGGCCAAGAAAGAACATTATAATGACAAGAACGACCAGGGGCAACTTAACTCCGGACACCAACCAAGATCGAAGACCAGGGACCACAGCGGTACCCGCCAAGTCCACTGGGGGAGAAGCAGATCAAGCTTCTTCCCACCATTACCAGGGACCGGAGGCGCCAGCTCGGGTCCTGACAGAGACAGGAGCTCGAGCAAAGGAATAGGCTCCAGCCAGAACTGAGACGCCGGCGAAAAGGTGAGTTCACCAGGTAAGACCTCTCCTTGGGCAACCGCTCGAGAGAAGGAAGTTGTAGAGCAGCTTTCTAAGAGAGACAGAGAGCTAGACACCATAAAGAAGTAAATGGCGGAGATGAGGAAACTCATTAGAGGTAACACAAAACCGCCGAAGGTGGTCGAAAACCACCTTTGCAACAATCACAAAACACGAGTCAGGTGCCCCACGTGACAAGAAGAAGGGGGAGACATGCAAAACGTAATGAATACGGACACCAGAGTCGCCATGAAAATACCTTTACCTGGAGAGGGAAACACAGAAGACAGTACTCCCAAAAAGGCGGCAGAAAGTCCAAACGAGGACGCATCGACTAAAACCCACAGCAAGGTTAGGTCGGACATGAACACACACGCTCAAGACGATAGAATTGATGCCCTTACCTCTAGGATACACAAAATAGCCGAACTTGCTGATAATCTCACGGCGGAATTCGTCATGTTCAGGGAACGAACCATGACCTGCTTCCAGCAAACTGCAACAACTAGGAAACATAAAAGCTAGGCAACACCCCTGTTGCCGGCAACACCCTCGCTGAAACCGCAGCAACAGCCTCTGTAGGACGTCATGGCCACTCGCCAACAAATTAGAATTTGGCAGTGGAACTACGGAGGCTTCCAGTAAAAAGGATGGAACCTGCAGGCAAACATTCAAAAAAACACAAACCCACCGGACCTAATCACGCTACAGGAGGCAAGCGGCGCGATCACATTGAATGGCTACGCCGCGTACACACAGCTATAAGTACAAAAGGAGCACAAACCCAAGTTGTTCACGGCCACGCTGGCGCACAGAAATCGGACGGCAACACAAGACGCACTCGAAAACACAAGCGGAGACTACGTGATGTTAGAAATAATCCCAAACACAAAAGGTAACAACTGTCTCTTTATTCTGAATATATACAAGTTACCGAGAAACCGGGGCACAGATCTGGCGGACCTATTACAGAAAGCCATTATAATCTTATAAGAAGGGACTAGTAATCACAGGGGACTTCAACGCCCTGCATCCGGCATGGGGATATAGGACGGCCTCCCCTAAGGGAAACAAGCTATGGAGAGAAATCCAAAACTTAAGGCTCACGCTACTAAACAACCCGCTAGAGCCCACGAGGATAGGCAATAGCGTCAGTTTAAACACGTCCCCAGATATGACGCTGGGCGACGACCTAGAGGGTGAGAGATGGTCAAACAAAGAACAAACCTTGGGTAGCGATCACTATATTGCCGCGAATGTTTGTAGTGTTTGTTCATTCTACAAAGCTGCCGGCACACTGCTTTATCGCTTTGTTTGTGATGCAAGACTCGCCTAGATTTATCTCGATTGATCGCATACAGGCGCAGCGGACTCTACATTGTTCCATAATGTCCTAGTAACTTTCCAGCCTTTATGTAGAAAGTTCGCTATCAGCTTTAAAAAAAGCACGGCCGAGAGCGGCGCGCATTCTGTTCGACGACCGTTGAGTGACTCAGTTCTTTTGACGGCGCAAGTCAGCCGAAATAAAGAGCTTCGTTTGAAAGTCTTTGTTGCTGTCTTCCTGAACTCTGGGCTGCCGTCACTAAAACGTGACATCTGGTGGAGGTGCTCTCCTGCTATCCTGCTATACCCCTTACGATGGAACCTGGCGCACAGCCAACGTTCGTCATGCTTCGCCAGCCCCGTGAGCCGCCAACTTTCCGTGGAGGACCACACGAAGATGCGGAAGACTGGCTGGACTTGTACGACCGTGTGGCAGCGCTGAACACCTGGTACGACAGCGCTAAGTTTCGAAATGTTTATTTCGCATTGGATGACACTGCGACAACGTGGTTTGAAAACAACGAATCTTCCCTCACGACCTGGGCGACCTTCAAGAAGCAGCTAGTGTGTACTTACCTGCGTCGTACGTGAGGAAAAAGCAGAGGTCCTGCTGCAGTCAAGAATTCAACGCCAAACGAGACCGTGACTGCGTATGCGAAAGACATGAAACGCCTTTTCAGGCGCGCCAACCCCGATATGTCTGAAAAAAAAAGAAGCTGTCCATCCTGATGCGTGGCGTGAAGGAGCAACTTTTCGCCGGCCTCATCCGGGAGCCTCCACAAACCGTCGCCGAGTTTGTAGCTGAAGCTTCAACCATCGGAAAAACACTGGAAGCCCGGACCCGACACAAAAACCGACCACTTGAAGTGCCGACAAGCCTCCCACAAGATACCCCTGCAAGCGAGTATAACCTTCGAAATCTAATACGCGAAAATTGTTCGCGAAGAACTTCGCCGACTGCTGCCATCCCTAACAAAGCCGACGCAGGAGGCTAAGGTGGCATCGCTCACGGACATTATCGGTGAAGTGCATCATGCACTTGGCTCCCCGTCAGCAACGACACCAACGGAAGTTACAGTTATGGCCTACGCCGCAGCACTACGCAGTCGTCTGCCTCGACGAGAACCCCCAAGCCCTCTTCGACGGGCACCACTTCTACAAGAACGACGTCCCCTAGCTCCCACCCGCCCACCTCATGAGCGAAGCAACGTAACCAGGAAATGCGACCACTGAAGGACTCCCGACAACCACCCACTCTGTTTCCATTGTGGCCACGCCGGGCACATACTTCGCCCGTGCCCGTACAGACGCACTGGGCTGCGAGGTTTCGCCATCGACACCCCTCGACCGCTCCCCGGCCAGCGACCATGGGAAATCGACGACTACCTGCGCAGATGGGAGTACGTGTCGTCAAGCCGTCTTTCGCGCTCCCCGTCGCCGTCCACCAGATGATTTGCATCACCTGGCTGAAGCTACGCCGCGGCTGTCCGAGGAAGGTCTCCTAGCCCTCGTGAGGGAAACTAAATAAAGCAACCTGTGGATGTCAGGTTGTTGCCGAGGAAACGACGAAACTCCTCCAGCGACCACGCTGAATGAAGACGCCGCACCCATACGCCCACGCCGTATAAAACGACAACATCGACCACTACGACATTCAAAACGACGCCGCCATCAAGAAAAGCGTCGACCAAATGCCCCACCCACGATTCACATACTTGACGAAGCCGTGACCCGACGCCGAGGACGACGTGCAACTCCATAGCCAGGACATCCAACTTAGAAGTGGTATCGACGGCCGGAAGGTCACCGCTCTAGTCGACACAGGAGCCGATTATTCGTGATGAGCGAACCATTCGCTGCGAAGCTGAGAAAAGTAACGACCGCTTGGGACGACACACAAATTGGCACCACAGGGAGCCACCTTATTACGCCATCAGGACGATGCACAGCGCGACTGACTCTCAAGGGACATACCTATCCCGCGACCTTCGTAATGCTACGCCAATGTTACCGCGAAGTGATCTTGGGCATGGATATCCTCAGTGAGCATCAGGCGATCATCGACCTGCGATCCAAGCGGATGACATTTCCACGGATGAGGCCATCCCGTCGATGAGAACTCCGGAACATCACGTTGCACTTATGTCCTGGAGGAACAAGTGAATGTCCCACCGCGCTCAAGCGTCATCGTCACCGTAGGCGCCACGGAAGCGAATAACACAGAGGCCATAATCGAGGGGAACATGCAGTTGCTTCTCGACCGAGGAATCGGCATCGCCAGAAGCATCGCGCATTTCCGCAAAGGCCAAGCCGAAGTACTGGTGACTAACTTCAGCGAATAATACCGGCACTTTAACAGAGGGACGACGATAGCTTTCCTCGACGAAATACCCGACGCACGAGAGACTCATTTGCCCTCTCCGATCTATCCGTAGGAGATTCGCCTGACCAAGAGAACTTCGACATAAATCCAGCCACTTTCGACGTAAATCCAGCCCTGCCCCTGAACAGACAAGACCAGATACGCAATCTCCTTCGAAGCTAGAGCGAGTGCTTCTCGTCATCGCCGAAGGTCCGACGAACGCCAATTGCCAAGCATCGCATTATAACCGACCAGCACGCCCGACCTCTCCGCCAGAGCACTTACCGAGTGTCGCAGCGAGAACGAAAAGCCATCCGGGACCAAGTGGAAGAAATGCTGCGCGACGACGTTATCCAGCCTTCAAAGAGCCCCTGGGCAGCGCCGGTTGTTCTAGTGAGAAAGAAAGACGGTGCACTTCGATTCGGCGTTGATTACCGCCGCTTGAACAACATCACCAAGAAGGACGTCCACCCTATCCCCCGCATCGACGACACAATGGACCGGCTCTGCAACGCTAAGCGTTTCTCATCGATGTACCTCAAGAGCGGCTACTGGCAAATTGAGGTCGACAAGAGAGATCGCGAGAAGACCGCATTCATAACTCCCGATGGCATCTACGAGTTTAAGGTGATGCCTTTTGGTCTATGTTCCGCACCAGCGACATTGCAGCGAGTAATGGATACAGTGCTGGCAGGCTTGAAGTGGCGGATTTGTCTGGTATATTTAGATGACGTCGTTGTCTTCGCCTCGAGCTTTGAGGAGCACCTGAAAAGGCTTCGTACAGTACTAGACGCAATCAAATCGTCCGGGCTCACCTTGAAAGGAGAGAAGTGCCACTTTGCGCATGAAGAGCTGCTGTTTCTAGGCCATATCGTTATCAAGGAGGGAGTGCGCACAGACCCGTAGAAAACTGCTGCTATCGCAATGTTTCCGCCACCGGCCGATAGGAAAGCTGTGCGCTGATTCCTCGGACTCTGCGCGTATTACCAACGTTTCGTCAAGATCTTTTCGCGCATCGCCGAGCCATTGACTCACCTGACAAAGGCAGATGTGCCACTTAAGTGGGAAGTGCCGCAAGTAGAAGATTTCAAGGAACTTCAGCGCCGCTTACAGTCCCCACCAATCCTCGCGCACTTTGATGAAAACGCCGAAACTGAATTCATACCGACTCAAGTAGTGTGGGCCTAGGTGCTGTTCTCGCTCACAAAACTGACGGAGTGGAGAAGGTCATTGCATACGCTAGCCGTTCCCTGTCCAAAGCCGAGGATAATTATTCGACAACCGAGAAGGAGTGCCTTGCCAACGTCTGGGCTACATCGAAATTCCGCCCCTACCTGTACGGACGACCATACAAGGTGGTCAGCGGTCACCACCCGCTCTGCTGGCTTGCCAGTTTGAAGGACCCCTCCGGCCGCCTCGCTCGACGGAGCCTGCGCCTCCAGGAGTGTGACGTCACCGTCGTTTAAAAGTCCGGACGCAAGCAGTCTGACGCCGACTGCCTGTCACGAGCCCCTGTAGATGCACCGCCGCAGGACAACGATGAGGACGCCTTCCTGGGACCCATCAGCTCCAGCTCTTTTGCACAACAGCAACGCTCGGACCCCGACCTAAAATGCCTCATCCAGTACTTGGAAGGCAAGGTTTCTTCACCCCCCGCCTCGTTCAAGACAAGGTTATCCCCGTTCTGTTTACAGAATGATGTCCTCGTGAAGAAGAACTTTGCAGCGAACAAAACAGCCTACCTCCTCGTTGTACCTGCAAGGTTGCGCGGAGAAATTCTTCAGGCTTCACACGACGAGCCGACAGCAGGACATCTTAGGTTTTCTTCCACCCTCCGCCGCATTCAAGACAAATATTACTGCTCCATACTTTCTGCCGATGTCGCACATTACGTGAAAACCTGCCGAGACTGTCAGTGACGAAAGACTCCTCCAACCCGACCAGCAGGATTTCTGAATCCCATTTAACTCCCCTCAAAGCCCCTTCAGCGCATCGGCATGGATTTGTTTGGCCTTTTCCCGAATCAACATCAGGAAATACGTGAATCATTATAGCGACTAACTACCTAACCCGCAACGCCGAGGCAAAATCCCTACCGAACGGAACAGCAGGAGAAGTCGCCAAATTTTTCGTGGAGTGCATTCTTCTGCGACACGGCGTCCCCGATGTGCTTATCACGTACCGAGGAACAGCATTCACGGCGGAACCGATACAAGCCATCCTGCGTTACAGCGAAACAAGCCCACCGGAGGACAACTGCATACCATCCGCAGACCAACGGACTTGCCGAGCTCCTGAACAAAACTATCAAACTATCTCCGATATGCTCGCCATGTATGTCGATGCTGAACACAAGACCTGGGACGTTATCCTGCTTAAATCGTATTCGCATACAATACCGCAGTGCAGGATACCACCCAGATGACTCCATTTAGGTTCGTCCATGGCAGGGAGGCCACGAGCACTCTGGACGCCATGCTGCCCAATATTACCGAAGAAGATAATGTCGACGTCGCTGCCTACCTTCAACGCGCACAAGCCCGAAGACTAAGACGAGCAGCGGACCGACGCCAGACGCTACAGCTTACGAAGACGCAACACGGAATACAAGCCAGGGGACCGAGTCTGGGTTTGGACGCCCATTCGCCGCCGTGGATTGAGTGAAAAACTTTTGCGCCGCTATTTCGGCCCTTATAAGCTTCTTCGCCGGCTATGTGAACTAGACTACGAAGTCGTCTGACTGCATCGCAGCGACGCCGCGTACGACCAGAAGTTGTCCATCTCGTCCGCCTAAAGCCCTACTATGCGCGCTAAAGCACGGTGTGTTTACACCCTTGGTGTATACTTTTACACAATCCGTTTTAGTTAGTTGTGGCCGCATTGCGCACTAAAGCATCGGGTCGATGCTTCTTTGAGACGGGAGTAACGCCGTGAATGTTTGTAGTGTTTGTTTGTTCATTCTTTAAAGCTGCCGGCACGCCGCTTTATCCCTTTGTTTGTTATGCAAGACGCGCCTAAATTTATCTCGATTGATCGCATCCAGGCGGAGCCGACCCTACGTTGTTTCCGAATGTCCTAGTAACTTTCCTGCCTTTATCTAGAAAGTTCACTATCAGCTTTAAAAAGAGCACGGCCGAGAGCGGCGGGCATTCTGTTCGACGACCGCCGAGCAAGCTTGTTGCTTACAATAATGGCTGCGTTTGGGCGAGTTGGTTAGACATGTTAAACCTGGAAAGCGCATAAAAACAAAGGACTGTCTCTTTCTGTAAGCGCTCGTGTGTCTGTCTCTTTCTGTTGTCCTTTGTTTTTATGCGCTTTCCAGGTTTAACTTGTTGCTTACGCCGCCTCCGAGTGACTCAGTTGTTTTGAAGGCGCAGGTCAGCCCAAATAAAGAGCTTCGTTTGAAAATCTTTGTAGCTGTCTTCCTGACCGCTGGATTGCCGTCACTACAAAGTGATAACATCATAGAGATTGAAACACAAACAGGCCGATGAAGGGGAAGCTGCGCGAAACGAAGCTAACAGACTGGGACACTCTCCGAAAAATCAAGAACAGAACCGCTCCGAGGGAGATATGGGATCTAAACAAATGGGTTGAGACACTCAAAAGAAACGTAGACGCACTAGAGAGACCCCAACCTCCGGACATGACATCACAGGCTCGAGGCTGGCCCACATGTGGGAAGCCCACGACAGCCTCATGAACAGGCGGAAAAAAGAGAATCACAATAGAAGTCTAAAGAAAAGAATATCGACACTCGAAAAACAGATAGAACACTACACAAACAAGCTTCAGCGTCAACACTGGGGTCAGATTTGCGATGAAATGAATGGGAAGCTAGGGTGCAAGAACACGTGGCATCTTCTCCGTCACTTGCTAGGCCTAGGACAAACTATTTCGGTGGCACAAGGGCAGCAGAATCAATTGGCTCACAAATACGAGGGAACGGCCGCGGACCTAATAGAGGAATTGAAGAGGAGATACCTTAACACAGACAAAGGGGTTCATCTCCATCTTACCAAGGAACAGAGAACAGAAAGCTAGTTGAGATCTCGATAGCGGAGGTATGGAGAGCAATGAGTCAACTAAGAACCACGTCGGCGGCGGGGGCAGATGGGGTAAGAACAAAATGCTAAGGAACCTAGACCTAGACTCGGCCACGGCAATCACAGACTACCTAAATGAAATATGAAAACAAGGTAGTCTACCTTCACAATAGAAACATGCCTAACTGATCTTCATTCGAAAATCCGGGAAGAAACTTGAAGTGGGCAACCTCAGGCCGACATCACTAACGTCGTGCCTGGGGAAGCTGATGGAACATGTAATATTAAACAGACTCCAGGAATAAGCAGAGGAAAGGGAGGTATTTTCAGAAACGATGCTAGGCTTTAGGAGCAAATTGTCCAAGCAGGACGTCATGCTCCACCTCAAAGCAGACATCATAGACCCTACCAACAAAGGGGGCGCCAAAACTATACTGGGCCTCGACCTACACAAAGCTTTCGACAGCGTCAAACACAAGGTCATAGTTACTAATCTGGATGAGATTGCCTCTGGAAAGCGGACCTACGATTACGTTAAGGGAATTTCTAACCGACAGAATATCAGAAATAGATCTAGGAGACATCAAGTCGGGAAACTGTAAGCTGGGAGACAAGGGCACCCCGCGGAGATCAGTGCTCTCTCCAACCTCCGCCACTATTGAAGACTGTCGAAGGGATAAACCAAAGAATATGGACCCACATAAAACGATGAAGAAATAGAACAAAATCTCCAACAAGCGATCGATATTGTCCAGTAATACGCGGTATGGAGAGGTTTAAAATGCTCGCCAAGCTAATCAGAACTTCTGGTGATCCGGGAGGCTAGCAAACGCGATAGCAACGCAGGAAACATTCTAGTACAGGTAAATGAGACCCCGGTAGCCAGAGTTGATAATGGCAGGGTCCTAGGACTTATGATACACGACAATAGAAAGAACACAGAGACAATTAAGAGACTTAAGTCGACAATTAACATGACAACCTGGCACAGAAGGCGAGTAGGTAATAAATGACGGGGAGTCAAAGAGAAAGATCTCTGCCGAATGGTTCAGGCTTTCGTGTTAAGTAGAATAGATTACGCAATCCCCTACCTCAAGCTAGGGCTGGCGGAACAGAACAAAATCGACGGGATCATGAGGCAGGCATATAAAGCAGCCTCGGGGCTGCCCCACTGCACTCCTACGGAAAGACTTCTTAAACTGGGGAACTACAACACCACCAGGGAACTATGCGAGGCGCATATTTTGCGCAATTAAGGAGGGTCAGGGTTCGGGCTAGTGGGTAGTGAGGCTAGTGGGTGGGGCAATTAAGGAGGCTTGCAACCTTACCCCCGGGGAGGAAGATACTGAGAAACCTACGATTACATGATAGAATTCCGGAAAGAAACGCCCAGGCAAAATTACAGACCGAAGTGGGAAAATTACTCACTATTAAACCAATTCCAAAAAACATGCACCCTGCTTTTCACGAAGGCAGGAGGAGAGCCAGATGAAAGGCCCTTGATGCCAAGCTAGAAGGTTCGGAATACAGAGCCTATGTAGACGCGGCGAAATACGAAGGAGGCGACGCTTTGTGGTCGTGTGCGTGAACGATTCGGGCGAAACATTAACGGCCGCTTCGGTCAAAACAAAGAACAGCGGAGAAGGCGGCTATACTCACGGCTATGGCCAGCACTAAAGCAGTCACCATAATTAGCGACTCTAAGGTGGCTGTAAACAATTTCGCGCGGGGTATGATCTCCCAGGAGGCAGAACGAATCTTAAGACATCAAGACTGGGACCAAAAAGAGGTTGAACTAATATGAGTGCCGGCACACTCGGGGAACAGGGGAAACGAGTTGGCTCACAGTATGGCTAGAGGTTATATCAGCCGAGCAGTGAGCCGGGTTGAGTCCCCAATGTTCACGAGAGATGCATTCATATCATTTCACGAATACACCAATCAGTTTAAACTGGAAAGGAGGATCTATCCGCCACCAGACAAAAATCTCGACAAAAGCCAGGAGGTAACGTGGCGTCGGCTCCAGACGCGATCCTTCTTTAGCCTGTCGAGACTAGCGCACATGTATCCAACACAATACAATCCGACTTGCAAGCAATGCGGCGAGATAGCCGGATATGACCACACTTTATGGAGCTTGAAGAAGGCGCCGCCACCGGCGGACCCACTACCAGTCCCTTGTCTGTAGAGCGGTGGGAGGCCATACTGGCCAGCTCAGACCCGTTGACGCAAGTCCGGGCCACTGAGTGGGCTCACTAGATCGCCGAGAGCCATGGGCTCGAGCCTAGGAAAATGCCCACTAGGGCTCAGTGCTGGAAATAAACGTTTTCCAATCCAAACCAGGGCCCTTACCCGGCACTCCACCAAATGTAAAGCGGTGGTTACCTAAAGGAACTGGGACGATGGAAGAAGCGGCGAGATTATCCAGGTCGAGCAGCGAAAAACACACGGCGATAGCTATGCTGCTGAAGCGCATGTTCGTCTTCGTCACGCATGATCGTCCTCTTCTTTACAAAAGCTACTTAAATCGTAGCCTGATGGAACAGTAGCTTGGTTTGGGCTAGTTGGTAACAGTTCTTAGAAAACAGCGCAAAAAGGACACGGACGACACAGAAGTGGAAAGGACGGGCGCTAACTTGCAACTTTATTTTTCGAAAAGCCGCCACGTCTAATATATAGGAGCCGGTCACCACCATCAAGCGATGAGCATGCGCAAAGAAGAGCGCAATCAGCATTACAGCGGTTGAAAAATAAGCAAAAAATTACGATAAATAACAAAATGAAAGCACGGTGCCGGGGGAACACTGAAAGAAAAGAGACATCGTGTCTCTTTTCACGATGTCTCTTTTCTTTCAGTGTTCCCCCGGCACCGTGCTTTCATTTTGTTATTTTATCGTAATTTTTTGCTTATTTTTCAACCGCTGTAATGCTGATTGTGCTCTTCTTTGCGCATGCTCATCGCTTGATGGTGGTGATCGGCTCCTATATATTAGACGTGGTGGCTTTTCTAAAAATAAAGTTGCAAGTTAGCGCCCGTCCTGTCCACTTCTGTGTCGTCCGTGTCCTTTTTGCGCTATGTTTTCTAAGAAAATAGCCTGATGGAAGTGGCGCTGCTGGCTCTTCGTCGGGACGATCTGGAAGTTCTATGTCAACAGCTCGTTCCTCCAACGAATAAGCTAATTACTCTGTACTGGATAGTTAACTTTGAAAAAAATACTGCGGGCAAATTAACGCATGTCTAAACAACCCTCTGTTTATTTCACTGGGATATGATATAACGTTTTTTTAAAAACTGCGTTTCATTTAGCTCGCTCAACTGTATAAAGAGTAAATATATATCCAAAGCGCCGAAATCTTCGTTCTGTAATATAAAAAAACGCTCGATCATTTTCTCACTGGCACCTAAATGAGCACTTACAATAAACAGCTCAGTGCAGTATCGTGCCTTCCATTGATATGAACGCGGCATTTCTCGTGACATCCACTGACCCAAATTCAGGTGCCCAAATTCAGGTGCCAGTGCCGGAACGCCGCGTGGTGCTCTCGGCACCGACGACAAAGTGTCGTCGGCTTTGCAATCATCGGTTAAGTCAGCGCCCGGGAAGAAGACGCCGCCTCCACCGCCCAGCGGAGGGACACTGGCCACTTCCCGGCCCTCAAGACAAATGGCACTACCGGCGCCCGGGCATCAGCGCCTCAACACGGCAAACAACAGGTGAGCAGCTGCGCTGAGATCGCCTCCTCCTCCTCCCATCCCTCCTCCCCCCCAGTTACCGCCTCCGCACTAGATGCGGAATACAAAAAACAGATAGACGTGCTCCGGGCACAGAATGAGCTTTTGCTCACCAAAATTCAAAATTTAGAATCAAAATTGGCGTCCGCCGTTACGAGCCCACCGAACTCGGACGCAATGGAGAGCGACGCGGAGATCTCGCCTGTCCTCGTGACAGCCATCTCCGCGATGGAGGAACGCTGAACCTCTAAATTACGATCTATGATCGAGACCGCCATGGACCAGATCTTGGCCAAGGCCAAATCTGCCATCCCCGCACTGGTCTGAAAACACATCTTGGACAACCCCCGCCTCCTCTGTCGGACGGGGCCCATTCCTCTGTCGGACGGGACGGGGATGTAACCCGTCCTTCAAAATTCAACAGTCTCATTATTGATTCGGACAATGAGGACAGTTGCCCCGCTCCTTCCGTCATCAGCCCCTCGATGGCACAAGTAGCTGGCTCTGGGGCAGCCAATACCTCCTCCTCCCCCCTAAAAATTTTAAATCATGGCGAGACACCTTAATCAAAGGAGTTCCGCCATCTCCAATTCGGCCGTGTCCACTTCAATAACACAATGGAACTGTAGAGGCTTTAAAGACCGCACTAAGCGGGCCAATTTCCGCCTCTACCTTGAAACCTTCGAGTCCCTACCAGCCGTGGTTGCCCTCCAGGAGCCAGGCCTGGGCGCCACACTTTCAAATTACACGACGTTCCAACAGGATCCCGCGTCTTGTCTTCTCATTCACAAAGCCTACACAGCCAACTTAGTAGATCTCGATCTCCAGCTCGAGTATTCTTATGTAATGGTGGCTATACTACCACTCCGCCGCAAGGACCCGCCGTTGCATATACTCAACGTGTACTGCTCTCCCAAACTTAAGCGAGTGACTTTTTCGGACCTCTTTAGCCGTGCGCTAAGAGTTGCAGGTCGCGATCCCCTGCTGATTGTGGGCGACTTTAACGCTCCCAGTCAGCTGTGGGGGTATCGCAAGGAGGAGTCGCGCGGACGTAAGTTGGCGGAACTTGCGTCCACGTTGGGCCTCACCCTCCACACGGACCCCGTCCACCCAACATGGCTAGGGAATTCTGTGACACGGGATACGTGTCCGGACTTAACCTTCACTCGCAACATACGACACGCAGACTGGCTCAACACCGAGGAGACCCTCGGTAGCTTCCACTGCATCCTTAACACTACACTACGCACACGACCCCTCAAGCGTCCCAGAATACAAGCCCGTATCCCAGATTGGACGAAATTCAGGCAAAAGTTTCACACACTTGATAATACACCCATTTCGGAACAAGGATACCAGGCATGGTCCCAACAGCTGCTGACACACCTTTGCTCGCATGAAACTCAGATCCAGCTCTCAGAGGCAGTCACGGACGTGGATAACCACATTCTACACCTCTGGGAAGCCCGTCGCAGCCTCGTCCGCCGTTGGCGGCGCCAGAAACATAACAGAAAGCTTAAAGCTCGAATTGCCGAGCTTACCCAGAAAGCGGCAGAGTACGCGGCCCAACTCGCCGACTCCAACTGGGTGGATAGATGTAACACGGCAGCGCGACAAATGTCCAGCCGCAACACGTGGCGTCTCTTTCGAGCCCTAATCGACCCAACCCAAACACGAACAGAAACACAAAAACATTTGCAGCGAGCCATGCATGCTTTCCCTGGCAACACAACTCAACTGGCACAGAAACTTCGGGACCAGTATCTGTGTACAGCCCAAGACGCCCGTGGATCTGCGTACTCTTATGCAGGCAAGGAGAACACGGAGCTGGATCAACCTTTCCAGCTCCATGATCTGCGGGCGGCCCTCGGCAAAATGAAACGGGGCACTGCGCCAGGGAGGGATAAGGTCACCGACAAGCTTTTGACGAACCTGCCCGACTTGGCATACCAGTCCCTCCTCGCCTACATCAATGCAATTTGGCGCGGGGACACCCCCCTGCCAATTGACTGGAAAACGGCTCTGGTCACTTTCATCCCTAAAACAGGCAAACCAGTTGACACAGATAACCTCCGCCCCATCTCTCTCACCCCTTGTGTGGGCAAACTCATGGAGACGATGGTGCGGGATCGGTTATCTGCATATCTTGAACACAAACATGTATTTGCGAGCACCATGTTCGGATTCCGCCCACACAGATCCGCACAGGACGTCCTCCTGCAACTTAATCGGAAGTCCTTGATCCCCTCGAAAGCCCCCATAATGACCGGGTAGTACTCGCCTTGGATCTCAAAGGGGCATTTGACAATGTAACACACGAGATCATACTCACTAACCTAAGTCAGACCGACTATGGCCTCAACACATTCAGATACATATGCCAATTTTTAATGGATCGTCAATCCTACATCCACATCCAAGATAGAGAGCATGGTCCTTACCTACTCGGCACGCGGGGAACCCCCCAAGGGGCGGTACTTTCCCCGCTGCTCTTCAATCTGGCTATGATGCACCTGCCGGCACAACTGGATGGTGTCGCCGGCGTGCAGCACGCCCTGTACGCCGATGACATAACCATATGGGCCACGCAGGGCAGCACAGGAGACATTGAAACCAGCCTGCAAACAGCGGCGACGATAGTAGACCGCTACGCCCGCCGCTGCGGTCTTCAATGTTCCCCTCAAAAATCGGAATTTGTGCACCTCCGCCCCTCACAGAAGTGCGCAACTAAAATCTCTCTTTCTCTTGAGAGTGGTCCCATACACGAAAGTGACGAGATACGGGTACTAGGACTCTACATCCACAAACACAGAAGGCCAGACACTACGTTGGCCAAACTCCAAAAGGTGGGGGACCAGGTGGGCCGTATGGTCCGCCGGGTTTCCAACAAACGCGCGGGGTTACGAAGTAAGGATGCCTTGCGGCTGGCAAACGCCTTTGTAACCAGTCGAATTCTCTATTCGACTCCTTATCTCCACCTACGGAAACAAGAGGAGGATGCGCTCGAGGTCATCCTTCGCAAAATTATTAAGCGTGCCCTTGACCTCTCCATCACTACTTCAAATAGCCGGCTTATGGCTCTTGGGGTGGTGAATACTTTCCGGGAGCTCCGGGAGGCGCACCTTACAAACCAGTACACGCGCTTGTCGCTAACGGAGTCGGTTCGCCGCCTTCTTGCTCGGCTCAATATCCAACACACCCCTCCAATGGAAGACAGGTTTGCATCCCAGAACTGTGGAGACGTGCCCTCCACGTGCGGCCTCTTCCAGCAAACATGTCACACAAAGACCATAATGGTCGGCGCCTGGCACGAGCGGCAGCGCTAGCCCGACATTATGGCAGCAAAACAGGTGTATACTACGTGGACGCCTCCGGTCCTCACCACGGGGGATGGTACACGGCCGCGGTAGTTCACAACAGCAACACAGTTAACGGCCTCACCTTCAGAGCCAGAAGAGCAACACAAGCAGAAGAGGTCGCGATTGCTCTCGCGGCCTCACATTCCGATTCAAAATACATAATCACCGACTCGCGAGGGGCCTGTCGGAACGTCGAACAAGGCTGCACTCCCTTCCTAGCCTATCGAATATACCAAAATTGCATACGGGATACGGACCCCGCACACCGTTACCTCATATGGGCCCCTGCTCATCAGGGGTTGGCAGGAAACGAGGCAGCAGACGCAGCCGCCCGCGCGCTCTCTCACCGGGCTGTTTTCTCCTCCCCACCCGATCAGGAACCAGATTTTAATCCGGTGTATACATTCAAAGAAATTACAGCCTAGTATCAAAACAGTCATCGCCTTTACCCAAGCCCATGTAAAGGCCTCAAGAAGGCGGATGAGCGGCTCCTTCTCCGCCTTCTCACCAATACATTACTGTGCCCGGCAGCGCTAAAGCATTTTGACCCCTCCTGTAACGGCAGCTGCCCGCACTGTAGTGCGGTGTCTTCTGACACCTATCACATGGTGTGGGCCTGCCCCTCCAACCCGGCTATTCTCCCCATCCCCAACCCAACCCGGGAGGACTGGGAGGCGACCCTGATCGGCTGCCACGGCTTACAGGCCCAACAAGCCTTAGTCGGGCGCGCCCGGGCGGCGGCCACCGCCACTGGGGTCCCATACTAGGGACCTCCACCTAGTGTTTGTAAGGATCGGTCCCTTACGGGCTGATCCAAGCATACCTCCTGTCCTTTCTTAATAAATGTTTTCACCACCACCACCACCCATTGAATAAGTATTGTACCTATTGAAATGCTACCGAACAAAGAATTCATAGTAAAATATACCTAACGGATCCGTGCAATGCCCATGCGAGTACACTGCAGGTTTCTTGCAGTGATGTGCTTTCAGTCTTTACGTTGTGAGGACTGCCATAATGTAACTTCTACGACGCCCCTCTCAGCGCGCCGCGCCTTGTTACTTGAGCCGGGCGATCGCCAACGGCCGCGCCAGCCCCGCGCGCACCTCGGACTTTCTCTCTCCACGCGTCGACGGCATGTACCGATCCAGGCCGTTGGTTTTAAGCAGTACTCGCATATCCCGAGAGAGGCCGCTGGCTTGCTAGGCAGTCGGTTGAGTGCCACCGAGCTCGCCGGGCGCCCGTGCCCATTCTCAAATAAACAGTGTTAGTTTTCCAATAACACCATCTGTCGGGCTAGTTTTAGTTTTCCACCTGTGCCTTCGTCTGCCCGGACACACATCCGCCTCACAACGTTAAATGTTGTATGGTCTCGAGGGCCTGCGCATGAGTGTAACGAGTAAAAACATAATGGCACGCATAATTAATACTGTGCAGGCCACCGCATTTGTTTCCCTTCTCTGAGTTGCGGCCACGCGAAAACACTTAGCGCAGGTGATCACTCATCCCGCACAGGTCTAGGTAGTGAACATTCAAGGTGGAAACATTTCGAGATTTACCAAGGAACGACAGGATTGAAGAAGGTTAAACTGTGCCGGAATAATAAGTAGCAGACATTGGCCTTCATTTGTGTTCCTTTGCTGAGATGGAAGGTATCGGTTTTTCCCTCTTTTAATGCCGAAAGCGGATAGGAATAGATACCACCTTACGCTTTGCTGCTACTTTTGCTGTTATTGTGATTTGCAGTTAATAAATGCAGTAAAGGCAGAAAATGGCCACAGTTTCTGAGACGCTGAGGTGCTGAGATGTGAGGAAACAGCCAGTGTAATCGATATTTTGGTATCATACAGCCCAAAACCTGATAAAAAACCTAAATAATAATCTTCTAAACACGTGAGAAAAACTGCACACGCGCCCATTACTCCAAAAGGAATACAGATGGGATACTCTAAAGCCCGAGACATTATTCTTGTTAACAAAGAACAGTTTGTGGCGAGTTAGTGGCCAGCACTGCCTTACATGCCTAGAGTTTGGACTAAAACTGGACTTTCCGAGTTCCTTATTGCATTGCATTCATTAATGCACAGATTTCTCACAGATTTCGCACAGATTCTTCTTCAAGTGGCCGCCGACATTTCCATGTAACTAAAAGAAAGGAGTTCCTATGGCAAGAAAATCATTTCCCGTTTCAAAAAAAAAAATTGACAGTGACTTAGCTCTGCTATGCCAGGATATACGTAGCGTAAGGTGAAGGAAGGCGTATAACTGCCCTCTTGAAACAGTGGACCCCTCAGCCTTGCTTTAAGCTAAGTGGCTGTAGTGACAGGTGTGCACTGCATGCGTTGGCATTGACAACCTTGTGGAAAAAACGTGGCGCTGAAGCCATAGGCCGTTGGCGTTCATTGTGTTCGTTGGCGCTGACAACGTTTTACACTCCTATTATTTTAAGGAAAGGAAGTGCGCATAATGGCTCCCTGTGTCAGTGGACGCCTGAATCTTGCTTTTGGGAACGCGGGGTGATGAGGGAGAGATGTGGGCTGCAAGCATTGACAAGGTTGTGCCAGAAACGCGGCGCTGAAGCCATAGGCCGTCGGTGTTTATTGTGTTCATTGGCGTTGGCGTTGTCAACGTTTTACACTCCGATCATTTTAAGGAAACGAAGGCGAGCGCGCGCGGTGAGGCACGCCAGCTGTGCGTAGTGACGTCACTTGCTCCTCGCTCATGCGCAGCACGGCTCTCCAGGAGCCACGCGAAACTGCTAAACCGCGGCCAGTGTAGCTCACGCTGCAAAATTTCGCTGGTGGTGGTGGTGAAAACATTTATTAAGAAAGGACAGGAGGTATGCTTGGATCAGGCCGTAAGGGACCGATCCTTACAAACACTAGGTGGAGGTCCCTAGTATGGGACCCCAGTGGCGGTGGCCGCCGCCCGGGCGCGCCCGACTAAGGCTTGTTGGGCCTGTAAGTCGTGGCAGCCGAGCAGGGTCGCCTCCCAGTCCTCCCGGGTTGGGTTGGGGATGGGGGGAAGAGCCGGGTTGGAGGGGCAGGCCCACACCATGTGATAGGTGTCAGAAGACACCGCACTACAGTGCGGGCAGCTGCCGTTACAGGAGGGGTCAAAATGCTTTAGTGCTGCCGGGCACAGTAATGTATTGGTGAGAAGGCGGAGAAGGAGCCGCTCATCCGCCTTCTTGAGGCCTTTACATGGGCTTGGGTAAAGGCGAGGACTGTTTTGATAGTAGGCTGTAATCTCTTTGAATGTATACACCGGATTAAAATCGGGTTCCTGATCGGGTGGGGAGGAGAAAACAGCCCGGTGAGAGAGCGCGCGGGCGGCTGCGTCTGCTGCCTCGTTTCCTGCCAACCCCTGATGAGCAGGGGCCCATATAATGTAACGGTGTGCGGGGTCCGTATCCCGTATGCAATTTTGGTATATTCGATAGGCTAGGAAGGGAGTGCAGCCTTGTTCGACGTTCCGACAGGCCCCTCGCGAGTCGGTGATTATGTATTTTGAATCGGAATGTGAGGCCGCGAGAGCAATCGCGACCTCTTCTGCTTGTGTTGCACTTCTGGCTCTGAAGGTGAGGCCGTTAACTGTGTTGCTGTTGTGAACTACCGCGGCCGTGTACCATCCCCCGTGGTGAGGACCGGAGGCGTCCACGTAGTATACACCTGTTTTGTTGCCATAATGTCGGGCTAGCGCTTCCGCTCGTGCCAGGCGCCGACCATTATGGTCTTCGTGTGACATGTTTGCTGGAAGAGGCCGCACGTGGAGGGCACGTCTCCACAGTTCCGGGATGCGAAACCTGTCTTCCATTGGAGGGGTGTGTTGGATATGGAGTCGAGCAAGAAGGCGGCGACCCGACTCCGTTAGCGACAAGCGCGTGTACTGGTTTGTAAGGTGCGCCTCCCGGAGCTCCCGGAAAGTATTCACCACCCCAAGAGCCATAAGCCGGCTGTTTGAAGTAGTGATGGGGAGGTCAAGGGCACGCTTAATAATTTTGCGAAGGATGACCTCAAGCGCATCCTCCTCTTGTTTCCGTAGGTGGAGATAAGGAGTCGAATAGAGAATTCGACTGGTTACAAAGGCGTTTGCCAGCCGCAAGGCATCCTTACTTCGTAACCCCCCGCGTTTGTTGGAAACCCGGCGGACCATACGGCCCACCTGGTCCCCCACCTTTCGGAGTTTGGCCAATGTAGTGTCTGGCCGTCTGTGTTTGTGGATGTAGAGTCCTAGTACCCGTATCTCGTCACTTTCGCGTATGGGACTACTCTCAAGAGAAAGAGAGATTTTAGTTGCGCACTTCTGTGAGGGGCGGAGGTGCAGTTATGCCATTAAGTGTGTAGCGAGAGGTAATTCCATGCTTGGGGATACAGGCCGCCCAAATTCAATGGTTTCCTGGGTGGAGTTGCTTGGTGACACGTACAAGATTCAACGGCCAGACCTATTTCTACCAGCCTGGCAGCACATGCTTCACCGTTCGAAACTGCTACATAGGCAACCTATTGGCGGCGATTTCTTCCTTAACGTAGGCGCAGACTGCGGCGTTCTTGCTAGGTGGTGGTACAAACATCTTTATTTCTTCAATGTTCTCAGAACATGTGGGTGGGCCGCCTAGTCCGGTAGTCCACTGGCTGCTGCTGCTGCGCTGGCCCTCCCCACCAGCCAGTGTTGACGGTCAGGATCAGCACTGAGCAGAATAGCCTCCCACTGCTCCTCCGAGGGGTTGGTAATGGGGTCAACTAAGGGATTATATTGGCATGCCCACATTATATGGTAGAGGTTAGCTACCGCTCCACAATGTGGACACTGCGGAGAGTATAGTGTAGGGTACCACTGGTGTAGTTTAGCTGGTGTTGGGTATGTTTTGGTTTGTAGTCTCCTAGTCTCTTCTAACTTGTTGAGGGATTTGTGTGGCGTTGGGTACTCCTTTCTGGCTGTTCTGTATGGCGCAAGATTGTCAGCATTCACTGCTAAACCTATTAGGTCGCGGCACCCTTCATGGTCATCAGGGGGAGTCGCCCGGTATAGAAGAGCTCGGGCATGCCTGTGGACGGCTTCGTTTCCTCCTGGTAGTTCCAGGTGACCGGGGAACCAGATGACTGAGACCTGGTTGGGTGGATGCTTAGTCAGCAATGACAACCCTGACTTGTGAATTAATCCGTTATTGAAGTTGCGACAGGCGTTGTGGGAATCAGTGAGCACAACGGCGTTGGGGTTAGATGCTACAGCTAATGCAATAGCTGCCTCCTCTGCGTGAGTGGAGTTAGATGTTTTCACCGAGGCGCAGTTCACCATCGACCCTGAAGGCGTTGAGACCACAATAGTCATGACTCCATTCTTTGGTCCTGCTGCGTCCACGTAAAGGGTGTTAATTTGCTTGTCCCATTTCTTCTGCAGGGCTTCACCTCTTGCTTTCCTCCTCTCGGTGTTATATGCGGGATGCATATTCCGCGGAATGGGGTGCACGTTTATGCGTCTTCTCACATCGCGTGGGACCTCTTCCCTTTGGTCAATTGTATATGGCAGATTAACATGGATTTTATCGAGCAGTTCTCTGCCGGATTTTGTAAGTGCGAGACGATTCAGTTGTGAGAGCCATTGTGCTTCCCACATCTCTTTGAGGGTATTATGTACTCCTAGAGCCATGAGCTTTGCCGTTGGCGTGGAGTTCGGTAGCCCCAGTGCCGTCTTGTAGGCTTTTCTGATGGGTACCTCCAACTTTTCAATTTCCGACCTGGAGAGGTTAAGGAATGCCGCCCCGTACATTATCCGAGAGATCACGAAAGCTTGCACTAAGCGGTTGGTGTCCCTTTCCTTCATGCCATGGTGTTTATTTCGGATACGATATATTATGCGGAGGATTTGCTCGGTGGATGTTGTAAGCTTCTTCATAGTGGTGGTGTTCAGTCGCCCCTGCGGGATATACTGCCCTAGGATCTTGATCTCCGTGGGTTTCTGTACTGGGTGGTTCTCTATATACACCGAGATGTTCTGCGCTAGGGGTGTATTTGTGTTCTTCAGGATTAGCAACTCGGACTTTTCCGGCGCACACTGGAGGCCTCTCTCCCTGGCGTACCGGTCCACCGTGTCGGCTGCTGCTTGAAGACGCTCATCGACCTCGGCGTCACTCCCCGAGTTGCATCAGACAGTGATATCATCCGCATACAATGTGTGTTTGATGCCGGGGATTTCGGAAAGAAGGCCTGGTAGATCTTTCATAGCCAAATTGAACAAGAGGGGTGACAGAACCGCCCCTTGCGGAGTTCCCCTCCGGCCTAGAGTGATGGGATCTGATTTTATTCCACCGAAGTTTATAGTGGCTTGCCTGGCTGATAAGAAGTTTTTGATATAGTTGTAGGTTCTTGCGCCACAGTTGGCGTTCTTGCTAGATTCGAGACGAGGCGTGCGGCTTGTTCTTCCTCCGTCTCCTTGGCTCGCTGCCTCCTCGTGGTTTCGTTCCGACGACGAAGCCTGGCTTCTTTCAGTGTCTCCGACATCCCAGAACTGTGGAGACGTGCCCTCCACGTGCGGCCTCTTCCAGCAAACATGCCACACGAAGACCACAATGGTCGGCGCCTGGCACGAGCGGAAGCGCTAGCCCGACATTATGGCAACAAAACAGGTGTATACTACATGGACGCCTCCGGTCCTCACCACGGGGGATGGTACACGGTCGCGGTGGTTCACGACGTCAACACAGTTAACGGCCTCACCTTCCGAGCCAGTAGTGTAACACAAGCAGAAGAGGTCGCGATTGCTCTCGCGGCCTCACATTCCGATTCAAAATACATAATCACCGACTCGCGAGGGGCCTGCCGGAGCGTCGAACAAGGCCGCACTCCCTTCCTAGCCAATCGAATCTACCAAAATTGCATACGGGATACGGACCCCGCACACCGTTACCTTATATGGGCCCCTGCTCATCAGGGGTTGGCAGGAAACGAGGCAGCAGACGCAGCCGCCCGCGCGCTCTCTCAACGGGCTTTTTTCTCCTCCCCATCCGATCAGGAACCCGATTTTAAATCCGGTCTATACATTCAAAGATATTACAACATATTATCAAAATTGCCATCGCCTTTACCCTAGCCCATGTATAGGCCTGAAGAAGGCGGATGACCGGGTCCTCCGCCTTCTCACCAATACATTGCTGTGCCCGGCAGCGCTAAAACATTTTGACCCCTCCTTTAGCGGCAGCTGCCCACACTGTAGTGCAGTGTCTTCTGACACCTATCATATGGTGTGGGCCTGCCCCTCCAACCCGCTATTCCCCCATCCCCAACCCACCCCGGTAGGACTGGGAGGCGACCCTGCTCGGCTGCCACGACCTACAGGCCCAACAAGCCTTAGTCCGACGTGCCCGGGCGGCGGCCACCGCCACTGTGGTCCCATACTTGGGACCTCCACCTTGTGTTTGTAATGATCGGTCCCTTACGGGCTGATCCAAACATATCTCCTGTTCATTCTTAATAAATGTTTTCACCACCACCCACTCACTTTCCATATCTGCCGACGAATACCACCGAGCCGCCCCTTCTATATATACGATGCAACGCCGGCTCTTCCTCTGTTGTTGCAGCGCGGTTTCACCGGCTCCTCTTCTGACGTCATGCCAGATGGTGCGGCGAGCGGCGCTGCCAGCTGCGGCGGTTGCTAGTAAACGGCTCAGCTCGCGGTGCGGCCACCGTACACAGCGAAACGGCGAGAATACTTCCAATGTAGCTCTCGCTACAAAAGCAAAAAATGTCTCATCAGAAAAAAATGCGTAATCAAATTTGGCAACTGGACAGAGGAAAGTGACGCCACTTCAAGTGGAAAACATCAGCAGCTTTTAATGCAATCGCTATGCCAACACATAGAAAACTAAGTATTCCTGCGTGTTTTTTTATCTCTCCCTGTATAAACAAAAATATAGAAACAATAAAATCAGTTTAAAGGTTGCGCGTGTACCGTCAACCTCGTGACATGTGTTTCTGCTGTAATTGCGCGCAATTTGTTTTGAAATAAACGCTCTCGAGGGTTTCAGTGTGCACCGAGTTTTATATTTGCCTGCTTTGGTTCGGCAACTGTGCCACTAACTGGAATGAAGGGTACCTTAGTATAAATTGCAACGCTCGAGGGATAAGAAAGAACGAGAAATTATCGAGGCCTTGGAAATCGCGAGGTTAGGGCCTGATAAGTGCATTAGCGATGCTTCAGTACACCTGTACCGCAAGGAGTTCGAGTTCCTTGATTCCACGAGTTGGGTGTCGCTTCTGTTTTTTGTTTTTGTGGTTGGTGCGCAAGCGCTTTGCTGCTGAAGGAAAGAGGAGTAGGTGGAATAAATCAGTTGTCAGTCTGCGTTTGTCCCGTGTGGTTCTCTTTCTCTTGTCCCGTCCTTTTGCGCAGTTACTTTTGTTCTCATAACGCGTGGTAGCCAGAAAAATAACGTAGTTGGCGGAAAACTTCATTCAGAAAGCTTGCTACCAGGTATAAATTTTCAGAAGCCACGGTTGTCTGCAGGTTAAGAAGACAGCAACGAAAGTAGCCATTGAAATATTTCTGCCACGGATGGCTGCAACAGGTCACAGCATCGTAGAGGATCTCAGGGTCTTTCTGCTATTACGCAGACGCACGACAGATAGATAGAGCGCCGTGACGAGAACGACGTTTTAAGAGAATGTCTTACTCCACTCCTCAAGTGTGGAGCAGCAGAATGCTGTTTCTTACTAATAATAGAGTGGCGACGCATCCCTCGTCGGCCTCGGAAAACAAGAAGTCGCAACATATATCCAGCTTTTGGGCAGCTTGGTTACTTTTTTGAAACGGAACTGCAGTGCGAAAAGCACGAAACACATAAGGAAGAAACATCCACATACGCAGTAGCGATAGTACGTGTGTCTGTGGTTGTTAGTTCCTTTCGTGTTGGTTGTTTCGCGGTGAAGTTAGGCCTCAAAAAATCGTGGATTGTCTACCAGCGATGAGATAGCGATAAATGGTCTGATCACGAATGGGTGGAATGACTAATAGTGATCACGCAAGCTAATCTCCAGATATGGGTCAGAACTTTTGCATCGCGACCACATTATACGTATTGTATACGAGGTTCCTTCAGTGCATTCCCGAAAGTTGCCTGTCGCGACTCTGTTCGCTAAGGATCACGACGCTACGAGCGTTAACAAGGCCCACGAACAGTCACAAGCTGTTAGGGCTCTCCAGGTAAGCAATACTAAAGCGGGACGACAAGTTTTCGGGGAACCTGACGACTGGTTCATCTGGTTCATACAAAACGTTGTCGTCAAACTGAAGTATTGCATACTCGGCGAGCCAGTTTCTAGCAAAATTGCCTCATATAGACGTCATTTTTCTGACGTCGTCGTTCTGCGGTCCACCGCCGGAAGAACACCAGCCAGCATCACGTGACATGAAACCTACCAACTATCGCGACGGCCGGTGCTAGTTCTCCAGGGGGATCGCATTTCGCAGCGTGCGTCGTCATTCGCATGCTTAGTGTTTTTTCGTGTTCTGTCGCGATGTACCGACAACGTGCGTTTTGTCCTCGATGAAATGACACGTGGACGAGAACAGGCTGGTGCTGTTGACAACAGAAACCGCAGTGGAAGCGAGCGGGGCGAATCGGCGTAAGCATTTTGCCGCGTCAAGGAAATGCAGTTGCCCACTCTTCGGCAATGTTTTCTTCCTCGTCAAGCATGACTTGCCGACTGTGTGATCTTTGCGAAACACAAAACAATTTAGACTGCTTCTTTAGATGCGCTGTCGCTAGTTTTCAGATACGGTCATCGCACAGAGAGCGAGGGAAGGAATTCATATTTGGAATTGCTTTCGCGTCCGGAAGAGGCAGTTCAGCTTTTATGGGGGCCACCGGTTGTTAACTCAGGAACAGGAGAGCGAACCGAGACCTGGTGCGGAGACTTCATCTCTAATGCGGTTTCAAGAACTGCCAGGCCAGGGGATAATAATCGTGGAAAAATTACTGAAGGCACTTCGGACTATTTAGTATGCTGTTAATGCAAAAGCTTGGACGTCGAGTGTTCGCCTGCGGAGATGGCGCACTACTCTAGTGCCGTGGCCAGCGAACCTTTTCTGTTCGCGCCTCCTGAAGATGACGATACTCAGACCCAGCGCCAGAGAATGACAGCTTAGCGTGCGAAAATCGTGCTGCGGTGATGGTGCAGTGCTCTGCAGGAGTGGTCACCTTAGCTGATACAATCAAGAAAAGTGGTTGCGTGCACATGCAGACGCCTGAAAGAATAGGCAAATGATGAAGTCATAGGAGGAATGCGCAGTAGCGAGGAGTGTACAAATGGCTTCAGAGACCGTAAGAACAGAGATGAATGACGGCTCGAACCACAACGACAAGCAGCAAACGGAAGGCCGAAAAATAACTGCAAGAACATTCCCGTGGAACTGGAATTTTGAAAACTATAAAAGCTACAAGGGCAAACGTCCTAGCGCGCCTATGCGGCACTTAGCTGAACCAAGATAATCGAGGGCCAATTTTTTTCCTTTTCATGCTCTAGCTTGCTCGAAGGCTTCAGAGAACGACGTCCACTGCCTGCTTTTACTGATATGAGGGTTCTAATACTAAGGAATTAAAAAAGTGGCAATGGTTTAGCTCTGGTTAAACCGGGTAAATTGCGTTAGTAATGGCTGCATGGCTACGCTTGTGTGTTCGCTTGTGCAGTAGCTAGTGGCGTAGCTCGATAGTTGAGTCTTGGCAACCTCGGTAATCCGATGGTTTTGGAGTCTTTGCGCGCGTTCTTCTGGCGATTCTTCGGCGTGTTGCCTTCGCCTGGTAGCATTGTGGCGTTCCTGAGCAGTCAGGTGTTGAGATTCATCGGTGACTGATGACTTGAAACTACTCTGCGAGGTAGAACGTTGTCGCCGAGCTGCATCCTTAGCACGACGCTTTGCAAGACGTTCTTCACGCTGTTCTGGCGTCTCTTCTGCACGTTGTCGCTTTCCCGCTTCTTGTTGTCGCTGCCACTTCTCTTTAGAGGACTGCATAGCAAAGCATTCACGCCAAGGCAGGCGCGGATTTACGGCATGGCACGGCAGCGGCGCCGCTGCCACGCGGCCCGTCGACGGCGTTGCCATCTAGCGGAGCGCGGCTGAAGCAAAGGCGCGCCACCTGCCCGGCGCAGCGGCTGCTCAAGGTCATCTGTCCCTACCGACCGGAGCTACGCGACGAGGCAAAACCTTCAGTAGTAACTCCAGCCTCTCAGCGCCCCTCCATTTCCATCAGCTTGCGCGTCTCACCCATTCTTCATGAGTAATGAGCGAACGCAGACTTGAAAAAATCCGAAGTTGTGAGTGCTGTCTGATATGTACCCCGTCTGAGTGCATTTTTTGGTGCTCTTGTCGTTTCGAAAAGAACCTCAGAATAGTTGCAGTTATGCAGTGAGGTACATGATGCTTGTCCTCTCCTCGCGGGCTGGCAGTTGCGCTATCTGCGGAATGTTGTTTAGTTTCAGGAAGGAATAAATTTCACCGAATCTTGGCCTGCGTCTCACATATTCGTTTTTGTGCTTATCGTTGGTTTCCCTGTTTTGTGGTCATGCTGATTGCTTTCTTAGTACTAATTGGTGTTGCCTGTAAATACGGATTGGTAGCGAAATGCAGCTGTTACTGAGTCGGGGAGGTAACGGTAATACTTTATCATGATTTGCTACCCTGAGACCGCTTCTTCAGCCTATTAGATTATGCTCGGAAAAAAAAAACAAAACTATTAACCATGCCGAAGTCCACTGAGGCGGAGTAGTTTCCGTGGGACACAGAACGCGCGTCTAAATTCCCCTAGGGGCGGCATCTTGCGAGGTCCTTGGTCATTTGCATACTACCCATCTCCCACGTGTTTAAAGGGTCAGTCTACTGAATTTTATCGACCATATTTTCTTTGTGGCAACCGATAGCTCTTTACTCAAATTGCCGTTTAGCCAGCTGTGGTGCCAAGGAGTGCGGTAGAACATTTTAAAATAGAATTTATTAATGTGGGAATACATCTGTATGAGATGGTAGTCTCATGTGGCAACCATCTGGATTTCCGCCGCGCGGCGACAAACATGGCGGCGCCCGTCGAAGCCGGACCTCTCGCTTCGGACTGAATTCTCGTTGTTGCTGCCTTTTTCAATGCGTTCACTGGCCATAAATGGGGCGCCTGTCTTTCGCTTCGTCTCATCTCGCCTATAAGAAAACATATAAGAGATAAATTTGCTTTATTTTAATAATTAGAGTGATGATTCTGCCGCTCCTAGGCTTAAGTGGAGAGTCGGTTTGTTTACAGCAATGGTTCCCGTCCTGACGACCAGATGGCGCCACTATAGGCTGAGTTTATTTTTGCGTCTCTGCTAGCATACGCTGAACTAAAAGTGGGAATGTGCCTGCGTTTTGAGTACGTGTAACTATAAATATTCATGTGATTTACAGAAAAAGCGAGCGGTACGCCTTCTACAGTTTACTAGAACAAAACGTGCGTTTCTCTGACATTGGGGCATACAAATGGTACGTAGTATATTCACTTATGCTTCTACAAAAAAAGACTACCACTTTCTTGAACAAAATGAACGTTTGGGGTCGCCACCATGCTTTTTTACACGACTTTTAACGCCGAAATAAAATATAAATTCCTTCCTAAACCGGGCGCAGACCCCTCGTTATTGATGTTATAGGGTGCCAACTACCAGAATATGCCATTATTTATACACTCATCTAGATGAGTAGACTGACCCTTTAAGAAAATTTCTAGAAGCGCACTGGCAATTAGTCGCAGCCAGTTCTCTGACGCTCCTCATGCATTGCCGCCGAAATAGCACTATAAGCGGCAGAGACGAACCAATTGCGGCCGGCGGAGAACGAACTGTGGCCAGACCGAGTTGGCGGAATCCGCAAGTGATCGCGCCCTGTGATTGAAATCAATTTTCGGGCTTAGGTTTTGGTAACAGTGATGCATTTTGTATCACGAAGCACTACCTTGTCAATGTGGTTCTACTTAAAATTCCATTTCATTGTCTTTTTAAATGTGCACACTCTTTAACCTCCTCCTCCGTTCTCCTCTCTGCGTGCAAATAAGCATATCACGTTGAAGAAATTGAAATTCGACATTCCCTCTGTAGTTACAAAGTGGGGGGGGGGGGGGGGAAATCCGACTGTGCGGCTTGCCCGTGCCCTCCCCCCCGCCACCGGATACGGGCCGGTGTAGTTTCGGCTACAGGCTTTGTCCCGGTGCGACGCCAGCGGTGGGGATGAGACGGCCAAGACCCATCCTCTGGGGATGCAAAACACCATGGGAGTGGCAGCGACTCCCAGGCGACTGTGAGGGCCAGTCGCGCGTGTGAGGTCCGATGCTTGAGCGGAGGCAGGCCTGGGTTTATACTCAGGTTGGACCTACGAAATCCGGCCCGGAAGGCATGTCAAAACGCCAAAAGGTTTTCAAATACATGCTACCTTCCTCCGCACGCGGGGGCGTGCAAGCCTGGCTACCGACGCGTCGGTTTCTGGTTACGGAGAAACCAGGTCCGCGCGGGGGTTTATAGTGGCCAGGCTCTGAGGAAACGCTGCCTCGGGGAAGCGGCCTCACGGCCGGCCGCAGGCTTAACCGCCTGCGGGACGCCAGGGGATGGCGGCCTAGTACAGCCTCGGAAGAGTCTGACAAAAACCGTCGATGTTGTGGAATACCGGTGTAGTAGGCCCGGGCCATCTCACCCTAAGCCACGTTCTTGGTTAGTGGCCCGGTCGCCTGGCCTTGAACACTCTCTCCTCAGTAGGAAAAGAGCAAGCTAGGGGAGGAAATAAGTGCATGGTTGGTTGGATGGAAGCACAGATAGGTCCCCGCGGATTGGGTTCTACTGGCCCGAGCACATCACACATACTTTCGGTGTCCGAAAAACCGCGAAAAGCACTCGACGGCTAGTAGCCGGCAGGTGGGAAAAGCCCCCTAGTGGCGTGGAGGAGCCCCAGGTAGTTACTGACCCCGTGTTAGGTTTTCCTGTCTCCGACGGTCGGAGCCCGTTGCGTATGGTGGGTGGTCGGGCATCCCGCGAGTGGGGCCGCACCATTCGGCGATGCTCTCGATGCTCTCCCTGCCCTGGCCAGGCAGGCCAGCAATGGAGTCGAGACAATCGAAGGATCTGAACAAAAACCTCGCTGTCCCCATTCCCAGCCTTTGTCCCAACCCGTTCCCTACAACCACTTTTCCCATCCACTTGCCCTTCCCTTCCGCTACTGCCCAGGGGAGATCAGAGGAGTCTGCCCGGGCCCGCTCCCCCGGCTGTAGGTCGCTATAGTAGCTTATTCCCTTTTATTTTATTTTTCCACCCACGGGTGGCGAAAGTACAATTTGCCTACGGGCCTATTCTTTTATTTTCCAATTGGGTTAAGCCTGTTGTACGTACGTGGTGCAGGCAGGGGCTTATTATTTTTATTTCCTTTTGGTTGCCCCAACCTATCGAATGTAGTTTCAAAGTGCACCGCCCGTGTGAGTGCGCAAGTGTAAAAAATGACATGAAATTTTCGGCATTACAAGAACAACTGCAACCGAGTTTAGCGTAGTGGCAGGAACGCGGTTCAGGTTTTGTCGCTCTACGAGGAACGACGAAGAAATTTAGTTAAAATTATAGGCACCGCACCCTTGTAGACTAAAAGCAACCTCTTTTTCACTGACCGCCATCCTTGGCGAATCCTTCCATTTGCGAAATTGAGGGACGGAGTTGACAACGCCTCTGTGAGAGACCTTCTGTATAAGCTTGCTGAACGACCCGCGTTTTGGACGGTAAATCTTTAGCCAGCAGGGCAGGCTTCCGAGCACAGTGTGTTACCCTATATTCTGAAGACATAAAACTACGCAGCAGGCAGGACACAGAAAAGATGCAGACAGGACGAGCGTAGACTAACTGATTTATTGGTCGAAAACAACCTTCCTTCAAGAGCAACGCATGCGCAACCAAACTTAACGCCCAAAGCAAAAGTACACAATCTAATCAACCCAAAAAGTCAAGTTCCTTTTGACACAGGTGAAGTGATGCCTCGCTAACACATTTTTCCGCACCCTATCTAGCAATTTGGCATGCTTCAAAGATCTCGCATGCCTTCTTGTCCTTCGCGCAGCCTATAATCTTCGTTTGCTTGAAAAGCGGCGTACAAAATACTTGTTTCTTCTTGTCATTGATCTTACAAGGCTGGCAGTGCCTTGCTAAATGCTGCCCACCGTGCTGGCTCAAAGAGTTACTGTGCTCCCGAAGGCGTTTATTAATGCAGCGCCCCGTCTGCCCTACATATACGGAACCACAGCTGAATGGGATCTCGTAGATAACTCCCATCTTACAGTCTACAAACTTAGGTCTGTGGTTGACTCCGCACCCTACTTTCTTTTGCAGGTTATTGTTAGTTAATCGGCATAAACGAGACAGTTTACATGGGGCGGAAAAGAACACACTGACACCAAATTTCCCTCCCACCTTCTTCAAACCGTGCGAGGTCTTGTGGACATAAGGAAGGACTTCAAACTTCCTCCTCTCGCTTTCAGTGAGTTCTTGTTGGTTTTGTTTCAACCGTAGGGGTTTTAGCAAAGATTCTGCAACAGCTTTCAGAACAGCAGTAGGAAAACCCGCAGAGTAAAGCCGGTCTACATGACTGGTAAAACTACATTTCGCCATGTATGGACATGACTTGACAAGCGAGGATCTTAAACATTAGGTTGTGATTCCCCTTTTTACGAGCTTTGAGCGGCACGAATCAAAAGGTAGAGGAGCCTTCTTAGATCTTGGTAAATAGGCCCAGCATAGATGGCCTTCTGTATGAAAAAACAATTTGAAGTCTAAAAACTATAAACAAGCGCTTTCCGGGAGCTCAAAAGCAAAATTTACATCAGTGGCTGCGGATTTGAAGGTCGCTAAAATTTCATTCGCAATCATTTGTAGACTATCGTCAGGGTTAATATTCAAAAGGATTACAAAATCGTCAACGTATCTGACCACATGCGTGATCCAGTCATCAGTGAGAACGCACGAAAGTTCAGTGTCAATTTGAGCTAAAAATATCTCAGTTAGAATAGGCGCCACGCTCGAACCTATTCAGATACCTCGCCGTTGTACATAAAACTTGTCCTTAAAAGATACAATCGTAGAAGAAAGATAGAGTTTCAGCAATTCAAGAAAACCATCGATTGAAATGCCGCAAGTATTCAGGAAGGACACCACTCGCGAACGTTCGATGCAGTTGCGGACCGCGAGGAACAACTTGTCGTGGGGCACTCGGTAGAACAGTTCCTCAATGTCTATTGAGAAACCTGAGTTGATACTTGACGACTTATCACAAAACATTTTAACCAAGCATCAGAGCTACTGATCTTGTACGGATCTTCAAGTGTCGGGCTCTTGAGGTGTCGTTTCAGGTACCTGCTGACAATTACTTGCCAAGTACCTCTTTCCGTCACGATGGCTCGAAACGGACACTCCGATTTGTGGCTCTTTGCACTGAAGAATACCGTGAGAACATGTACCTTGTTCTTCTCGACTTCATTCTTCAGGCGTTCAAGTTTTAAGTTCTCAAGAAGGGCCACCGCCTTGGCCTTGGCTTCATTTGGCTTTTGAGTCGGTGGGCGGTAGACGTTTTTACCAGTTTTACCAGTCAAGTAGACAGGCTTTACACTGCGGGTTTTCCTCCTGCTCTTCTGAAAGCTTTTGCAGAATCTTTGCTGAAAAGCCTACGGTTTAAGCAAAACCAACAAGAACTCACTGAAAGCGAGAGGAGGAAGTTTGAAGTCCTTCCTTATGTCCACAAGACCTCGCACGGTTTGAAGAAGGTGGGAGGGAAATTTGGTGTCAGTGTGTTCTCTTCCGCCCCATGTAAACTGTCTCGTTTATGCCGATTAACAAACAATAACCTGCAAAAGAAAGTAGTGCGCGGAGTCAACCACAGACCGAAGTTTGTAGCCTGTAAGATGGGAGCTATCTACGAGATCCCATTCAGCTGTGGTTCCGTATATGTAGGGCAGACGGGGCGCTGCATAAATATACGCCTTCTGGAGCACAATAACTCTTTGAGCCAGCACGGTGGGCAGCATTTTGCAAGGCACTGCCAGTCTTGTAAGATCAATGACAAGAAGAAACAAGTATCTTGTACGCCGTTTTTCAAGCAAACGAAGATTATAGGCTGCGCGAAGGACAAGAAGGCACGCGAGATCTTTGAAGCCTGGCAAATTGCTAGATACGGTGCGGAAAAATGTGTTAGCGAGGCATCAATTCACCTGTATCAGAAGGAACTTGACTTTTTGGGTTGATAAGATTGTGTACTTTTGCTTTGGGCGTTAAGTTTGGTTCCGCATGCGTTGCTCTTAGAAGGAAGGTCGTTTTTCGTCCAATAAATCAGTTGTTAGTCTACGCTCGTCCTGTCTGCATCTTTTCTGTGTCCTGTCTCCTGCGTAGTTTTATGTCTTCAGAATGCCTTACCAACTAGCCTCCCATCACACACTTCTAGAATTCGTTTCCCTGTAACCTGTGCTGTCTCCAGAAATCATAGCAGGCCACCGTCGCTCAATACCATTGTTCCTTTCAACACTACACTTCCAGAAAAAAAAACCTTGTTTGTAAGCACAAAATGCTTTTATTCCTATTGGCGACGAACCCAGGCGAATGTCACACTGAAATGTCGACTCCTCAACTCAAGTGGGAATTTTTGGAAACTCTTAAGTTGACCGCACGAATAAAATTTAACACAAAACGTATCTTCCCAGCGCCTCGACCGTAATTTGAACTGACACCCGAGCAAAGAAAGTAGCTGCGTTTCTCTTAGATTCACATCATTCTGCAAGCTCTAAATTCTTCTTCAAGGATAGCTGCCGGGCCAGATGGTATATGATATCATAGAAAAACAGCGCGCTTACATGGCACAGGGTCTCTTCTTTTTTTCTTTCGTGTGTAAGCGCACTATTTTTCGGTGATATGGAAATTCTGCCTTATTCCATATTCTACTTATCCAGCCCTTGGAGGTACATGTGCGGGGTCAAGATCGCCTAAATAGAGGGGACACACGAGTGAGTTCAGCGCTGTGTGTGTCGTTTCTCCTTCGTACTGTTTAGTGCGCTGGTTTATCTTCATCATGAATCGCTACCAACCAACCCACTTCCTTCAACATTACACAGCCAGCAGCTAATACCGAGCGCTGCACTGGCAAAGCCAACACACAATTAAACCCTACGCAACTAAAACCAGGGCAAGAAGAGATGACGCATCAGCAATGACAACCGGTTCGATGGAAATTCACTCTCCTCGCTATTTCCTCTAATTCCTTTATATCATGATACTGCCTGTTTTATGGCGCGAGAACAGCTATGTACAAAGAGCGCGATGCCTCACGGCATTTTGCTTGTACATGGTGGCATCAAAGGCGCATTTGCCAAGCATTTCATCCCCCATAAGCCGACCAACAGGCCATGGGGAAACTTGCAACAAATGTATCACCGGTGGGTACATGGCAGCACAAGGGGTCGAATCCCGAGCTTCCGCATGCGATGCGCATGTGAAACCACTAAACCTCCGCTGCGGCACCGCTTCATCCTTATCACGCCATCCTTTGTCATCATCATCATGAGCCTGACTCAGCCCACTGCAGGGCAAAGGCCTCTCCTATGTCTCTCCAACTGACCATGTCCTTTGCTAGCTGCGGCCAAAGTATCCAAACAAAATTCTTGACCTCATCCGGCCACCTATCTTTCTGCCGCGACCTGCTACGCTTGCCTTCTCTTGGAATCCACTCCGATACCCTTAAAAGGACTAGCGGTTATCTTGCCTTCGCGTCACATGCCCTGCCCAAGCCCATTACTTAACCTTGATTTCGATTAGGATGTCTTTAATCGCGTTTCTTCCGTCACTCACTGTGCACGCTTCCGATCACTTAACGCTGCACCTATAGTTTTTCTTTTCATAGATCGTTGCATTGTACTTAACCTGAAACCTCCTGGTTAGCCTCCACGTTTCTGCCCCATAGGGAAGTACCGGTAAGATGCCGCTGCTGTATACATTTATGTGAGGAATATTGGTAAAATGCCATTCATAATAGAACCTTCCATATGCGCCCCACGGCATTGTTATTCTTCTAGTTATTTCTCTCTAATGATCCGGACCAGCGGTCAATGCCTGCCGTCAGTAGACGTATTCGCTAACCACTTCCAGCACCTCGCTACCAATTGCGAGCTGCTGTTTCCTTCCGAGAATGTTGCACGTAGTTTGGTTTTCTGCATGTTCATTTTGAGACCCACCGTTCTGCTTCCCCTGTCTATCACTGATTATGCTTTTCAGCTAATCTTCTGAGTGACTTAGCATGGCAATCTCATCAGTGAATTGCCAATTACTTAGGTGTTCTCGATTAACTGTCTTCCTCAACTGCTCCCAATCCTGACCTCGAAACAGCTCCTGGAAACCGGCGTTGAATAACATTGGCGAGATGTCTTCGTGCCTGACGCCTTGTGTAAATGCTGTAGGTTAACAGTTGCCAGAGATTACATCAGCGGACGCTGAACCGAGAGCACCGCTATGAGCGCCTATTCAGTTTGCTCAAGAAAGCAAAGGGCTACGGGGACGGGATGGTCACGTAACCGTATGTACCCCACCCGAAGGCAGCAGCGGTAGCTCGAGGCGCACTTGCTATTCCGCTCCCCAGACCGTGTTAGACGTCACACCGGCTGTGGGTATCTCCCCTTAACCTTTCCTGGTCGCATTGCTTTTTCCTATAACGTCAGCATCGACGCCTCGCTCGCGGCTGATGTGCATCTGTCGCTGTAAAAGGTCCCGCAGGAGGCACTGCAACTTTCCTTGACGTTTTTATACCTACTAGCGGCAGGCTGTCTACATAAGCGGATGTTGAGTTATCGTATATTATATTGAAAGCAAACTTTCAATCATTTCTTGTGCATTGCAGGCAACTGCGCGCATTTCAAATTCGCACCATATTTTCAGAGAGCCTCTATTTACCACATGTGTTTCAGGAGAATTTAGCAGCCTCCATATTAGAAATCAGGTATTTTATGCCAAGTACGAAAGCACAAAATAATATTTCTCAGAACAGTGACAATGGTAGCGCGTCCTCCGCTATTTTTTAGCAAAAGATTTCGACGCCGACTAAAAATGTCAATTTATTTTTCCGAAATAGATCACCAGTGGCGCCCGGTGAGCAGCGGTGATATACAAGCATTCCGGAGGGCGGGGAGGAGGGACATGTAGATTTTCAAAAAAGGAAAATAATTTGCACAATACACAGGCGAATAATTTCAGATCTGCTGGCACAGCAAAATTTTTTGGGATGCTTGAAATTTTACTATCTCCCACGTGCGCAAAAGTCGAGCAATAGCGCTGCGAATCACTCTAAGAAGTGGTTTCATCCACTAGTTTTGTTAAAAAAAAGTGGTAGACATTTGTACGAATGGCTTTGAAAAAGTCCTGAAATGTGCTACATATCTTTAATCCAGTCGCTTCGACGTATAAGGAAACCTGCGTTAGATCGAAGAATGGATCCAACAAATACTAGTAAGCAGCTTTAATTAAAAAGGTAGAGAAGCACGAAAATGTTTCAATGCTTTTTTTCCTTGCCAAAATTCGAAGAGTCGAACTGTATCAGAGCTCGGGAAAATACACGGAGGAACAAGGAATTGTGTTAGAGAAAAAAAAGATCACCCTTCGCTTTGTTTCAAAGCTGAGTACAGTTTGTTTCAGAACAGAGTATGTACTCTGAGTATAGTTTTCAGCGCGCAATACTATGACAGACATATACACAATTTTCCATTTCCCAGGCCCCACCGCGGTGGCTCAGTGGTATGGCGCTCGGCTGCCGACCCGAAAAACGTGGGTTCGATCCCGGTCGCGGCGGTTGAATTTCTATGAAGGCGAAATTCTAGAGGCCACAGTACTGTGCGATGTCAGTGCACGTTAAAGATCCCCAGGCGGTCGAAATTTCCGGAGCCCTTCACTACGGCGTCCCTCATAGCCTGAGTTGCTTTGGGACGTTAAAACCCAATAAACCAAACCTAATCGTTTCCCGGGTCTGACTCCCGATTTCCTAGGGAAATGCCTCTGTACTAAAAGGATTAATACAGTTATTCGCGTCTATTAGCACACTTAGGAAGTAATTTTTTACATGCGTCTAAAAAAATAAACCGTCTGTGTGGTCCATTCAAAAACTCACGAATTCGCTTTTCTGAGGTAGTTATGAGACTTAAGCGTAAAAATATCGGTTTTAAGTAAAAATCATAAATGGCACATGCTTTCGTTAACATGGGGTGAGGCACCTTCCTTTTATAATGGGCTGTTTACAAATTGTGCCGTATGCCACGCTCTGCCTATCTTGCCTTTTTCCGTACCGGGCAGTAGTTGTGAAAAATAGGCTCTGGTAAACGTTCACCACCAGGGTATCTGCAGCTTTAGTACTGTTTCCAGGGCTGTGCAATAAGGAATTTTTATACGAAGTAGTTTTTCTTGCGCCACACGCGAAGTGCAGAGGGTACATGGTAGCGCATACTCACACAGATGTCTTCTGCTTGGCACATAGATCCCCAAACGAGGAAATCAGCCATGATGAGCTTGCACGTCCGCCAACACTGCAAAGCAAAATGATAACTGTAGTTATCAGTGCGAAACCATTTTTGCCATGGGTAAACCGCAACCCAATTATTTTGCGATGTTTGTGGGTTTGTTGAAAGCGAAATAAATAAATAAAAATAAATGAAACAAATATTGCCCTTACTGCTTCGAATCCGCGGCGGCGCGAGCAGAGCAGCTTTGCCGCCCAGTGCACGAGAGCAGTAGGCTAACACTGCACCTTTCTTTTGTGTTTATAGCACGGAATCACACCCACCCTCACAGGCTTCAAGCCCGACGTGACCAGGTCGCAGCCGATCTCGCCTAGTGTTAAACTGTAAACAGCCCCACGCTGTTTATTGCAGATACACGCCTTCATCAACTTTCACCTGCAGAGCGAAGATTCGAAAAGAGAATTCTCTGTCTTCAGCGTCGTCGCCATCATTCACGCAATTTTACTACATGTTGATAGGCCGACTGCGGCCTATCAACATGTGTTTTTCCTGCTTCACCTTTTCTGGATGCTCCGCCACTTCTGGACGCAGTGGTCGATTCCGTCTGGAAACGAGGGACTGAAGAGAGCAGATCTCGGGCGCTCGCTTCCCGGTTTTTCGCTGCTTCGTCTTCGCCGCGTCGCGCCAGTCTTCTCCTAGCTGCCGGCGCGGCCGGTTGTGCGCGGTGGTCGCTCCGTCGAGTTTGCGCGCCCCGCGGCCACGGCGTGTGCCGCCGGTGCCCGCGGCCCTCCGCCATCCTGTGCTCTCTGTGATTGCGTGTGCCCTGCTCCTTGGAACCTTGGTCCTTGGATTACCTGTCCTGATCAGCTGTTCCACGGCCCTACCTCCACCCCAGCCTGATTATTCGTCTTAGGTTGTCATTTTAGGACGCTTGAACGATATGGTTGTCACGCATGTGTTTTCAGGGTGTGAAGAAGGTATAACAAGCAGTGTTTATTTGAAATAAAGATTAATTGTAAGTCGGCGCTTGTCCCTTGTCCCGGTGCTTTGCGCTGTTCCGTCACAAACAAAGCCGCCTGGTGTGGAGCCCCTCCAGAGCCTCTTCAGGACCCTTCCCAGCCAGTCGCTGTAACAGGTTTTTCCATTCCCTCTAGCCTTTTGCTCGTCCTTCTTCCGCGGGTTTCAACATCTTTTGAATTTGTCTCTTCATTAGTTCTTCCGTTTTACCTACCCTCTTACTAATCCCTCTAAGCGCGGCTTTCTGCACGCATTTACTTCGTCTCTACAGTCGTTTTTTTCTCCCCATTTTCTCTATCGTTTCTCTTTTTTTACGAATTTACTTGTCGCTTTGTCAAGTTTCTTCTTTTCTCCCAAGGGTTCTCTTCTTGTTGTTTTGTTATTCTCATTGCTTTTTTCCGCAGTTCTTCCTGCGCCCTTCTCAACCCCCCCCCCCCCTTTAACCGACTACTTTCCACCACAAGCCTTCCTCTCCCATTTTCTCGTTCAATCCCCTTTTTACCACAGCTCTCCCTCCCTTCCCTCAGTCTCACTTTCGGCGGGGTTCTCCGCCCGCTCGTTTTCTGTGTTTTTTTTTCTGTTTCCTGTGCTTGAAACTCGCACGGGAGCCCCATGCCACTATCGAGTACAACACCGCGAGCAACGAGCCGGTCGCTGGCACGAGCCACCCCTTCCGCAGCCCAAGGCGCACATCTTCACTCCAGCGGTCCGCCAGCATGGCCTGTGACGCGGGTGTCTTCCTCCACCACCTCCGCCTGCGTGTAGGGGCCCTTCCGGAGGAGGTCGACAAGGGCCAACGCGTCTTCAAAACGCCGGACTTTCCAGACCCTTTCAAGGCCCCTCCTCGCCCTTCAGCAACCTGTGGCCAGACAGACGCTAGCCCGCTGGACACCCCTCTAGCTCCAGGCCGCAATCGCCCGAGCGCAGGCCTTCTCCTTCACCGGCCGTCACTCTCCAGCGGGCCCAGTTCCTGAAGGACCACCGGGAGCAACCCCCAGGTCCCATGCGACAGCCCAAGAAACCCCGGCGCACCAAGCCAAAGCCTCTCCTGGACACGGCAATAGAGGACTCGCCCACAGTGAATCTCCAGGAAGCAGTGACCACACCACCTGAACATTCACTGCCCCCTTTCTCCCCTGCAGAAGGACCGTTCCTGCCCGCGGTGCAGCACCAGCTGGGTGGTGCCCCGGTCACCCGCCTGGACGCTCCCACTGCAGAGGTTCACCCTGCAGGAAAGACCACGGGAGAGAAGTCCGAAGCCCTGGAGAACTGATCATCGCGCCCAGTCAGCTTTTCATGCTGTGTCCTCCAGCACAAGTGCTGCAATTGCACCGGAGCTCCACCGTGAGGAATCTCTCCTCTCGCCCTCCGTACGGGGCCCTTCGGAGGTAGTTACAGAGCTTTCGCTTTCTCACCCCCCCCCCCTCTACTGTCGCGGCAGCGAGGACCAACGCGGAGCAGGGGCCTGGATCCAGGTTCTGGATCCAAGCCTCCGGCGGCTCGGACAGTCCCGGCTCACCACAGTCCTCTTCCGGCCCCTCGAGAGGTCAGACGCGCACAAGCGCAAAAAACACGGACAGAGAAAGAGACTTGTACAACACGAACGCTTTGTCCAAGAGCTCGTGTTGTCGAAGTCTCTTTCTCTGTCCGTGTTTTTTGCGCTTGTACGTATCTGCTATGAACCAACTATAGCCCAAAGGTCTGTGCTCCTGACCTCCAGAGGTCCCTCTCTCTCTCTGGGACCTCGTGACGGACTTCAGCTCCTTCCTCTACACCCAGCCTGGTGTCATGGAGGTCCGGATCGACCGGAAGCGGAACATCATCGCTGCAGATGTTTCCAGCGAAGAGTCCAGGGCTGCTCTCCTGGGCCTCAGCTCCCTGCTGTCCACGCTGGTTCGGGCTTTTGAGGCCTCCCGTCCTGAAGGCTGCACGGGACCATCTTCGGCGTCGACCCAGAGGTGACTGCCACGGACGTCGCAGACACCATCGAGGCCACGGTCGACATCCTGGGCATCCGGCGCCGTGGCCACATCGTCCCCGTTCGCTTTGCGGCCCCCCCCCCCCCCCCCCCCCCGGACCAGGTTCAGATCGCCGGGATGCAGTTCCGGGTTCGCCCCTTCAAAGCCCGGCCCCTGCTGTGCTCCCTGTGCGGGGGCTAGAACCATGTAGCCGCATCCTGCACTAGACCACAGCGATGCACTTTCTGCACCGGCGAACACCGCCACAGGGACTGCACGGCTGAAGTCCCTCGGTGCCTCCGCTGCGGCTGGCGCCATCGTGCTGCGGATCCTATCTGTCCCCGTTGGAAGGAGCAGAGTCAGGTAAACACTGTTCTCCGCAGGACTGCTGACCCGGGAGCCCGACGTGCAGCCATGGCCTAGATCTGCCATCGGCAGCAGCCCATCAGGGAACCAGGGTCCGGGACATCCAGGGTCACTGGAGGGCTCAGCTACGCTACGACCCTGCAGTCACGGAGCTCCAGGCCCTCCCGCCCCACTGTCCAGGTCCCAGCCCGGACGCCTGCTCATGACGTCCAACAGACGGCGACTGCCACCTTGCGGCTCGCCGTGTAATCCCTCCTGCCGTAGCTTCCCCCTACCTCAGGGGCCCGCAAGCTGTGCATGGCTGCTGTCGCTGCCGAGAGCCCTACCGACCGCCATCATGGCTCACCGTAACGTAACCACCTCAAGGCCACGTGTCATGCAGTGGAATGTGAATTCCCTGCGTGCACACCTCAAAGATCTAAAAGATCTCGTTTTGCAGGGCTCCCTAGACTACAGTGTGCTGGCACTTCAGGAGTCCCGGATCCCTGCCCAACTGTCCCGCCTTTCCAGGGTACCCGGGCCACTCATGCTGCTCCTTCCAGGACTGTAGTGACGCGCCCTGCCTGGAAGAAGGTGACCCTTAGGAGAGATCCCGCACGGCCATCTAGGTCAGGAACGGTATCCCCCACACAGCCCTGGCACTCGAAGACCCTGACCTGGGCCCCTTAGAGATCTGTGCATTGCGCGTCCGAATGGGCAACACGGACACCTCAGTGGCCTCGGTTTACCTCCCTCCCAGTGTGCCTTGGGATCCTTCCTGCCTCACGGCCCTTCATGCACGTCTTGGTAAGGATGTCCTAATCTGTGGCGATTTCAATTCTCATCACAGGGGCTGGGGTAGCCGAACCACGACCGCCAGAGGCAGGAAACTCCTGGACGCCATCGCCGCTGCCAGTCTTCGGGTCCTACATCCCACGGCCCCTACCTTCATCCGTACGGGACCTTCGTCCATCATCGACCTCGCCCTGCTGTCGGACGCCTACCACTACTCCTGGGAAAGAGCAGCGGACTCCCTGTGCTCGGACGACTTCCCCATCTTCCTGAACCCTTCCACTGGAAGGCGGCGGACATAAAGAGTCCAGAAACTCACCAAGTGGCCCTTGTACAGGGAACTTGTAAAGGACATTCCCCATGCAATATACTTCCTGGCTCTCCTTCCTTGCACCGAGGAGGCAGATCACCTCTGCCAGGCAGGCCCTCATCATCATCATCGTCATCAGCCTGACTACGCCCACTGCAGGGTAAAGGCCTCTCCCATGTCTCTCCAATTAACCCTGTCCTTCGCAGGCCGCGTCCACCATATTCCCGCAAATTTCTTAATCTCATCTACCCAACTAATTTTCTGCCACCCCCTGCTACGCTTGCCTTCTCTTGGACTACTCCATTACACCCCATTCTTATTCTTCTAGTATTTCCCCCTCATGATCTGGATCAGCTGTCACTACCTGCCCTAAATAGACATATTCTCTTACTACTTCCAGCACCTGGCTACCAATTGCGAACTGCAGTTCCCTTGCTAGGCTGTTGAAAATTACTTTGGTTTTCTGCATGTTAATTTTTAGCCCCACCGTTCTGCTTTGCCTGTCTAATTCATTGATCATGTTTTGCAGTTCATGTCCTGAGTGACTTAGCAAGGCAATGTCATCAGCGAATCGCAAATTACTTAGGTATTCTCCATTAACTCTTATCCCCAACTGTTCCCATTTCAGGCCCCGGAATACCTCCTGCAAACAGGCAGTAAATAGCATAGGCGAGATCGTGTCTCCCTGCCTGACACCTTTCCTTATTGGAATTTTATTACTGACTTTATGGAGAACTAGGGTAGCTGTGCAATCGTTATATATATCTTCCAATATTTTCACATAGCACTCATCTACACTCTGATTACGCAATGCCTGCATGACTGCTGATGTTTCTACTGAGTCGAATGCTTTCTCGTAATCAATGAACGCTATGTATAGGGGCTGGTTATATTCTGCGCATTTCTCTATCACATGATTGATTGCGTGAATATGGTGAACATGATTGATTGGTGAATATGAATAGGCCCTCCAGCGTGCCCTAAACGGGTCCAGCAGTTCCTGGCGACCAGGGGACTGTCACTCTCGGCCACGAGATCCGAGGTCCTCTTTGTCCATCTGAGGGGAGCCCGAGCCACGGCTCAAATGCATCATCATCATCAGCCTGACTACGCCCACTGCGCGGCAAACGCCTCTCCAATGTCTCTCCAATTAAACCTGTCCTTTGCCAGTTGCGGCCACTGTATCCCCGCAAACTTCTTAAATCTCATCTGCCCACCTAACTTCCTGCCGCCCCCTGCTACGTTTGCCTGCTCTGAATCCGCTCCCTTAAGGCCGGTTCACATGCAAGCGACTGAGCGATTGAGCGACGCGTCGCAGCGAAAATTTCCAACTTGTTGAAACCTCGCCGCTCGTCGCAGCGACGACTCAAAAACAGGTTTTTCCGCCGCGGCGACAGGATTCGCTAGCATTTTCGCTGTCATGTGAAACAGGCTTTAGCCTTAAGGAACAGCAGTTATATTGCCTTCGCATTACATGCGCTGCCCAAGACCATTTTTTCCTCTTGATTTCAGCTAGGATGTCATTAACTTGCGTTCGTTCTCTCACCCACTCCGCTCGATCCCGACTTCTTAACGTTAGACCTATCATTTTTTTTCCATAGCTCGCTGCGTTGCCCTTAACGTACGCTGCACCCTCTTTGTTAGTCTCCACGTTTCTGCCCCATGGGTGAGTACCGGCAATATACAGCTGTTGTATACTTTTCTCTTAAGGGATATTGGTGAACTGCCATTCGTGATCTCAGAGAACCTGCCATATTCGCTCCACCCCATTCTTATTCGTCTAGTTATTTCCCTCTCATGATCCGGATCAGCGGTCACTACCTGCCCTAAGTAGACATATTCTCTTAATACTTCGAATTGTTGCCCTCAAAATCAATGGTACTAACCTCCCTTGGAAATCGAAGGTGAAGTACCTTGGCCTCAGCATCGGCCACCGGCTCACCTGGATCCCTGCTGACAAGGCACTCCTGTCCCACATGCATCGAGCCGGCCAAGCAGCCTAATCCCTCCTCGCCCGAGGCACAGGCTGCACACCCAACTGGGCCATCCGTCTCTTCAAGGCAGCGGCCACATCAGCCGTCCTCTATGCCCTACCTCTAGTCGGCCTACGGAGTACCCGCCCTAATCGCTTAGAACTCTCCCGCAGGAAATGGATCCGCCGTCTCCTGCGAGTCTCACTGCGATCGCAGGTCCCGGCAGAGGCGGCAGAGGCGGCAGAGGCGGGCGCCTACCCACTGAACCTCCTGCTGCTCCAGAGAGGCCTGGCACACACGGACCGGCTCGCGCACGTTCGTGACGGCGGGGCCTTCCGTGAACGTCTGCATGGCAACCCCAAATCCAGGATGGGGAAGCTGCATGCGGCCTAGGAGGAGGCACTTGGCCTTCCCCAGGGACGTCCGGTTCTCCCTCTCCTCCGACACGAACCCCTGTACGGTCACCCTGGGCCTTGACGTAGTAACCAAGCATCACTCCCCTGCAGCCGCACTCTGCCAGACAGCCGCAGCCTTCCTGGAAGGGTGCAAAGGTTCTACCCTCCTCTTCACCGTCGGCTCGGCTCTACCAGCCACGGGGCAAGCGGCGGCAGCTTTGGCAGTGCCCCAGCTGCAGCAGTCCCGGACCTGAAAGCTTTCTTTCCCGGGCAGCTTCACAGCAGCTGAGATGGCGGGGCACCACCTGGCAGCTGACTTTATTGAGACCATTGACCCCCTCGGCCCCGTTGCTGTCCCGTGCGACTCCTGGCCAAACCTCCACTTCCTGAACAGGCCCCACATCTTCCAGACTTCGTCTAGTGTCCTCCGTGCCCAGCTGCACACCCTTGAGGATACCGGCTACCAGGTGTCTCTTCATTTGGTTCCTGGCCATGCCGGCATCCAGGGTAGCTAGGACGCCCACTCCCTCGCCGAGGCATCCTGCAATAACGGGTCGCCTGTGTCTGCCAAAGTAGCCCCCCCCCCCCATGACTTTGCTCAGCAGCTACTCAGGCAGGTGGTAAGGGCACAACACCCCGACAGGCGCATCGCTGCGTGCCCGCCCTTCCACCGGCCCCCAGACAAGAGCCCCCGCCGGGAACGAGCCCTCCTGCTACGACTCAGCATCGGCTGTTTCTAAACACCAACGCAGAAGTTCGTCGTCGGCATGGCCCTCTCTCCTGCCTCTCCATCGTGCGGCGATGCAGGCACTTTGGGACACTTACTGCGTGCGTGCCAAACTTTTTATCCACATCGCTGCCGCCTCTTTGCAGGTTAAGGCCGATTCACACGACGGTTCGTTCGCCCGCGGCCCGCGTATCACGTGTTCATGCGTCAGCACTTTCAGAGGCGCGCTGACCAGCCCGCGGGCCGACAGCGCGTCTCTCAATGTGCTGACGCTGAACACGTAGTGCGCGGGCCGCGGGCGTACGGACCGTCGTATGAATCGGCCTTTACCGAGCCCTGGGCCTTGCAGCAGACACGGAGGACCAGCTGCTCTTCCCGGCGAGAAACCACCTGTCCGCCCACCATGTCCTGCAGGCCTACCTCAAGGAGATCGGCCTGGACATCCTCCTCTAGGCCTGCGGATCCCTGGACCCGCGTGCCACCTGGACCTGTGACCTCCTGGATATTCGGCGCCTTCCACAGTGCTTCACAGTCACATGGAAGGGCTAGAAGATTGACTTCTCCCAGCCCGATGCTTGGACACACCCCCAGTGCATCATGGCTGTTAAGGTAGAAGCCCACGGCGCCAGTAGCTAATTTCCCCCTACCGTGTCCGTCTGGACGGGTTAGGAATGACGACAGTGCGTCGCGCGCTTCGGACGCTGTCCAAGCCCGCGGGGATTGGGGAGAAAGACCGCGAACAACCTTGTCGGGGCCGCAAGGAACCGACGACCGTTTCCCGCTGAAAGGAGATTCTGGGGGGTCAGTAAGGTCGGCGACTTGTGAAATAGCTAAGCAGTGCACTTACTGGCGCCTCTAGTGTCGGGCTCTGGCGAGCACTGGGCTCCGCCCACTTGTATGTAAAGTGTCATTGCAGCGGTATTGGTTGGAATTGGGCGAGAGCAGGTTTAATAAAGCTCCGCCCAATTATCAAGGGGATAAAAACCGCTGCAAACAAAGAGCGGGACGAGCGCGCCGAGTGCCAGTCTCGGCTGCTTTTATACGGCCCTTCTTTTAAACAGCCCTTTTTAACAGCCTTTCTTTAAACCGCCTTTTCCCCCCAAGTGTTTGTGTTTTACTCCAGTCTTCAATAAGTTAGTTTTCTCTACCAAGAAGTTTGGAGTGGCTGCCTCAACCGGCAACGTGTCGCCGGACAGCGTACGAAGACGTGAAGTGCCCAGCATACGATCAGACCAACCGGCCAATCCGACCTTTTTTTTAACTATGGCTCTTCCCCCAATCCCTGTATGGCGCTTGCACACAGTCCCATTGCACCTAGGCTCCTTCCCCCTTCTCGGTGCTTGAACACACTCCCAGCGCGCCGAGGTCCCCACCCCCCTCCCGAGCTGTTGTTGCCGCTACAAGTCCCTCCCTCGCAGGGACAAGGCCCTGAGCCGACGCGGCGCCGACCACCTTCCCCCTCCCCTTCACCCCTTCCCCTGGTCCCCAAGAGTGATGCCATTAACTGGCTAACATACACCGGGACCAGCAACCTCCCCCAGAATATTTCATAGTAACCACCATCCAGTCCTGATCGAGCGGTACAAAAGTACGCGCCTTTCGACGCCCCTCTGGGCCACTGCGGCCCCTCGCTCACCACTCATGTTTCTACAGGTTGGTTACTATGACGCTTATTGTTATCGTGACGATGTCTTTTAGCGGTGTTGGGGCCACCTCATGTTTTGAAAAGTTTCCGGGCTAGTGTATCATATTTATGGTATCTGCTAGTTTTGGGAGGCGATATCGAACTAAACCCGGGACCTCTGACTAAGGCTCAAGAAGGAAAGATTGACCTTATGCATACTGAAAAAATTGCGCAGAAAAAACGAGGACGAAGCAAAGACAAGACCAGGACGGCTCTGACTCTGACTTACGCCTTACGCCGGCTCTGACTTACGCCTTGAAGCTAGCAATGTAGTCCTTCAAGAATCTGTCAACAAAGTACTTCAGATTCACGCAGACTTAAAAATTCATTTGCAAAAACAATGACACTTTGCGAGTTAGAGCAGAAATTTGCAACCGCACCATCTGCTGAGTCCGCAGTCTTGCAGTTGTACAGGAAAAAATTGTCGACCCTGAAAATCGCTCTAGGCTATCCAATGTTCTATTTTACGGTATAGCTGATCAAGAGAAGGAAACTTGGGAAGAGTCGGAACGTCTCGTAAATGAATTCTTAAAAAAAACTTCGGCTTACTGTAGAATCTGTAGAGTCTGTTTCCAGAGCGCATCGCATGGGCCGCTTTTCTTCCAAGAAAAAGGGGCCTATCATAGCCAATTTTTTTAATGAGAGAGAAGTTGACTTCGTCATGAGCCGCGGCTATAAGTTAAAAACAGCAACTTAAGTATCTCGCGTGATCACGGCGAAGCCGTTCGCGAAAAGCGATGGAAGCTTCTCCAGTTGTCAAAATCTATTAAGATAGATGGGGATAAAGTGCGACTTGTTTTCAAGGAGCTCTTCGTTAACTACGATCTTTATGTGTGGAACGCCAATGAAAGTCCGGCCATTCTTGTATCAGGGCGCGAGCATGACGAATGAGGTCTTCCCTTCGTTTGCGTAAACCTAAGTCCATAGGCCACCTCACCTGCCAAATTACAATGTGGTAATGATAACGAATGTCTGTATTTGTACACCAACATTTGAAGTGTTGTAGCCAGTGGTAGTGCACTATCATCTTTCATCGATTCATGTCAAGCTTCTTTAGTGATACTAACTGAGATGTGGCTGAACGATACTATGCATGATGTCAACATCTTTACCAGTGCGTACAATTTCAAGCTTTTATGCGAAGCATATTGCTAGAGCTACCACTCACGCCGTCGCCGTGGGACCCCCACGTGACAACGTGACGTCACACCACGTGACATCGGATTAGAGAGCCGGCCTCCACCTCGCGCCGTCGCCGTGGGACCCCTAGCCGTCACACCCGCCCATTCCCGCGCATTTCGAACGCGCGTTCACACTCGGTGTAGGTGAAACGCTCGCTCCACCGGCCAGGGAGACGCGGCTTCCGTGGCAATCCAGGCGCTCACCCAACGCGCGTCTCGGGGTTAGTCGGCGTTCCGCTGTAGCCATGCCGTTGTATTCCCCCACGACGAAGGCTTCTAGAGGTTGTATTAAAATGACCAAGTATTCAACCAAGGAAAGCCATGTATTACCAAGCCTAGCCACTAATATGCTTCGCATTCCCCAGGCTTAGCCAAGCTGAGCCTCAGCAATTTTTTCGCTGTGATAGACAATTGCGAAGGAGGGAGGGGGGGCGGCGTTCTCATCGCGATAAATGAAGAATTCAGTGCCAAACCTGTCGTTATCGATTCTTTGCTCGAATGTGCGTGGTTTTCTTTGAAGGGTGCTGCATTTCGTGTTATCATCGGCGTTTTCTACCGTCCGCCCGACAGTGTTCCACAGCAGGATATGTTCCGCCGCGGTGGCTCACTGGTTATGGTGCTCGGCTGCTGACCCAAAAGACAATGGAGTGCATATTGCTACCGCGCAAAACGACGCAGAACGAAGAGAGGAAAGCACAGGACAAGACGCGGAACTTCAACTAAAGTTTACTACAGGAAAACCATATTTATACAGGAACCGTAATCACACCTGATAAACAGCCGAAACCATCAAATAACACAGGCACGTGGGCGCGCGTGGCACAAGTTAGCATCTAGATAGTTTAACTCTTTCTTAGATAAAGATACCGAAGTGGAGCTGATGCAACGGTTATTTTCTTTTTTATGCAGTAGGCTTCGAAGATTTCCCTGCTGGGTCGTCAATTTTTTTTAAAACAATTGTGTCGCGGAACCTGGGTGTGCAATTACTACAATGGCGACAATGTTTTGCCAGTTCCCCGCCCCCCGCAAATGATTCAACAGCGGCGCGATGCTCCTCAAGCCTGACATTCAGGCATCGTCCAGTTTGCGCTATGTAGCAATTCCCATATGTGAGGGGTATTTTGTACACCACCCCCGTTTTGCAGGGAACGAACCTGTCTACGAGCCGGCGCGGTGGCTCCGTGGCTAAGGTGCTCGGCTGCTGTCCCGAAAGACGCGGGTTCGCTCCCGGCCGTGGCGGTTGAATTTCTTTGGAGGAGAAGTTCGAGGCCCGTGTACTGTGCGATGTCAGTGCACGATAAAGAACCCCAGGTGGTCGAAATTTCCGGAGCCCTCCACTACGGCGTCTCTCATAGCCTTAGTCGCTTTGGGACGTTAAACCCCATAAACCAAACCAAACCAAACCGAACCTGTCTACGTGCTTAGTGCGGACCCGTTGTTTTTCCCCCTTCCCTGCACCATATTGCACATGCCCGAAAGCTTTTTGGGCATGTGCAGTATGGTGCAGGGAAGGGGAAAAAGAACGAGTGCCGCACTAAGCACGTAGACAAGTTCGTTCCCTGCAAAACGGGGGTGGTATACAAAATACCCCTCACATGTGGGAATTGCTACATAGGGCAAACTGGACGATGCCTGAATGTCAGACTTCAGGAGCATCCCGCCGCTGTTGAATCATTTGCGGGGGGCGGGGAACTGGCAAAACATTGTCGCCATTGTAGTAATTGCACACCCAGGTTCCGCGACACAATTGTCTTAAAAAAAATTGACGACCCAGCTTAGCAGGGGAATCTTCGAAGCCTACTGCATAAAAAAAGAAAATAACCGTTGCATCAGCTCCACTTCGGTATATTTATCTAAGAAAGAGTTAAACTATCTAGATGCTAACTTGTGCCACGCGCGTCCACGTGCCTGTGTTATTTCATGGTTTCGGCTGTTTATCAGGTGTGATTACGGTTCCTGTATAAATGTGGTTTTCCTGTAGTAAACTTTAGTTGAAGTTCCGCGTCTTGTCCTGTGCTTTCCTCTCTTCGTCCTGCGTCGTTTTGCGCGGTAGCAATATGTACTCTATTATCAACCACCAACTAGCCCGCCTTCACTTGTTACATGGACCCAAAAGACGCGGGTTCGATACCGGCCGCGGCGGTTGAATTTATTTGGAGTAGAAATTCTAGAGGCCCGTGTACTGTGCGATGTAAGTGCTCGTTAAAGAACCCCAGGTGGTCGAAATTTCCGGAGCCGTCCACTACGGCGTATTTCGTAGCCTTAGTCGCTTTGGGATGTTAAACCCCATAAACCGACCAGTTTCAATCAAGGTGCAGTTGTCGCAAAGCGGACTGTTGTTTAACCGAAACGGTATCGCAAGCCGTGTGTAAATGCAGCGTTCAGGCGAAGTCGGTGATAAAGTGTTTCCAGATGGCGAGGAATTTTGGGTTGGAGTCATGATCTGAGGTGTGGGCCGACTGAGTACAAAAATTGGTAGTGTTGTGTTCGGGAAGCTCCAGAGCCTATACTTTTATTCGGAACCAAAACTGTTAGCCATTTGCTACGCATCAGATTTCGTGAAGAGAGTCCGAATATATCTCAGATGATGGCGGCCTTTACGGGCTACCTCATCTGCGTTTTCATTAACTAGAATGCCACCACAAAGTGATGGCATCCACTGATATTTATGCAGCGGCCTGCCACAATAGCCAAATGATGTAGGTACCCGATGTCAGGAGAAATTGGCTCATTTGTGTTCTTCAGGCGATTGGACAGGATTTGAAAAGATGCTTAGGAGTCGGTAAAGACAACCCATCCGCTACGGGCTCGTAGCAGGATATACCAAACAGCTTCCTCAATGCCGCGAAGTTCAGCTGTCGTAGAAGATGTCTTCCGCTGCAGCCGGTAAGAACAGACATGGCTTGTTGAGGGAACATTGAGGCTAGAGGAACAGGTTTCTTGAGTAGTTGAGCCGTCGGTAAAGATGTGGGAATGCTGCGCATTTTTGTCGACTAAGTAGGCTAGCGTAGCCTGCAGAAGCGCTCCCTCTGGCATGCGGCTCTTTGCATTCACGCCTGGAACAAGCTGCTTCACCTTTAGAGGCGAGAGTGTCCAAGGGGGAAAGGAGAAAGGCAGTGGTTTCTGTGGCTCATTAATATATTGGGGAGGGGCAGGAGCTGCGCAGCTTGGCCAAAGCGATAGTTGCAGTGAGTTAGATGGACACGGTGCAGGAAGTGCTTCTTCACTTGGATGACATGGCGTATAGTTTCCTAAGCGGCAGTCACATCAAGCGGGCGACAGCCTGCTTCCGCTACTGTTCTTGATGCAGAGGAGCCCTTTGGGAGGCCAAGGCTTATCCGCAAGCAGCTGTCCCGTGCGGCCTCTAGAATCATCTTGCTTGTTGGAGATACTGTTTTAAGCCCCGGTAAACAGCAGCGCAATGTGCCTTCAACGAATGCTTTTAAGCAGAACCATTGAACGACAGTTGCTGCCCCACCGCGTTCCCGCTATAAACTTCAGCAAAATCGTGGTTTGAGCTAGCTGGTACATCTTCAAAATTTCACTAGCGCTGCGACTAGGAACAAGAACTTCTTGTTCCTAGACGCAGCGCTGGTGAAATTTTGACGCTATAAACTTCAAAAGTCGTGAAGTTTTCTGATCTGAAGTGACCACGAGAGATTAATGTCTATCACAATACCTAAGAATGGCTGAGTTCGTAAGAAGGTTGTGACTGCCCACCTAGGAGGAGCGGATAACGAGTCATCGATTTTATTCTGAAAGCCATTGTAACATTTTTCTGGCGAGCGGCGAAGTCCTCGGGGGACAGGTACATCGAGATGTGCCGTAGCGCTCTCTTAAGACGTTTCTGGGTAATATGGCGCGAACGTTACGTGTTCCAGATTCAGATGTCATCTGCGTTGATCGTTATGCGTACTCCTCGCCGTAATAAAAGTAATACTGAGCAGGAGACGACTCCGCACCGCTGCGTGAGGTACGCCCCTCTCCACTAGGTGAAACAGTATTGGACCATGTGGAGTGCTCATAAAAATTTGTCGTTCTTTTAAATAGCGTCCAATCCATTTGTGCAGCCTTCCTTCGATGCCAAGACTCGCCAAGGCCGCGAGAATTGCATGGTGAAAAACAGAGTCAAGAGCACCTTGACGTAAAGGAAAACGTCTATCGGGATGTATCCAGCATGACGACTCTCTTCCAGCGATGAGACGAGGGCGATGACATTATCATTTACAGAGCTATTTTGACGGAGCCTGTTCATTTCTTGGGGATACTCATTTCTGCTTTCGAGGTACCAAGCGATGCGTTTGCCGATCATTCACTCCATAAGCTTACCCACTAAGCTCATTAGGGCGATGGGCCTGAAGTATGCGTAGCTTGTTGATTGGTTACAAGTTTTAAAAACAGGTAAAATTTTCGCCAGCTTCCATTATGTGGGGACCTCACCACTCATCCAGGAAGAATTGTAATATTCCAGGAATCGAAGACGGGCGTTGTGGAGCAGCTATGCGATGGCGCCATAGGCCACTTCATCATGACCTGGAGACGTGCGTCTGTTTGACTCCGCAGTATCTGTGGATAACCCTTCAGCTGTGAAAGGCAAGTCCAACGCTGGCCCAACTGCCTGTGGGATGCCTGATTGGCCATCTGCGGAGAGTGTCGAAGGACCTGACCCCACTGACAGCTGTTTGCAGTATTCTTTTGAGACTTCTTTTAGGGTTTTCCGTATACGCAGAGAAAGTGCAGCGAAGGGGTGAACCTCTTGGAGTGGGTACGCATACCTGTAATGATCTGCCAAATTTTTGTTAATGGTTGGCGTACATCCAAAGTAAGACAAAAGTGACGCCATCTTTGCCGAATGAGGTCATCCAGATAGCGCCGAATGTGTCGTTGTGCCCTTCGGCAGACACGGAGGTCTTCAATGTTTTTTGTGCGTACAGCTTTCCTTTCAGCTCACCTGCGAATAGCGCACAGCCTTTGAAATGCCTCATCTTCAGGACGCCTATAAATTTTAGTTGTAATTCGTGTACTCTCTTTCTCAGGCAATGAGCCATTATCGATACTAATTCTTCATTCCGGGTTGCGGCAGTACGAGGGTCGTTTGATAATTGTGGTAAAAATACAAGAGATGGCGCTACAATTGTGTTTTCTTCTAGGTGGCGCGCTGGAAGCGCACTTCATATGACGTCAGAACATGTTTTGGCTTGTACCGACAGTTCGTAAGGTTCCGACAGCTATTGGCGCAGACCTGTGTGGTGATACCTGCCAAATTGGGAAATTTCGAATTTCGAGCAGTGATCAAACATGTTTACTTAAAACAATGGACGGCTGCCCAAATTGAAGGTGCACTGAAGAGGAATCTGAACTCGTCTTTTTGCCGCGGCAACTCGATCTACACGTTCTGAGCATTCTTAGAAACTTCGATTTATTGCCCTGTGTGGCTGATTTTCCTAATTAAATCGAATTAACGTCCGGCTCCCGCCTTTTTTTTAATTCTCCCTCGTGCGGTGGGCGGAGTCGACCAACACGTGGAGTGCCTAGCTGCCAGATCCGTTGAGGCTTTGCTTTCGCTTTATTTTGTTTTTTAGGTTTCCGTGAATACGTAGTTACATTCGCAGATAATATAGCCGCAAAATAAGCGCGCAGAAATAAAAATACGCGTGGACTATTTGCTTCTACGGACTACTACGTATTACTCCGCCGATAGCAGAGCGGCAAGCCGCCGCGGGACTGGCTGAAAGGCACTCCACTCGTTGGTCGACTCCGCCCATCGTACGAGGGAGAATTCAAAAAATGAAAAGGCGGGAGCCGGAGGTTAATTCGATTTAATTAGGAAAATCAGCCACACAGGGCAATAAATCGCAGTTTCTAAGAATGCTCGGAACGTGCAGATTGAGTTCCCGCGGCAAAAAGACGAGTTCAGATTCCTCTTCAGTGCACCTTTAAAGCCGACTTGACCGAAGTTCCTGCACACTCTGCACCATCACTGAAAACAATTTACTACTGGATAAATGATTTCAAACATGGCCGAACATCGACGCAAGATGAAGCACGTCCTGGGAATCCAGTGGAGGTCACCACGCCAGAAATGGTATCGAAAATCATGGAATTGTCATAAAATACCGCCGAGTGAGCGTACGTGAGATACTTGAAATTGTAGGCATCTCAGCAGAGAGAGTTCCCCACTTTTTTCATGAAACATTGGAGATGAAAAGGTCTGTGAACGTTGGGTGTCGCGATTGCTGACAACCGACCAAAGACACATCAGGACAGACATCTCGAAGGAGTGTTTATCGACGCTTGATCACAATCCTCAGGACTTTGGCCACGATTTGTGACAGCTCAGGAGACGTGGGTGCATCATTACACTGCAGAGTCTAAACAGCAGTCAAAGCAATGGACTGGGCCTGATGAAGGTGCGCCAAAAAAGGCAAAGACTGTTTGTTCAGCCGGAAAGGTGACGGCGATCGCCTTCTGGGATTCACGTTAAATAATCTTTGTAGACTACTTGCAAAAAAGCAAAACGATAACAAGACTATATTATGCGACAGTCCTAGAGCAACTGAAAAAAGAATTGTGCACTAAATGACCTGGGTTAGCGCGGAAAAATGTCGTCTTTCACCAAGGCAATGCTCCACCCACAGATCCCTTGTTGCAATGGCCAAATTGCACGAGTTAGGCATCGAGGTTGTACCTCATCCACCATATGCTCCGGATTTGGCCCCATGCGACTTTTGCCTTTTTCCAAACCTAAAAATTCGGCTGAGTGGAAAGAAATTTTCTTCACATGAAGAGGTTATCTCAGTGGTGAAGGACTACTTCAAGGGCATCGCATCGTTCTTATTTTCTGAAGCAATGAAAAAATTGGAGCAGCCCTAGAAAAAGTGCGCGGAACCGGAAGGGGAGTATGTTGAAAAATAAAATATTGTTTTCAGCAAACCGGCTATCTTTAACTGCGTTTTACCACACTTATCAAACGACCCTCGTAATTCCTATTCTGGCAGCGTTCATGTATGCATACCAGTCTGTAGATTTTATAAGCAGTTTCTTTGGCGCCGTCTGCGCACAGACAGCTGATATGAGGACACGGCAATGGTCACTTCTACGCATTTCCAGGTCGTTGCACCATGCAATGTTTTCGGCAAGTGAACTTGCTACAAAGGTCACGTCGTTGCTGCTGGCAGTCGCCAGGCCTCGGGTGCAGGTTATGCTGCCATCACTGAGCAGCTAAATTGAACGCGTTGAGAGAAGTTCTGTAAGCTTCAAATTTCATTGTGAGCATTGAAGTCTCCACAAATAATATGCGGAGAGGACGTCCTTGCTATCAAGTTTTCAGACCTCGGAGCGTCGAATGGCCCGCCTGGCTCAAGGTATACCCCAATGAGGGTGCCATTTAGCGCTACGGCACACACGTTTTTTTGTAACTGTGAGGTGGGACGTGCGCAACACTTGACCTTTAACCTCACTCATTACAATGGCGTAACGCTTTTCAGCTTCGAGCTCCTTGCTGAGTCGGCCTCACCCTCCCAACTACCTAATACCCGTACTCATTAACTTATTGCGTAGACGATTAATACTTTTTCTGGGCTAGCTGATACTTCTCCTGGGGGAAAATTAGCACGGCATAAAAACTTTCACAACACGTTGTCGTCTATTGCTTAGTCGTAAATGTTATTATGTCAAGCTAATTTTCTAATTTTCGCCCAACAGAATTATTTCGTAGACCGAATACAAAACCGCAGGTGGTCCCACTTTCAATCCCAGGATAAGAATGAATTTTGATTCCATTAATACGTTGCTGTGAAAGCTGTGAAGTTTTCTTGTGTAGCAGCATAGCTGCTGTTGTGTGCATCCTAAATAGTAAATACATCCTCACAGGCTACAATGTGTTCATCTCCTACAATATTGTTCAGACTGCGAAGCAAGAAATTCAGCCAGCCCGGCAACCAAATTGTACCAGACCAAGACAATCCCGAAAGCCAATCAATTTTGGAATCTGTTCTATGTACTATATCTACACCTTTACAATGTGTGTCTATCTACTTTTTTCGCAATATTTCATGTTATAAGCTTCCGGTGAAGAAGCGCGCGAGAGGTACATGGACGCAGAGGCGGACGAAGACAAGCGGTTTTGCTGACAGCATTTGTTTAGCCTATTTCAATTAAACATCTGAGTTTCTTTCATTTATTTCCTAATTGCTATTATTACCATAATTATTTTATTTTCCCCATCATTATTTTCTTGTTTAACATTTTGTGCACCTATCAGTTGCCGCCTGTGTCTTGGCCAATCCCCCGCAGTGGGTATGCGCCATTATCTAGAGGACAACAACAACAAGTTCCCGTAGCAGCTCCCCTGTCGTTGCGTTGTCCCATCTGTCAGCCTATACCCTATTACTAATAATTTTCCTCCTCTATCAACGCTCCTCTTTCTAGCAGTTCACCGCCTGTGTCTTGGCCATTCCCCGTAATGGGTATGTGCCATATTATTCGATGCCGAGCAACCAGCCAGCCAAGTTACCGTAGAAATTCTAGAATTTGTGCTATGCTGCAAGATCAGTTGTCTGCGTTAGGAGCTGTAAAAGTGTCCGTTATCTTACTCACATGAGGCGTTATTCCTTAAAAAATTATTTAGAGCATTTACATCAAACGGCTATTGACTTTTATCATCACATCTGTCCCACTTCGGCCCTTACTGTACGGTGCGGTTCGGGTGTCCACCGTGACGGTGGTCCGCCGGGTTTCTAACAAGCGCGGGGGGTTACGATGTAAGGACGCCCTGCGGCTGGCGCATGCATTTGTAACCAGTCGAATTCTATATTCGACTCCATACCTCCACCTGCGGAAGCAAGACGAGGATTCCCTCGAAGTCATCCTCCGCAAAATTATTAAGCGGGCTCTAGGCCTCCCCGTGACAACCGCCAACAAGCTATGATGAAATAACAGCGCAAGGAACGGGACGAAAACACGAAGGAAGAAGACACAGACACGGGCGCTGACTAACAACAGAGTTGTTAGTCAGCGCCCGTGTCTGTGTCTTCTTCCTTCGTGTTTTCGTCCCGTTCCTTGCGCTGTTATTTCATCATGGATTACCAACTAGCCCGGCATCTTGCACTTCTGAACTCCAACAAGCGCCTCCTGGGGCTAGGCATGGTGAACACATTTCGGGAGCTCCGGGAAGCCCACTTGACTAACCAATACACACGTCTCTCGAAGACATCGTCGGGTCGCCGCCTCCTTGCCCGACTACACATCCAAAATACCACTCTCATGGAAGAGCGCGTACGTATTCCATCCCAGTGGAGATGCGCCCTCCACGTGCGCCCTCTTCCCGCGAACATGAACCGTGAGGACCATAATGGCCGGCGCCTGGCGCGGGCGGACGCCCTGGCCCGCCACTATGGATCGAAACCAGGCGTATTCTACGTGGATGCCTCAGGCCCCCACCATGGGGGATGGTACACAGCCGCAGTCATCTACCAATCCAAAACAGTGAACGGCCTTACTTTCCGAGCCCGTGACATAACACACGCGGAGAAGGTCGCCATTGCGTTGGCTGCATCTCATTCCAATTCAAAAACAATTATTTCCGACTCGCGAGGGGCATGTCGGAACGTCGAGCAGGGCTGGGTACCGTATCTAGCCTACCGCATTCTTCAAAACAGCTTCTACACCGGTGACCCCGCGCACCGGCGTATCGTTTGGGCTCCCGCTCACATGGGCCTTGAGGGAAATGAGGCAGCTGACGCCGCCGCCCGCGCGCTCTCACCGGACATTCCCCTCCGACCCTGACGATCAGGAACTCGAATTTATTCCAGCTTACACCTTCAAAGACATCGTTTTACTCTATCAATCTGGCCATGGTCTTTATCCCCGCCCGTGTAAAGGTCTGTCAAAGGCGGAGGAGCGGCTTCTGCTCCGCCTGTATACTAATACTTTGCTGTGCCCGGCAGCTCTGAAACACTTCGACCCTTCTTTCTCGGGCAGCTGTCCGCACTGTGCGGAGAAGTCTTCGGACATCTACCACATGGTGTGGGACTGCCCCTCCAACCCTGCTATCCCCCCTCAACCCAACGCGGGAGGACTGGGAGGCGACCCTGCTCGGCTTCTCTGACCTGCAGGCCCAACGGGCCTTGGCCGGGCGAGCCTGGGCGGCGGCCGATGCCACTGGGGTCCCGAACTAGGGACCTCCACCTAGTATTTGTAAGGGCTGGCCCCCTCTGGGTCAGCTCATGCATAACCTCCTGTATTATACCTGTACATAAATGTTTTCCACCACCACCTAGGCAACGGCTCATACGGCCGCATCAACAACACAGCAGCGCGATTCAGGCGCCCACTGACCCAGGGAGCTAGTTCGCGCACATACTTTCCTTAAAATGATCGGAGTGTAAAACGTCAACGCCAACACCAATGAACACAATGAACGTCGAACGGACAACGGCGACGGCGACGCGACGAAATGGGCGCGAAAGAGCTGTGCTCTAAAACACTACGTCAAAAAAGCGACCCAAGTCACAGAAGACAATAAAACCGCACATGCCGGAAGCCCGCCACGCGCCAAGCGGTTCGGGGAAGCGGCAGGTCTCGACTAACTCTCTATATGGGATCACAGCGTATAACTATAACTGCTATAACTGCAGACGAGTGGGACATCGGGCGGACGTTTGCTATCGTCCGAAGACTAATTTGTGTCGCCGTTGCGGGAAAGAACATCCTGCATCACCGGAGGGGGAGTCGCTGACCTGCACGCCGGACTGCATCGTGTGTCATGGGGCGCACAGCACGGGAAGTCGGAACTGCAAGTTTCGCCTAGCCCCTCAGCAGCCGACGGGTCTGCAGCAGAGCAACGAGGACAAGAGCCAAACTGGCAAGGAGGAGCGGCGTTCGAGGCCCAGGAAGCGGTCATCTAGCGGTGCGAGAGGCGATAGCAAGAGCAGGGACCGGTCAGCTTCCTTCCCGCCCCTGCCCGGACCCGAGCCTGGCAAAGGAGGAGGGCAAAGGTTCCGGTCATGGAAGAAGCCCAAGTGCCACGAGGAAAAAGGTGAGCTGGCCCAACGCGGGCTCCCAAAATGAGACTGCTCGAGAGAAGGAGCTGCAAAGGCAAGTGGTGCAGCAAGCCGAAACTATCAAAAAGATGGAAGCTAGGATAGCAGAGATGGAACGCGCGTTTAAAAACGGCAGAGTAGAAAGGGTACAGACGCCGTTGGCCCAGGCCCCACAGCAAGCGGCGCAGGCGAACGCTTCTCGCGTGGACGATAACACAGCTATGGAAGTGGAGAAAGTGGAGAATCGGGGGACGGTCAAAAGGCCACCTCCGGCAGATGAGGGAGCTCATGCAAAGAATGTAGCAGAAACTTCGGCGGTGGACACGCCGCAGCCAGTAGTTAAAGTCACTTGTCTTAGGAGGGACATGCTTACCCTTGCGGAGAGAGTAGGAAAACTGGAAGAAAGACAGGATAGGTTGGAAGGTCGGGTCGACAGGATCGAAGCTAGACTAGGCAACATTGAGGAGCGTCTTGACGCCTTCACCAATGACATGCGGGGTTTCCAGACCCAGGTAATGGACATGTTTAAACAGCTAAATGCTATGCTAGAGGTTAGATTGCCTCCCGTAGTCGGCAAAGCGCCGATGTTAGTGAACCTAGGGCCTCACCATGGCCCCACGCCAGCAAATTGAGGTTTGGCAGTGGAACTGCAGGGGCTTCCGTCGCAAGCGGGGGAACCTGCAGTTGCACATACAAAATCTGGATAGTAAGCCGGACATTATAGCTTTGCAGGAGGCTAGCGGCTCTGTGAAATTACCGGGATTTAAGACATTTACACCACCAGAGATTGATCGAGGGGGCGTATCGAGCGTCTTCACGGCCGTGTTAGTCCATCGCAACACCACAGTGATTCAGCATGCCATAGATAGCAGCAGGGAGGACTACGTCCTGCTGGAGATTTTGCCCAAAAGAAAGAACGATAAGAGTCTATTTGTTCTTAATGTATACTCTTCTCCAAAAGATAAGGGGGTGGGCTTGCCAGACCTTCTGATAAAGACCCAACGGCTAGCGGCTAGGTCTCAACTCATCGTGGTGGGAGATTTCAATGCGCCTCATCCGGAGTGGGGCTACATCCGAACCAGCCCGAAGGGAAATAAGCTTTGGCAGGTTGCCCAGGACCTGCGATGGACGATCTTGAACAACCCGCTAGATCATACCAGGATAGGCAACAGCGTCAGCATAGACACCTCTCCAGACCTCACATTTGTGAATGGTATCAGGGATGCAAAGTGGGTAAACACGGGACAGCCACTGGGAAGTGATCACTATATCCTTTCCACGATATTTAGAGCTGCTAAGCACAAAGACACGGTGAAAGGAACTCGAGTGACGGACTGGGACCGATTTCGGCAATACAGGAATGACACAGTGAACGGGGAAATCGAGGACTTAGGAGCCTGGATTGACACACTCAAGCAGGTCGTGAAGAGTACCACACAAGAGGTTCCGACGGAGGAGGAGGGCTTTACGGCTGACTCTAGATTGTTGCACATGTGGGAAGCACATGCGAGTCTCCTTCGGAGGTGGATGAAACAAAGGCATAATGGTGTCCTCCGTAGGAAGATGGCCAAGCTAGAACGAGAAATCGAAACCTACACATTGGAGTTGCAGTGCAAACAGTGGGGGCAGATTTGTGACCGGATGAATGGGCAATTCGGATGCAAAAAAACATGGCAGTTGTTGAGGCACCTTAGACCCGGCGGCAACCAAATCTGCGCAGAAGGGGCAAATGGCTAGGTTAGTGCATCGGTATCAAGGCACGATTGGGGAATTTATACATGAACTCCGAAGTCGTTACATAAACAGTGAGGCGGGCGGTTGCTTGCCGGATTACTCGGGAGAGGAAAACCTTGAATTGGATGCAGACTTTACGGTGGCGGAGGTGGAGTTTGCAATGGGCCAGCTTCGTACCACGTCAGCAGCGGGTCCGGACGGGGTTACTAATAAAATGCCGAGGAACCTGGATTTCAAGTCAGTGGGGGCACTCACGAATTTGATGAATAAATTTTGGGCGGCCGGGGAGATTCCGCCAGAGTGGAAGCATGCTAGGATTACATTTATTCCTAAAGCAGGGAAGAAGCTCTGCATTGAGAATCTGCGTCCCATCTCGCTAACGTCGTGCTTGGCCAAATTGATGGAGCATGTAGTCCTGAACAGGCTTCAGGGTTATGTAGAGGACAATGAGTTGATACCTGAAACAATGATTGGCTTCAGGGCTAATTTATCGACGCAGGACGTCATGTTACAGCTCAAAAAAGACGTGGTTGATCCTGGGTACGGCACGGGCACCAAGGCTATCTTGGGGCTCGACCTCACTAAGGCCTTTGACAATGTTACCCATGAGGCAATATTGAGGAACCTATCGGACATAGGACCGGGGGGTAGAACCTTCCGGTACATCAGATCGTTTCTGGAGGGTAGGACTGCGGAGATTGTAGTCGGAGAAATGAAATCGGATCCCTTCCCATTGGGGGGGCAGGGGGACACCGCAAGGGTCGGTATTAACGCGCTTCCTATTTAATCTCGCCTTGATCAAGATACCACCAAGGCTGCAAGGGATATCGGGACTTAAACATACATTTTATGCGGATGACATTACTCTATGGGTAACAAGAGGCAGTGACGCACAATTGGAAGAAACTCTACAACAGGCGGTGGATATTGTGGAGGAGCTAGCAGGGGAAGCAGGACTCTCGTGCTCTCAGCCCAAGTCCGAGCTTTTTGTGCTGAGGGATAAACCAAGAGGGATACATGCGAGGCACTATATGCCGCCACCACCTTTAGAGGTGAAAGTGGGGGGAGTACCGGTCGCTGAGGTCCAAACGATCAGGATCCTGGGTATGTATCTGCAGACTAACAGGAAGAATAGCGAGTCCTTGCAAAGGCTTAAAAATACGGTCAATGCTACCGTGCGGCTAATCACGAGAAGCGCCAATCGTAAGAGAGGTGTTAAGGAAAAAGACTTGTGTAAGCTAGTGCAGGCATTTGTGCTCAGTAGAATAGTGTATGCGACGCCTTATTTGAAGTTGGACGCGGCGGAAAAAGGAAAGGTGGAGGCTATGATTAGGCAGGCGTATAAAGCGGCCCTCGGGTTGCCTCAGAATGCGTCTACCGAAAGGCTGCTGGGATTAGGGGTGCACAACACCCTAGAAGAACTACGGGGGGCGCACTTGGTGATACAGCTCGGTAGGCTTTCAAAAACAAAAGCAGGAAGGGACATATTGGAAAGGATCGGCATTGGAGTTGACGTTCCAGCCGGTGACACGAAAATTCAGATGAGGCGGGAAATGCACAAGGGCTTGTACATAAAACCTTTGCCCAAGAACATGCATCCAATACATCACGAGGACCGCAGGAAGGCAAGGGCCAAAGCTTTACATGCTAAGTACGGGAAGTACAACGGGGCAGTCTATGTAGATGTCGCCTAGTATAAGGACAAGGATGCTTTGCAATTGCGGTGGTGGACGGGCGGGGACGCTTGATCGCCTCTGGATCAGTCAAAACCCGCTCCCCAGAAACTGCAGAGGAAGCGGCGATAGCACTAGCTATAACTAGTAGTAATGCTGACCTGATCTTCAGCGATTCAAAAACAGCCATCCGAAATTTGGCGAGGGGCAGAATATCTGTCACAGCGGCGCGACTGCTGAATCGGGCCACGGAGCGAGGGATTACGGAGGCGGAAATTGTCTGGGTACCTGCACACTCTGGGAACCCTGGGAACGAGAACGCTCACATGAATGCTCGAGGTTTCGTCAGCCGAGTAGGTGAGCCGGACGTCCCGGGAAGGTCCACGAGAGATGGGCTGGTATCCTTTCATGACATCACTAATCATTTCAGACTTGAGCGGAGGATTTACCCACCCCCGGACAAGCAATTGGTGAAGGCGCAGGAATTGCCTCTGGCGACGATTACAGACTAGATGTTTCTTAAACCCATACGTGTTGAGCAAAATCTACCCGGACATTCAGCCGGAATACAAATGGTGTCACGAATTGGCAACATATGACCACATATTATGGAGCTGTAGCATAGCACCGCCACCGGCGGACATTATGCGTGATCCTTCCCTCGAGCAGTGGGAGGCCATGTTGGCCAGCTCAGACCCGGTCGTCCAGACCAGGGCCGTGGAGTGGGCCACCCAGGTCGCCGTCAGCCATGGGTTGATGGCCATCTAACACGGAATCGTCCACACATGCTCTCTGACGAAAATAAAGTTTTTCCATCCATCCATCGGGGAAGCGGCAGTGGGTTGACCACAACGCTTTCGCCAAGCACACTTTAGAATTTCCTAAGTGTTTAGTAGCGCATAAAAAAAACCATGCAAAACAAAATTGCCTGTCGATATACAGGGTGTTTCACGTAACTTAAACCAAGGATTTTAAAAAAGCGGTAAACCGCAGCCCGCTGAAACCAACGATAAAGTTTTTGCTCCCGTCACGAAACCAAGGAGTAAAAGAAGAGCGTTCACATGATTTTACTGCTTATCCAAGAAGGAATACGTCGACTTGAAGATTATTTCCAACTCTATACGTTTTTAAAAACTCCCCCTTTCGTGTCTGCTCGCAGCCTGGCGACAGCTGCGCATTCGCAGCGTTTACAGGTAACGACGCCGGCCTCTTCGACGCTGCTTTCTCGCTCTTTGGCTGTGCTCTTCCTTCCTCAAGCGCGTTTATCACAATACCAGACCTCCGCCGCGGTGGCTCAGTGGCTGTGGTGCTCGGCTGCTGGCCCGAAAGACGTGGGTTCGATCCCGGCCGCGGCGGCGGAATTTCTTTGGAGGAGAAATTCAAGGCCCGTGTACTGTGCAATGTCAGTGCACGTTAAAGAACCCCAGGTGGTCGAAATTTCCGGAGCCCTCCACAACGGCGTCTCTCATAGCCTTAGTCGCTTTGGGACGTTAAACCCCATAAACCAACCAACAATACCAGACCCCCGATCATAGCCACCTTGTGCGCTGTGCAGACTCTGCCTCTGAAACCGCCAGCTTGTGCGCCTGCGCAGCCAGGCCTAGCCCCGCCGAGCCAGCATAGCGGTGTGTGACGACATACCACGTGCTCTTTTGCGCGCGCTCGCCTCTTACAAGAAATTCGACATCATCGACCTGGGCAACGATTTTTTTTTTACTTGCCTTGTACTTTTTGTTTTGTGCTTTTTTTGTATTGTGTTTATTGTGCCCCTCCTGCCAGGGCCCTTCACTGGGCCTGCAGTATGTCCTAAATAAATAATAAATAAATATGTTGCGTGGTACGACCAACTCAAAGAGCGACTGGCCATTCAGTGTCTGCGCAGCACACAAATCTTGGCAGCTTCCGTTTCGCCGCGCTGACATAGCGGTGTGTCGGCGTGATGCATCAGTTTTCTTCCCACCAACGGTCCCTCGTGTATTCGCTGTTGATTCACGTGAATATTCCGGTATACAAAAGCCCAGACTTTAATCGTTTTGTTTAGGGGTAAGCAGTATTCAACTTTGAGGCCACTAACCCCGTGCACTAAAAGCAACTCCCTCTTAAGGGCGCGGCGACATGGTGTGAACACCGCATGGTATTTGGGTGTCCCGAGACTGAAAGCTTCATCGTCTCCCAGAGAAACCAATTCACACGGCTATCACCAATTAAGAATCTGAGAAATTTATTGCTGCATGCGGCTGAAAAGTGTGTCTGGTAGTAGAGTCGGGGCTCTTCACGCTAGTATGCACAACTGTAAGTACGGACAGTTTTTCTGGTGACAAATATTTCTCAATGTATTTATATGCCGCGTGAATATGCAAAAGCTGCCGAGGCAATGAGCAGTATGAAAAGCATGGATCCCCTTGGGCCATTGAATTTTAGAACGCAGCCCGTTTGGAGCCCGTTTCTACGTTTCGCGGCGTCGCCGTCGCCGTTCGTTTTAACCAGCCGTCGACACATCAGTCACGCTTGAAGCTGGGAAACGAATGGAGCGGGAGCTTTTAAAGCAACGGAAAGGCGCATAACTGCCCTCTTTGAAGAGTGGACACCTGAATCGTGCTTTAAGCTGCGTGGTGGTAGTGACAGATGTGCGCTGCATGCATTGGCATGGAAAACGCTGTGCCATTTTTATTTATTTATTTATTATCAACACCTCAAATGCCCTAGGACTGGGTTATTACATGAGGGGTGGGCTGAATGTTTTACTAATGAGAGATTGTATGTCAGCCTTGAAGTGCAGTGGATCGGAGTGGTGCATGGAGTCGATTGGCAGGCTGTTCCAGTCTCGAGCAGTTTGTACGAAGAATGAGCGCAGATGAGCTGTAGTCTGTGCTGGGCGAGGGTAGACTGCTTTGGGTTGGTTGGTACGGCTTGATAAGCGATGAGCTGGCAAGATAGCTGAAACATCAAGTTGGCTGTGATAAAATTTATGAAAGAGGCAGAGCCTGAAGATGCAACGTCTGGACTCGAGATTAGTAAGATTAGCCTGATTTAAGTGCAGTGACGCTGGTGTGATACGAGTAGTCCGAAAAAATAAATCTAGGTGCGCGATTCTGAACTGATTCGAGGGTGTTCGAAAGGTTAGATTGATGAGGGTCCCAGACTGAGCATGCGTACTCCAACTTCGGCCGCACAAATGTGAGGTATGTTAATGTTTTAATTGAAGCAGAAGCGAGTCGCAAGTTCCTACGGAGGTAGCCAAGAGTGCGATTGGCTTCGTTTGTTATGTTTGTTATGTGTGCTGACAAATTAAGTGTGTTAGAAAATCTGATGTCGAGATATTTATACGATTGAACAGATGCTATTTCAGATGCACTTCTTTCATACTTGAAGGGTTCATACTTTTGGCGCCGATGGAAAGAAAGCAATGACGTTTTATTAGTGTTTAAGGACATTGACCAAGTGTTGCACCAGGCTTCAACACGTTTAAAGTCGTCTTGAAGTAAGCGAGAGTCAGAGGTGTTATGGATGGGGCGGTAGATTACACAGTCGTCTGCAAATAGGCGGATATGAGAAGTGATATTATTAGGCAGGTCGTTAATATTGATTAGAAAAAGCAAAGGCGCAAGCACAGTGCCTTGGGGGACACCGGAAAGGACCGGGGAGCAAGATGATGAAAGTTTATTAGCATACACAAATTGTTCCCGGTTAGTGAGAAAATTGCGTATCCAATCTAATACAAAGGGGCTAATGTGTAAGCTTGAAAGTTCAAGTAGAAGTCCTTGATGGGGAACCTTGTCGAATGCCTTTTCAAAATCCAAAAAGAGAGCGTCCACCGGATGTTTAAATCGAGATTAGAGCTTATGTCGTTAATGAATAAAGCTAGTTGAGTATCACATTATAGCCCTTTGCGAAACGCATGCTGATTAGGATGAAAAAAAGCGACAGATATCAGGAATTTTACTATGTGAGAGTAAAGCACATGCTCCATTAGTTTTGAACAAACGCTAGTTAGTGAAATGGGACGATAACTAGAACATAAAGATGGAGGACCTTTTTTGGGGACTGGAACAACCTTGCCTACTTTCCAGTCTTCCGGCACCACTCCTGATGACAATGATTGCTGGAAAATATGACATAAAATCACACTGACAGTGTTTTTGGTATGTTTTAGTACCTTGGTGTTAATGCCATCGAAACCTGCAGAAGATGAAAGCCTCAATGAGTCAATGATTTTCACAATACCGGGAGGATTAAAAGTGATCTCAGGCATAACAGTGTGATCGTACTGGGGAAAATCTGGTAAATTGTTAGCAGGTTCTTGCGTGCAAACAGAACTGAATGCACGGTTTAGTACTTCGGCTGTATTCGGGTGATTGCAGTGATCATGTAATTGTAATGGTTGCGAGCGTTTAGGGTTTATAGTACTCCAAAAATTTTTACGGTCATTTTTTAACATGGTTGGCAAAACATATGAATAGAAAATGCGCTTTGTTTTGTTAGCAAGTGACTCAAGCTCCTTTTACACAGTGTAATACTTTTTCCATAAGCATTCGTTCTTAATTGGTTAAGCAGAGCGGAAGAGTCTTTCCTTTTTGTTGTTGAGACGTTTCAGCGTGCGGTTGAACCATGGCGATGATTGTTTATCGGTTACAGCGATAGTGGGTATGTACGTCTATATCAGCTCATGCATTTTATCCTTGAAAAGTAACCAGTTGCTCTCAGTGGAACGTTTAGAAAAGTCCTCAAGAAGCCAGACGGAAAATTCCTCAAGTGCAGTTTTCATTGCGGAATAGTTTCCTTTCTCATATAATGTTATTGTTTTCATTATTGTTGGTGTACCCGGTAGATGGCAATGGAACGAACCGTGCACGATGGAATGGTCACTAAGACCTGGTAAATATGTGAGCGTAGAGAGCTTATCGGAGTCAGAGGTAAGGATCAGATCGAGTGTATTAGACGAATTGCTGCTATGACGTGTTGGTTGGGCGACTACTTGCGTTAGTTCAAAGGTTAGGCATGTGTTTACGAAGTCACTTTCAATGTTATTCTTTGATAGTGTTTTGGCGAGATTAGACCAGGTAATAGTAGGAAAGTTAAAGTCTCCGAACAGCAGAATAGGTGACTGACGGTGCGTTGCAGTTACGCATTGAAGAACTGCGTGGAATTCGGCGACAAAAGAAGCGTTGGCGTCGGGGGGACGATAACAGGCGCCGATTATTATAGGCGGGTAAGAGGCATTGGAAATAACAAATATAATTTCTAGGGGCGATGATATTTTTAATTCGATGCATTGGAGATTTCGGTGGGCTGCTATCAGTACGCCCCCCCCCCCCCCCCCCGCTTGTCGATTCGATCCCGCCGGAAGATATTTAAATCGAAGAAAGCGAGAGAAATTCATAGTCGGTGATTGATGATGTGAGCCATGTCTCGGTAAGAACAACAAGGTTAGACTATGTTGTGTGAATTATATTGCTGAGAGGATCGAGTAAGGGAAGGAATTGCGCATCTCTCCAGAAAAGGGTTGTAGCGCCGAAACAGACAACCCACAGAAAGCTATACGGGACAGGCGCATAACTGGACGGGAAGTGCGCATAACTGGCTCCCTGGGCAAGTGGACGCCTGAATCGCGCTTATAGGTACGTGGGGTGATTAGAGATGTGAGCTGCAGGCATTGGCAAAAGAGCGCCAGCGTAACCTGCATCGGAGCAAAGCGGAAATCAGGAGCCATGCTTCTTGCAATGTTCCCGTGCCCACTGAGTCCGAGGACAGAGAGGCCGCAGCTTATATTCCTTGCGGGCGATGATGCAGTTGTCGGTGGGGTTGAACGGCCGAAGGCGAGTGATTCAATCAGGTGCGCAGGGATGAAAGATATGTTGACGGGGCCACTGTCAGGTAGTGGAGTTGGTATCATCTGAGCTGGAGGGCATGAGGGAGATAGCGATTCCGGTATCAGCAAGGTGAAGAAGAGCGTCAGCGCACCCTGCATCGCAGGAAAGCGGAAATCAGGAGCCATGTTTCTTGGAATGTTCCCGTGCCCATTCAAGCACTATTTCCATGCAATAAAGACAGTCTCTCAGGGTGGGTGTACTTCCATGCAATAAAGAAAAGAAATTGTGGTGGAGTAGAAGAAAGACGAAGACGTTGTTCGAGAGAGAGAATAAACTTTAATCTCCAACGGATTAGGTGAATGCCCGTACTCTCCCGGGGGGACGCAGAATATAGACAGAGGAGACACCTGGGCGACCCTACTGCACAGCTCGGACCCTGAGCCCCAGCTCCTGCTCGTCCAACTGGCTGAAGAGGCTGCTGGGACCCAAGACCTCTCAGCCTGCATCTGAGGTGGCGGCACCCACCCCCTGACCTGCGTGTGGGGGTTGGGTAGATTACCGTATCCATTGGAGATTTAAGTATATTCTCTCTCTCGAACAACGTCTTCCTCTCGCTCCTACTCCGCCACAACACTTTCTTTTCTTTACAGCATGGAAGTACATCCACCCTGACAGGCAGTTTTATTGCATGAAACTAGTGCCGAAAAGGCAAATCTGATTATGCTTATGCAAGAAAACACCAGGCTATGTATTACGAGCGCACCATACCCTTGACGTCCCCAGGTCCCAAATATAAAATCTGGGAGGCACACACGCGTGCATCACGATAGGGTCTCGCGCGCCACCACGACGCTTCGACGTTTAAAGCTGAATAAAGACGTGTCTAGCGAATGCACAGTTCTTCAAAACGCATCTTAGAGATATGTACTAAGACTTACCTGAGCAATTATGAGCATTTTAAATACGGGTGACACAATCAAGCCAGAACCAAATTTCCTCCGTTTCCGGTAAATTTTCTAGTGCTTCACGTTAGAGTCACTGGAAAAAAATTCAGAGTACCGCAAAGGTCGGAATTTGACTGGCAACACTGAGCGGCCACTGCCATTTACCTTCCAAGCCGACTGCGTCGCAGGAAGGTCGCCGTGTTGGAAGAGCTTGATATTCGGTGACATATCGGGTTGAATGTTCACTGAAGCGCAAATACTTCGTGCTCGGAGTTACTCAGAAGAGAAAAAATATTGTTATTATGTGCGAAGTAATGCAGCCGGCGGTAGTTTCGCTCCGCGGTTGCCTTTGCTGCAGGAACTGTGCTATGATTGTGAGCAGCATCTTAGCGCTGCTATCGGGAGCTTGTGCACGCCTTTTTTCCCCTTCCGCGGAGCAAGCTACGAAGGAAACATTTCGCCGCTCCGAGCAGCAAAGATACAAGCTCGTGCTTTTGGGCAGTGAACATCGTGGACCGTCATGGGACCGCCGTCTCGTTCAAGCAGGACGAAACTACTTGACATTAGCTTCTTCTTCCCATCCACTCTAGGCTTCTCGAAGTCTTCAGTACAAAAGTGGCCCTGCAAATGTTTGTTGTACAGTTGGAAGAATGATGCTGGTCACCCGAATGCTGGGCTGCCCAAGGAGGCTCCCAGGGCTTTTTCGAGCGAAGCCCTGTTTCAAACATGTGGAACAAGAAAAGCATGGAAGATAGCTGTAATAATAAGCTGAAACACCCAAATAAAGAGGCGAAGAAAAAGAATACGTTACAAAGGTTTCTAAGTTTACGCAGTGACACTTAAAATAGCTCGTTTGGGATGTAAACACGCAAGTGGCCGCAAACACGCAGCTTCAAGGATTGCTAACATTTGACCCATTTCTATTTTTCTACCAGTCCCAACACAACTGCACAGAAAGCGGCCGTTATGTGGACGTAAGACATGCCCAACCATGCTTTTATTGACTGCGATCGTCACGGTCCGCGAAAAACAAGTGCCATGGGCCGAATGACTCGAGGCGCGGAAAGATCGTGCGAGTGCTTGGTGCGCGTTAGGACGCGGAATTCTCGCGCGACAAATGTGCCTTCGCGTGCCACAAGCACGGAATAGTCGGAAGAGCCGCGTGTGTTGAGTAACAAGCGCGTACACGTGTACCCGAGTCAAGCGGGCAAGCCGCGAACGATCCCTACGCGACATGCGCGACGGTCTTGCTGTGAACTCCTATTTTCTGAGCATCCTATCGCTAACACCGAGTGCACTGCGCTTACATACCTTCTAAAACAGCACCAAAAAGCACAAGCAAGGTGCACTTATCTTGCCCAAGCGTGTGTTTTTTGAAGGCTTGAAGTTCTCCAGGCCGATTCTGTGCAAACACGCAGAACGACGCTCTCGGTCATTTTTCCCGGTCGGAATCGAGAAAAAAGTCTTTCCGGACTCGGTTCGGTTACTGCATCCGAAGGCGCAGCAGCCAGGCATGATTTCTTCAGTATCAAACACGAGAGCGACAGTTGCAACACGAGAAACGTCGGGAACCTGCGCTCTTCTCAGCCGGCCCGACCAGCGCTTGGAAGGTATATGGCACCCCAAGATCACGTGGTACGGTTGGGCCAATGAACGCGTCGGCGGCGCGGGGAAAAGAAATGCGGTACTCTGAAATTTTTTCCAGTGACTCTACTTCACGTGCACTTGTAGCGCCCTCATGAGGCACCCATTGAAACCTTCTCCTCGCAATGTACGGCGCTGGCCCAACAGATGGCACAGGTGGCGGACCGCACACAGCTGTCGCATTTCTCGACGTAAGCAGACTTCAGTTCACCTCATAAATAACTTGAAAAGTTACCGCCCTTCGTACGGAGCAGGCCCGACGCTCTACTATACAAATGCCAGTACAAACCGGACAAAACGTTAGTAGTTCGACACCCGACACACGAGCAGTGGGAGGAGGTTTTCAGCAACGGCAACTTCGACCAGCAAGCCTGGTTGATCCAGTTAGTCTGCAAGTCAGCTGCCACTAGCGGAGCCTAGCTGGACTAGGGGCCATGATCACCCGGCTCCTGCGAATTAATCTATGCTAATTAAAAGTTTTCTCTCTCTGTTAGCATTCGGAAAAATGGAAAAAAAAGAAACATCAAACAAGCAAGCTTGTTTGATGCGTAAGATGGATGATCGCGAAAGGGAAAAATGAATGCTTGGGGGTGTCGTTTCGACATGTGTATTAAAGAGTTCGTGTGGGGGCTAGTTGGGGTTTATGCAAAGCGCGAAAGACGAGAACGAAGAAGAGGACATACACGTACAGCGGTGACTTACAACTGATTTATTCGCAAAAATGAACCTTAATGCGCGGCAGATGAAAACAGGTGCAATGCGCAAGTTGAAAACCGAAGCTACCTATCGTTTTCTATGTCTTGCCAACTACGCCAGATCTTTGTCCGATAAAACCCGGGAAGCGGTGCTAACGCAGCCGTACCCAAGATTTAAGATTCTTTGAGCTTCAATGATCTCTCTCGTGAGAAGGCCTTTGCTTTTCGTGTGAGTTCTGCATTTATCAAATAAATGTTTGCACTGTTTGCGCATTCCCGACAGTGAAATGGCAGGCTGCGAGCGTTACAGTTAGCTACATTGTTATGTTTTCTTAATCTTTCATTCAGCCAGCGCCCTGTTTGACCCACATATATATTCCCGCATTATAGTGTAAGGTCCTACATGTGTCCCATACTGGAATCTACAAACCTGTTTTTCGATTTATCGTACATCCAAGACATGGCTCATCATGGGGCTGAACACTGAACGCTTACACGCAGCGGAAAAGCTTACCCGTGAATGAGAACGCTGCGCTATCTTTTTAAGGTTCTGGGAGGGGGCATCTATATAGGGAATAAATACATTTCTTTCTGCTTATACGATTATCTGTAGTGTGCTCGCTACTTTCGCTTTCATGTTCCTGCCTAAGCAGGCACTCAGCAACACAAACACGCATATGTTTTGGGCAGCCATGTATATATTCATCTCCATTTCTACGAATAAATCAGTTGTCAGTAAGCGCTCTGTCTGTTGTCTTCGTTCTGGTCCTCGTCGTTTGCGCTGTGCTTAAACATGTGTATTCAGTCAGCATGTGCGCATGCGCATGCCGGGATTGACGTGTGAGAAAGGTACGTAATCTGAACGAACAAACGTAGCGTTTAAACTAGCCCCGTCCTGTCCTCATCTTTCTGTGTCCTGTTTAAACGCTGCGTTTGTTCGTTCAGATTATGTATGACGAACTGGCCCCACAGTGTACTCTGTTAAAGAAAGATACGTATTTTGATACATTTATATTAAAGTTTTTTTATAATTGGTACAAAAACCTAAGGCGACAATCCTTCGCCTTAGGTGATAGTGATGGCAAGCCAGATTATGCTCCAAGTTCTTTAGGGGAGTCAGTAGTTTGCATTTGTAATGAGTGGGCTTTAGTGCTTTTCGCTGCACTCCCTCAAGCCGAGTGATGGTGATTGAGTGTGGGAACGAAACAGTGCTTGCATATTCTAAAACCGGCATTACAAGGGTAGTGTAGGAAAAGTTTGGTACTTGTGTGCACTAGACGTAAGCATCTTCTAACAAAAACAGCTTTAGTGAGACGGCAGAAGTGACAGAGACGATGTGTACGACGCATCTGGTGTCAGAGGTTACATTTAAGCCTCAGTATTTATGTTCACAGGCCCTCGAAAGTGGTTATACGTTTATAAAGTAGTGAAAGTTATAAGCGTGCTTTTCTTTTTGAATAGTGCCATGCAAACGGAATTTTTATTGTTGAATGTCATATTCTATGTGGCACATCATTGAACAAGTTTGAAAGGAGAGCTGCTCAGCAATAGCAGGTTTGTAACGAAGAGGGCTTGAAAAAAATTGGGAGTGGCCATGGCGCAGCTAGGCCAGGATATACGTAGCGAAAGCAGTTTCGTCTACTGACATTTCGGTAGCGACGCGCCGTTGTCGTTCAGCATCTTGGCGGTGTCTCTTCACGATACGTTCCTCTCGTTCTTCGGGCGTCTTGGCTGTCCGATCAGCATTTCTCGCCTTGTTTTCATGCTGTCGGCCGGCCTTGTACCATGCGACGACGTGTGGATTGGAAGACTCAATTACACGCAGCCTGCACTGCTGCCCTGACGAGCACAGCCACAGACACCGTGTACAAAACAAGCCTTGTCCACCCGTTTCAAGCCCCTCTTAACCTGCACCGGGAGAGACAAATCATCCGCCTTTCCAGCTCAACAGCAGGGTGGTGAATACTATCCCAGACTCCCTACGCACCCATCTGTTTTCCCACCGCAGTCTTCCATTTACCCCCCTAACCTCCGCCTCGCATAGATTCCACCAGTGTTTTCGGTAACGCGTTACAAGTAACGGCGTTACCGGTAACGCGTTACTTTTTTCGGTAACTTAGTAGCGTACTCGTTACCATTTCGGAGCTCCAACGGGTAACGTACTTACGTTAACATTTTCCGGTAACGTGAGGTGTCACGTTACTAGTTACTTTTTATTTCAACTGTCCCCCCTCAGCCTCTCTTTCAGAAAAAAAACGCCGAAAATGATGTTGCAAATAAACAAAATCTGCAGGTGCTCTCGATGACCCTTGTTGCAGCTCGCATGCATGCCAGAAAACACCTGCCCTTGACCATGCACTCCACCAAAAAAAAGCACTAACACGCATTCACACACTTGTCTTCACCCCAAAGCCACTCACACACACAACTCTATAAACAGTGGACGCATGCCGAGCCACCAATGGACCATTGCAGAAATCTGTCAGCCAGTTTGTCCGTAAGCTTATTTTCCAACCAAAAGGTCTCAGGAAGCAGTTCCCTCTTCTGAGTAAACTCAGGAATGTCGCCAGTTTACTTCAAGATGGCCCCTAGAAAGCCGTCGAATAAGTACAATGGGACAGCACAGAAAAGAAGATTGCAGTCAATTGGCTGTAGCACCGAAGTAGAGGAAAGAGGCAATGTGCCTTTCTTTGTTCCTGTGCCAGGAGTAGTGAGCTACGTCATACTAAACTCTAAAAATTTTCAGCGTAACAACACTGTCGCTCCAACTTTCTTCCTTCATAGTCATACCCCCCCCCCCCGTTCTCCCCTAGCCAGAACAAGGAACAACCCACTCTCCACAGCACTGTGACACAGGACGACCTCCTCCCTCTTTTTCCTGCCTAGACTCTGTTGCATGCAGAGTGCGGCCATGCGGAGTTTTCGTTCGCTTGAAGAATATGAGAATGTCGTCTGGGTTTGAGATGTTTTGATTGGAAAACAAGCCTTGCAGAGAAGACAAGTTACAGTTACAGCGAAGACGCACTGATTAAAATCTATGGCCATGGAGTAACGGCAAAGTAACGTGCGTTACTTTTTTTCGGTAATGGTAACGCGTTACCTTTTTTGTAGGTAACTTGGGGCGGTAACGAGTTCTTATTTTTTCGGCGTAACGAGTAACGTATTTATTTACTTTTTTCCGGTAACGCCTACAACTCTGGATTCCACGCAACATGTCCGGACACACACGCAGGCCGCCGCCAAGCATACGCATACAACCACAAGCCACCCTTGGACGCTGCGGCGGTGTCCTACACAGACGGCTGCTTCACGGAAACCGCGGGCTCCACAGCAGCCTTCTTCCTCCAACCTTGCCTCTCTACAACCAGCACTCACACAACCAATCCATACACCTCCCCACCCTCCACTGTCGCCCTAGAAATACACGGGATTGCCGATCCCATCTCACACTTTGCCACGCTATCCTCCGCATACGTTGTCTATACAGACTCACAGGCAGCTCTACGTGCCTTCCACGAAAGAGCCTTCCCCTTCCCTACCCGATTGGCCTTAGATACCGCCTTCATAACAATAAGCCCACGACCCGTGACCCTTCGGTGGATCCCTGGTCGCATGGGCATTCCCGGCAATGAGCTGGCTCATCAGCTTTCCTGCGATACTATACACTGGGCGCCGGGGATCCCATGGATGAGCCCACCGACAGAGCAGGCGGTCAGGGCTTCCAAACGCACTGTCGAGGAATAATACATGCAGCAAAAATTAGACTTAGCTGATTTGCCACCGCCACGCCCATCCTTGCCGATCCGTGAAGCTCGCATTCTTCGCCGAATACAGTTTAACCTCCTACACACACCAGCCAAACTTTATCTGTACCGGTACGCTTAAACACCTCAGTGCCCAAGCTGTCCACACACGTATGCACACATCGCACACTGCCTTACACAGTGCCACGCAGCCTTCCAGTCCCCCGCTTATCTCTCCCCGCCACCCCCACCGTGGCCCATCTGGCTCGCCTCCCTGGATCTGAAACTGTCACCTTGGCCGAGGACTTATTGAACGCATAACATAAAGGCTGTTTTTATAAAAGCGTCACACCACCACCAACACCTTCTTCCATGGTGCGCGTCTGAGAAGCGAGCGAGCGCATCGCTCCACATCGTAGATTGTTCGGGTTGGCGCCCGAACAATAGCGACACTCGGCGCAGCGGCTGCGGCGGAGCGACGGCTCGCGGCGTGCACCTGTGGCTCCAGCGCAGCTGGTTGCCATAGTAACGGCGCATGTGCAGTAGTGGACTTTGCCCGGCTCCGCGAAAAGCACTTCTGCTAGCCTTGTGTACCTTTGGCTACAAAAGTTTGGCGGCGGCCTGGGGTACTCAGAGCATAGGCATAGCTCATGACTGGTGCTTCTCGCGTAGTGGTTGCTGTGCTTGCTGCCCCTCTTCATGCAGAGCATCCACCATGGTCGCTACTTGAGGCTCAAGTGAAGATGGCAGCAGAGACCGCACCTCCTCTTGCACAGTCTCGCGGATGACACCTCGGAAATGGTCGCTACTTGGAGCTGTTCCGTCCAGGTGGCTCTCAGAGAGGACTAGGAGTGGTCTCTGGTACTCGCGCGTTTGTGTATGGATGGTATTTTAAATCGATTGCCCTTCGCTGGTGAACTGGGTGACAGCCTTTGGGGAATTTGTTGTCAGGCCGGCAAAAGTTTCTCCTTCGCATCACGATCGCAAAAGCTCACCTTCTCTTCGCTGAGAGCCGGCTAGGCGCGTCTAAAATGCACTTCATTTCCTCGACGAAAACGACGACGATCTCGTTTCGTAATAACAATTCTGCTCGGGTCGCACGATACTACCGAACGTTAAGTAGATCCGTTTATAAAAAAATCCAAGAGAGGCAAAACCTATTCGCTCTTTGGAACCATGTGTGCGCTTCCCTATCTGCAGCGAAAAAATGCTCCTCAATTTCGAACGGTCATCCCAGATGTTGACGAGCGCCCTATGGTCGTATTAATCTTCGAAACATGGCGGTACTTGTGGCCGCTGCAGAATGCATTGAGCGTTTGAGGATTGAAATGTCATAGTCGAGCCTTCAGGTTTCTCTTGTTTCTTCGTTGGCAGAACGCCTAACTCGGATTGATGCCCGTTAAGTCGGAAACTGCCTTGGTGGACCGGTGTGAAGGCATCTGGAACAATACGGATAGACCTAGCCTCATCGATTGCCAGGGGATGTTCTGGAAAGGTATGTGTCCCAGCACCTCCACCAGGTGTCACGCAGTAGTGACAATACAGTGAACAGCAGACAAAGGGACTGCAGTAACACCGAAACTGACTTTTTTGCGGGACTTACTTGAACACAGCAAGAAATGACCAGTTTGCTAGCGGCCACGCCAAGTGCGCTAGGAGGTCGTTAAAGAACAGACTGCTGTTTAAATCCGAAGGGTCAAATTAAAGGTAACGAAGAACTTCGGAGATGAAGTGCAGAAAGCAACTATGGACACCTCGAACATCGTAGAAGCAGTTCCTGCGCCTGCAATGTTTAGGGGGGATTTGGTCGCGTCAGCTTGAAAGAAACAAACATTACAAAGATTCGTGATAGTTTCATAGTACTCTTTTTTATACAATCAGCCACTGTGACTAGATTCCAGAAATTGCTAGCGAAACTTTTTTCGTGTTTTCTTTGACTTAACTTCCTTCCGCTGCCACCTACATCGGCTTGTGTACGCGTAGTGTGGACTGGTCAGTCCACACTACGGTACGGACTGGTCAGTATGGACTCAAGAGGCATAAGCTACCTTGCCTCATCTTCGAGGGCAATTTCCAAAGCTTCAGCTGCACCATTTCTCTATGACCTCATTGAGAGAAATGCGCAAAATATAACCGACCCCTATATATAGCCTTCATTTGACGCATTGGAAACCTCAGCTGTTATGCATGCACTGCGGAATCAGGGTGTAGAAGAGTGTTATGTGCAAATATTGGAAGATATCTATAACGACGGCACAGCTACCATAGCCCTTCATTAAGTCAGCAATAAAATTCCTATAAGGAAGGGTGTCAGGCAGGGGTACACGATCTCGCCAATGCTATTTACCGTTTGCAGCAGTTATTGCGAGGCTTGAATTGGGAGCAGTTGGTGATAGGAGTTAATGTAGAATACCTAAGTAATCTGCGATTCGCTGCTGACATTGCCTTCCTAAGTCACTAAGGACAAGAACTGCAAAGCATGATCAATAAGTTAGACAAGAGAGAAACGGTGAGTCTAGAAAGTAACATGCAGAAAAGCAAAGAAATGTTCAACCTTCTAGCAAGAGAACAGCAGTTCCCAATTGGTAGCGAAGTGCTGGAAGTAGTAAGGGAATGTGTATTTTTATGGTGCGTGGCGAGATCATGAGAGGAAACTAACTAGAAGGATAAGAATGGGGTGGAGCGCGTATGGGATGTTCTCTCACGTCATGAAAATGGCAGTTTACCAATATCCCTCATAAGTATAGACGCTTTACGGCGCCGTATTATGGAAGCTTTTTCTTCGATCACGTGATCCCGTCGCCATTACACGCCTCCTGACTGCTCGGTGCGCACCTCGTCGCGACGGCTGCTGCGTCTGATGGTTCGGTTCCGACAGGCAGTGTTTCGGCTGATACAGTTGTAAAGGAATGGCAAGACGACGCTGTGGTTTGACCAAAACTTCGAAGGCAATGGGAGAACCCTAATTTGATCGCTTGAGGCGTCAAAACGTGCAATGCTGGGAGAGCGGGATAGTTGGTAGCTCATCTAGGGGAAAATACAACGCACTCCTAAGACAGGGTCTAAGAAAGATAAGACAATACAGCGTCGCGGAGAGCCGCTGAGCTCTCCTCCTCTTCGTGCCAACGGGTGGATCGCCTGAATGGTTGTCTTTGAATTCGCTGAATGCTTTGCTTAATGTTTTTTTTTGTTATTATAAAAAACGGCAAAGTTTAATGCTCCTGCCGCAGAGCAAATCGTTGTCGTATTAGGTACATGCACCCAGACACGGCTCAGAAACGTTCACATGCACATCGTATGCATTTGTTTACAACCTGTTAACTGTTCTTAGAAAACCTAAAATACTTTCTACTGGACTGTTCAGACAGAAAGGCGACAAATTAAATATACTCACGAATGTTAACTATTATGCTAGCAGTACGATGCATCAAGCAGAATGCACAACCTGGTTTGCAGCCATTTCGAAGGATTCCGCGATATAAATGTTATAACGCGTGCTTTGCAACGCGTTCATACTACACGAAGTTTACGACTATGTCATCCTCACATATAAAATTGTGGTATGCTCCACGCTCGATATGCGCGCATGAAAATGCTCGAGGTCTCGTTGGTTGTAAATAATCAGCTTCAGTCTGAGCCTGCGGAGTCACTTTTAGTGACTTACTTGCATGGCCCGCAAGGAAGTGACACCCACCTCGCACAGCAGCCGTGACGCAAACGCTTTATTTCGAATATGGTTCACGAAAACTGCGCTGCTTCAGGCGAAGTTCGCAATTTGCACCAAGACGTCATGTAATACACGGACAGACAGTAAGGGTTGTCGGCTAGTATGGCTGTGCACTGCATGATCTACAATAGCGGTAAGCAGTAGCGTCAGTTGTGTTTTAAGCCTAGGCCTCTGGCCTCGGGAGCTCCTTTTACTAATACATCTGAACTGGCAGTACAGTGCACAGCAACTGAAAGCACGAAGTGACGGTTTCGGAGCCGGACCAGCTTGTTCATGCGGCTGTGTTGTGCACTTACCCTCGCAGATTTTCCACAAATGAAACCTTTCTTTCCATACTGGCTGTCTAGCGCTGGCGAACATGTTTGTTGGGTTCGTCCGTTCGGAAAGGGGGTATGGCGAACTGGCGCGAACAGGCGCAGTACGTCCATGTGCAGTTCGGTTCCGTGAAGCTCGCAAACGATCGCATCCTGCACCTTTAACTCTCTCTCGCCATTTTTGAAATCCACAGCAGAGCACGCATTTCCTCTGCATGTTCACCTCGTCGTGAAAAACACATTCGGCAGCGCCCCGCGATATTCATACTGCTGCGTTGAGGCGTACACGCCTGCGACTTACGAGGCCCGTAAATGCCGGAATACAGGGAGCGTTTTTACGGCGGCACGTCGGCGATATTCGCTCGACGGCGCGCACTCGACGACCGGCGTCGACAAAAACGGCCCCCGCCGCCGATCTAGACCCGCCAGATATTTACGCACGGCGTCCCGTGAGACCGGAAGCGGCGGGTGAAGAGAGCCAATAGCAGCGCCGAACGCCCGCTCTTCCGGTTTGGTTGCCCCTGCCCGCCGCCGGCAACATGGCTGCCGTGGCGGACGAACTAAGCAGGGACTTTTCGCGGAAATGTTATTATCGGGAAAATAAACCCTTCATCAGACATGAAATGTCACTTTTTGTTTTTTTTTTGTGAACACGGACGAATCTTGGATCGAAATGCTGCGTTTCCTCCCTGAAGCGAGAGTGTTGACCACTGCAGCCGGTGGTGTCCGGGGTTGAGCGGGCGTTCATAGGTACGCGACGGCTTGCATTCGAGCAATTCTTATAGATTCTTATAGATGCTTATGCACGCGTGCTAAAATAAGTACTTCGGTGCAGAAGTGAACACTTTCGTGATTTTAACAGAAGAGTCAGCGTCGCTGCTCTCACAGACCTCCTCGCTGAATAGTATAAGCGACTTGTTGATCACATTTGCTTTCGCGTCGAGGGATACGCGGCAGCCCGCCGCCCCTTCTCCACTCCGTGTATCTTCAGCCGGGCGTCGCGCTGCCTCGACGTCTTCTGCCGCGCGAATATCGCCGAAAAAAAACGTCGCATGTATCCCAGGCTTAATGACGCCATTTGGTGTCCAAGGGAAGAACTGCGCGCTGTAAACGGTCTACACAACAGGTGTATCTGACCGGTACCCCCCTCTGGGGCAGAAACATGGAGGCTAACGAAGAGGGTTCAGCTTAAGGTGGGGCAGCGCAGAGAGCTAAGGAAAGAAAAATGGTAGGTGTAACGTTAAGAGACGGAAGCGGGCGGACTGGGTGGGGAAAAAAACGTGGGTTACTGACAGTATTACCCAGTCGAAATCAAAACGGAGAAACGGACTTGGGCAGGGCATGTAATGCGAGGGCAAGATAAACGCTGGTCCTTAAGGGCAGCGGAGTGGATTCCTAGAGAAGGTAAGCGTAGCAAAGGTAGAGGTGGGTGGGTGGGGGGGGGGGGGGGGGAAGAAAGTTAGGTGGGCGGATGAGATTAAGAAGTCTGCGGGGATACGGTGGCCGCAGGTGGTAAAGAATATGGCTAATTAGAAAGACACGGGAGAGGCCTTTGCCCTGCAGCGGGCGTAGTGAGGCCCATGATGATGGTGAGCGGCATCAGGGTTTGTTACCGCCGGATTACCCATACCACTTCAGAGGGGGAAAGCAAACACTTCCTGGTAGAAGCCATTGTGATCTGAGAAGGAGAAGACGCGCCTGAAGGTACACTGTGGCCTCCACAAACCGCGAAGGGTGGTCCTGTACTGCTCCCCTAGTTTCCCTGCGGAGGGTAGCGAGATCATCATCCCGGAAACTAAGCCATTGTGTCAATCGGTATGGAACCGAAGGGGCCTGCTATGTAATGTATTTTCCTCAGTGTACGCGCTTAAATAAAGTACAGCATAGAATTTCGTCCAGGGAAGGTTGAGCCTAGACTCACCCCTTTCACATTGGTTAAGACTGTACGCGTTGGGTGGGTAGCCGCTTCTCCCCAAAGAGCCACCTAGTGAGAGCGCAGATTCGCGAAATCCGTCGAAATCCCGTTCCGTCTCCAAGCCTAGGGTGACGATGACGAATACGGACGAAGACGTGGGGGCCTGGAAAACCGAAGACCACTGTTTCACCCTTGTTAACTACTATTGATGATTTATCGGTTTTTATGGCTCTTTACACCATGTGGCATTAACTGTTTGTAGTCATCAAGTGTACCTGTTTTCAATTTTGTTACCTTCCCTTTTGAGATTCAGTTGACAGCTGTATCACCCGGTTATGTTTTCATCGGTTTTTATGGCTCTTTACACCATGTGGCATTAACTGTTTATAGTCGTCAAGTGTACTTTTTTTTCATTTTGTTACCATCGGTTTTGCAATTAAGTTGACTTTTAGCTTTATCACCCTGTTATGTTTTTATCGCTTTTATGGCCCTTACACCATGGGACGTTGACTGCATCTGATTACCTTTGCCTTTGCCTTCCTATACAGTGCGCGAGTTTCGCTCAATAAAATTCAATTGTCAGTCAGCGCTCTTTCCAGTCCCTTCTTCGTTTCGCCTTCAGGCTTCTTCTTTCGCGCTGTTTCACGTATGTCACCACTGGGTTGTATGCTATACATTACGTTATTCGCTTTTTTCTTTGTGCCGCACTTGAACTGGCAAGTGGAAAATTATCGAAGATTGGTGCCGTAGGCCTGAAGAAAAGGGACCTAGCACTAAGCTGTTTACTAATACACTGCGTAAACAAACCGGCACACTTTGGAGGGAACCTAAAATGGCCGCATGAGAACGCAAGTAAGGAGCTCATCTTTTTTTTTTTTAAATGAGCAACACCCACCTCGACAGAAACCGAGAAAAGTGCGAATTTTTATAAAGACGTTAAGTGATATGATTTAAAATTCCATTTATTCGCCTCATTTAATTTTCATTGTTTTTAACACAAATATTTGTGCACGAGTACAGCGACGCTTCACTTAACCTCAGTGTTTAGATTTGCCTCGTTTGCAAAAAAGTTTGTTACATACCATGTTACATTCCGAAGATTCTTCACAGTCACTGTAGTCGCCAGACGCTCTCACTGTAGTAAACTGCAAAAAATATAAATACATTATAAGCACTTGAGATCTGAGGAGCAACGGGTTGCGTTCCACTTCTCATGACCACTTGAAATGCACCTAATTCGTGCATTAACAATGATATGGTACACTTATTCTCCACTACCATGAACAAAACATTTTCAGTGTAAAAGGTGCACATCATAGGTGCGTTCTTGAGTTTGGCATCCCGCGAAATTCAAAAGTTGGCACGGAACTGTGCGTTGTCGCGTAACGACGTCAGCGCACCCAATCGCGCCCCGAGTTTACGAACTCTGTTACCCAGATGCTTCACTGAATAAAACAGCCTGTGATCAGGGCGATACTTTCGCCATGTCCGCAGCCACTACGTATTGTTGGATTCATGATGCTGCAGCAGGAGCCCGTCCATTCTTCCTCGTTGCTAACATAGCGGGGCTACTTTTCTCCAATTCAACATAAATGCGATTCTGATGTGGCATCATTATTCTGTCAAAAAGGAATACCCGAGATCATCGCCACACCATTGCTGTTGGCGGAAGCAAATTAACCCCTAGAGTTAGAACGGGCATATACCTTCCAATGTTTGCTAGTTTTGAGTTGGAGCAGTGGTGGGTTTGTCACAGAGACTGCTACTGTCAGCCGCAGCTATATGCCAGATTTGTCACATCATCGCCCTTACTTCGGCAACAGTTAGTTGTACAGCAGCGCACCAAAGAGGGGAGAAGTTGCCGAGGTATACGGGCGCTGTGTAATGGTGTTAGGTTAGTTGGTCTCCCGCGATCTCTGATGAACTCAAGCAGAAAGACAACGAACAGGAGACGGACGATGTGCACGGAACCGCTTCAGTTCACGTCATTCTTCTTTTCTTGCTCTCTGTATTTTTGCGCTCCTTCATCAGAGAAGGAGCGCTGTATTCCTCCATTCACCTAAGTGCTCTTTAGGCCAGGAAGCTTGCGTTGTTTATCACGTTTTCTGCTAGTATACACCGCTAAGCACTTAAGAAACCACCACGCATGAGCCTAAAGAGATATACGCTCCAAAATTGTATTTATGCTAATAATGTGCCCTGGAGCATGCTGGCATCCGGTATGTAGGGTCTAATGTGGCCCGGAATACATATCTTCTTGCGTCGAGCAAATATTCTTCATGTGTTTGACCGTCTATTTGTTGACAAAAAAAAAACAACTGAAAATGACACTGGGCAAATCCGCCGCGGTGGCTAAGTGCTTAGGACGATCGGCAACTGAGCCGGCGTTCCCGGGTTCGAACCCATCCGAGGCTGTCGCGTTTCCATGGAGGCGAAAGGCAAAAGGCGCCAGTACACTGCGCGTTAAATATCCCCAGATGACCGAAATTATTCCGAGGCCCTTCACTACGGCGTCTCTTTCATCTCTCTTCTTTCACTGCCTGTTTTATCCCGGCACGATTCGGGTTTCAGATGACCACCGAGATGTGTAGAAAAAAAATCAATTTTCCACTATACTGGATCTCTCAATGTCCGATTTCTTATGTAGAGTCTTTGCCAAAAGTCTGCAGCCCAAAGTGGCTGCTTCTGAGTTCTGCAGCACGGCTCGTTTTGCTTACTAAGGAACCCTAATCTCACATTGGTGGCAAGAACTTGCGTCGTCAACCCTCCCAAGCTTAAGACTCTAAATAAGCTAAAGAGCCCCGCTACACGACTTGCAAGCGAACCACTTGAGCTGTATACTTTTGACAAAGACTGCACCTGAAGCGACTACAGTCCCCTGCAGTTTGTAAACTCGGCCGCTTTTGAAAGCGGTAACGCCGCAACGTAGGAGCGCACACTCAACCAGGAAATTTTAAATCTGGTGAGCTTTAATGCAAGCTCCGATTGAACTGTGCTTCATTAGTGTTACTTTAGAAAGTTTTTGGCAAGAACAACAAGAAATGTTAATAATTTAGATTCTTAATTGCCAAATCAGGTCCTCTCCAAGCCTGTTGAGCTACACTGCGCGTCTGCGCAACGCAGCAGCACTTGAATATTCACTGATTTGCGTTTTCATGTTTTTAAAGCTTGGCACTAGTTAGCTGAACCAGCCTGTGTTAAGGAAGAAATATAAAAACTAAAGCAGTCCGCGAGGTTTAAGGAACATGCAAATATCTCTTAGTGAATCATACTTTGCTCTTCCGGAGCGGCACAGCATTCCAAAACAATCACCGCACTCCCAAATTTGTGCTATTGACGTACTACGTGTGTAAGGTGTAATGGGTGTAAAAGGAGCCACGTCTGATATTACTCAATGCAAGTTTAAGGTGGAAATCCGCCATTGAGAAAGCAGCGATGATTATGAGAACATAACCGACATTTAAGCATTGGGTTTAAGACGCCATGGGATGTAGCCTTACCGTATTGGTCACTTAGTTTTCGTTGAATGCTTTTAAAGAGTAACCCACTCACACGTACCTGTAATACATTATGTTAGAGGGCTGGCAGCTCCCGCTCTCCTCTCTTGATGTCTGTGGCATGATCGCATACGTGTTGCGCTTTTAGCGTGTGGCTTCACGACTGCTTAAGCGCTAACTATACAGGGTCTGTTCTGAAAGTAGTAGGACTAATTTTATTTTATAAAATTTATTCAAGAGAATAGTACAAACTATTAGACTTCTTCAAACTAGCGCCCTTCCGCACCTACACGCTGCTGCCAATGAGTTTTCCAGTTTTCGTACGGCTCCAGGAACGCCTCGACCGGAATGCTGTTTAGCTCCCTCGTCACGACCTTTTGAACCACCTCTACCGATCCGTGATGCTTCCCCTTGAGTGTCGTCGATTTTATTCTCAGGAATAGAAAAAAGTCTGGAGGGGCCAAGTCTGGGCTGTAGGGGGCCTGAGGTAGCGTTGCCGCCTTGTGCTGGGCAAAAAATCGGGGTCCTCATTCACATGATGAAGAAGATCCTGGCAGATCGCTTTCCGGTTGGCCTTTTGCTCCTCAGTCAACACTCCCGGCACCAACTTCGCGAACACTTTCCTCATGGCTAACTTTTCTGTTACGATCTCAAAAAGTTCGGTTTGAGGAATGCTCATGTCATCAGCAATCATTGTGATACTCATCCTGAGATCACAGTTCAGTAAATGTTTCACTCGCTACACATTTTCGTTGGTCTTGCTGGTCGAAGGGCGTCCGGAGCGGTCGACGCCTTCCACTCTTTCCTGACTTTCTCGGAACCGCTTGTTCCACACAAAAAACATCTGATCTACTCAGGGCAGCGTCACCGTAGGCCTCCTTAATGATGTCGTGAGTCTCTGCCCATTTTACCAAGATTTACACACAATTTTATCGCGTATCGCTGATCCAGTGTACGCTCCATGATTCAGCGTGACGAGACGTTTCGACAAGGGTTCACAGTACAAGTGACCTGCTCTCTTCAACGGCCGAGAGCCGACTGCCGATTTTCCCCAGCATTCCCAATATCCCCCTTCAACGATCCTGCACGCGCAGACCGCCTCTTGTCCGCCCGTTCGCCGAGGTGGGTGGTGGTAAAAACGTTTATTTCCTCTGAAAAGAGGGTTACATGGAGGTTGCTCTGGAGTCAGGCTTAGTGCCTTTCCCCTCACAAACACTAGGTGGAGTCCCTAGTACGGGACCCCAGTGGCTTCCGCTGCCGCCATAGCTCGTTCGACCATCGCCTTTTGGGCTTTCAGGTCGCAACAGGCGAGTAGGGTCGCCTCCCAGTCCTCTCGGGTGGGGTTTGGGTTTGGAGTAAAAGCAGGGTTGGAGGGGCACGCCCATACCATGTGGTAGAGGTCCGAGGACCTCTCCCCCCAGTGCGGGCACTCCCCGGAGAAGGCAGGGTCAAAGTGCTTTAGCGAGGCCGGGCACATCATGGTGTTCGTGACAAGGCGGAGGAACAGGCGTTCTTCCGCTCTCGTTAATCCTTTACACGGGTGGGGGTACAGTTTATGTCTGTCTTGGTATAACTGCGTTATTTCCCTGTAAGTGTAGGTCGGCGTGGCTTCCGCTACTTCTTCAGAGGAGGCGGGGGACGAGGTTGCCCGGTTAGAGAGCGCGCGGGCGGCTGCATCTGCTGCCTCGTTTCCTCCTAGCCCCGAGTGGGCCGGAGCCCAGACTATGAAGCGGTGGGATGGACCTCCTACGTACGAGCTGTTTTGCAGTAGCCGGTAGGCCAGGTACGGGACCCAGCCCTGTTGGACGTTCCGACACGCCCCTCGCGAGTCGGTTATGATTGTCTTGGAATCGGAGTGTGTTGCCGCTAATGCGATGGCGACTTCCTCTGCTTGAGTTACGTTTCGGGCTTTGAAGGTGAGCCCGTTCACCGTTTTGGACTCGTGGATCACCGCCGCCGTGTACCACCCGCCTTGGTGCGGGCCGGATGCGTCCACGTAGTATACCCCGGGTTTCCTTCCGTAGTGGTGAGCTAAGGCCTCTGCCCTGGCCCTGCGTCTACCCTCGTGGTCGTCCCTGGACATCTTAATTGGGAGTGGTCTTACGTGCAGGGCGTAACGCCACTCCTGAGGGAGTCTTACTCTCTCCTCGGTTAGAGTCGTGTGTTCTATGTGCAGACGGGCTAAAAGGCGGCGTCCCGACGGCGTCTGCGATAATCGCGTGTATTGACCTGTGAGGTGGGCTTCTCTAAGTTCATCGAAGGAGTTCGTCATACCCAGACCTTGGAGTCTCAGGTTAGATGTGGTTATCGGGAGGTCGAGGGCCTTCTTCGCCATTTTGCGTATTATCACCTCGATGATGTTCTGGTCGTGTTTGTTGAGGCGGAGATAGGGGGTCGAGTACAGGATTCTGCTTGTTACAAAGGCATTGGCCAGCCGCAAGGCGTCTTTGCTTCGCAATCCCCCTTTCTTGTTCGAGGCTCTGCGGACCATTCGGCCCACCTGATCTCCCACCTTCTTTAGTTTGTCGAGCGTGGTCGTCGCCAGCCTACGCTGGTGGATGAAAAGACCTAGGACTCTAATTTCTCTTCTTTCGGGTATCGGTTCCGATCCAAGTCTCAATTCTATCTTGTTTGTGCATTTTTTGTTGGGGCGAATGTGCACGAATTCGGATTTTTGAGGGGAGCAATGAAGGCCACATCTTTTCGCGTACTCGTTCACCGCGGTGGCCGCCTCCTGCAGGCTGGCCTCCATTTCTCCGAGAGAGCCCTGCGTGGTCCAAATGGAGATGTCGTCTGCGTACAGCGCGTACTGCACACCCGGGACTTTCTCCAGGTGTACCGGCAGGTTCTTCATTGCCAAGTTGAAAAGCAGGGGGGATAGCACCGCTCCCTGTGGCGTCCCTCTCGTGCCTAATAGAAAGGGGCCGTGTTCCGCGTTCTGGATCCTCACGTAGGCCTGTCTGTCCGTGAGGAAGCGTTTTATGTACTCGAAAGCGTTCTTGCCGCATCCCGTCTCTGATAGGTGTGTGAGGATCGCCTCGTGTGTCACATTATCGAAGGCTCCCTTCAGATCTAGGGCCAGCACTATCTTATCCCCGTTCGGATGTTCGATCGGGTTTAGTACCTCCCTGCTGAGCTGCAGCAGGATGTCCTGAGCCGATTTATTTGGTCTGAAGCCGTACATCGAGTCGGCGAAGACTCGCTTGTTTTCTAGGTACTCAGATAGTCTATCTCTGACCATAGCTTCCATCAGTTTGCCCACGCACGAGGTGAGAGAAATAGGTCTGAGGTTATCCGTATCTATGGCCTTGCCCGCCTTGGGGATGAAAGTTATCAGCGCCGTCTTCCACTCCGTGGGAAGTGGAGCTGCGCCCATCCAAACCGAATTAAAGTGTTCTAGGAGGGATTCGTATGCGCGGTCCGGCAGATTGGCTAGGAGTTTTACCGAGATCCCGTCCCTTCCTGGCGCGGTCCCGCGTTTCATCCTCGATACAGCGGCCTTGAGTTCGTATATTTTGAAAGGTTCGTCCAGCTCGGCATTTTGGGCTCCACTGTATATGTAAGCTTCTCCCCTTGGATCTTGGGTCGTGCTCAGGTACTGGTCCCGAAGCTTCAGTGCGAGCTGGGCCGTATTTCCTTGAAATGCATGTACCGCTCTCTGCAGGTGCTTCTGCGTCTCGGTGCGCGTCTGGTTTGGATCTATGAGCGCCCGGAAGAGGCGCCACGTATTTTTGCTAGACATCTGCCTAGCGGCCGCGTTGCACCTATCTACCCAGTTCGCGTCCGCGAGTTGCGCCGCGTACTCCGCCGCTTCTTTAGTGATTGCAGCGATCCGAGCTCTTAGCTTTCGGTTATGCTTCTGTCTACGCCATCTTTTGACCATGCTGCGTCTGGCTGCCCAGAGGTGGAGGAGGTGGGTGTCCACGTCCGTCACCGCCTCTGAGAGCTTTACCTGCGTCTCCGTCGAACGCAAGTTGATCAGCAGCTGTTTTGTCCAGGCTTGATATCCCTGCTTACCTCGTATATGGAGCTTACCTCGTATTCCTTTCGAAATTTCGTCCAGTCCGGCAGCATAGTGTGCCCCGTAGGCCTGGTAAGGGGTTTCGTACGGATCGTTATGCTGATCAGGCAGTGGTCACTACCGAGAGTTTCCTCCGTATTCGTCCACTCCACTCGCCTCGCGTTTTTCGTGAAGGTTAAGTCGGGACACGTGTCCCTCTGCACCGAGTTCCCTATCCGCGTGGGGCACGCCGGGTCAGTGTGTAGGGTTAGACCTAACGCGGACGCCGCCTCCGCTAGCTTCCGTCCTCGTATGTCTTCTCGATGATAGCCCCATGAAGGACTCTGCGCGTTGAAATCTCCCATTACTAGTAGCGGGTCTCGTCCCGCTTCCCTGATAGCTCTGCTCAGGAGTGCGGAGAAGGTTACGTTTTTTGCTTTAGGTGGGCAGTACACGTTCAGGATGTGTAGCGGTGAATCCTCCTTCTTCAGTGGCAGAAGAGTCACCATCACGTGCGAAAAGCTGGTTTGTAATTCCAGATCTACCAAATTTGCAGTGAAATTTTTGTGCACAAAGATGCACGTTAGGGGGTCGAGTTGGAACGTTTTGTAGTTTGTGAGGCTCACGTTCCCGCCAGGTTCCTGTACGGCCACTACTGCCGGAGTATGCTCGTACGTAGACAGGTGCATCCTAAGATCCGCTCTCTTAGTCCTCGATTTCAAGCCTCGACTATTCCACTGGGTTAATGTTATGGGACACTCTTTAGTTTGTCTCGCCATGTTGTATCTGGAGATTGTTGTTATTCTGGAGGGGAAATTGCTCCTGGTGGTCTTCCTCCTCGTCCTCGCTCAGCACCCTACGCATCCTGTAGGCTCGGGGATTCTGGAGTCTCCTCGTGTTAGCGTATTTGCGAACCGTCATCGCTTTCGCTATCTGTTGTGAGACTATGGTGGGAATGGATTCCTGGACCCTTCTCATAATAGCTTCTAGTTTATTTTCAAGACTAGGTTCCGCGTCGCTTTCCATCGCCTCCTCTTGCTGAGGTGGCTGGGGTTTAGCCAGCGCACTTTCTAGTTTGCTCGTTAGCACCTCGATCTGCGCTTTTAGGGCTGCTATCTGGTTTCGTAACTCGGTTTCTACTGGGTTGGGTGTGGGTGGAGAGGAAGGTTTGGGAGGAGGAGGAGGAGGAGAGGCGGTCCCACTCACCTGCTGCTTCCCGTTCTGGACTATGCTGGCCCAGGTCCTCTTTTGCTTGGGTTGATCAGAAGTCGACTCCCTGTTAGGTGGAGGGGGCGGGAGATTCCCGCTTCCTCCCTTTTTCTTCTTGTTTTTTTTCCTCTTTTTCCGCTTTTTCTCCTGATTGCTGGGTTGTTGCTGCGCGTTCGTGCGGAATTTCGCCGTGCAGTCTCTTGAGTTCGTGGCGTGTTCGCCGCCACACACCGCACATTTTGGTTTGCACACGTGAGGGGACCGCACCCCCTCCACAAACGGGGCTTGCGTTCCGCAGAGTCCGCAGTTTTCTTGTCTCGGTGTCGGGCAGGTATCTGGCCTATGTCCCACCGTGCCGCACAGGTTACACGCTGGTATGGTGCGGCGGTACGTTGCTACCGGTATCACTTGCGCGTTGTACAGTACAGCTCTGGGCTTGTACTTGCCTTCGAAGGTTATTCTGGCTTTGTTCGAAGTTCCGAACTTTCGGATCTCCAGGATGGTGCTCTCTCCGTGAAAGCTTTTCACCTTCCCTCGCAGGGACTCGGTGGTTTCCAGATTGGCCACTGTGATGACTCCGTGAACCACGTTGTCTTCGCTCTGTTTTACGTGCCCGTGCAAACGGAGGTCTGCTCCTTCTTGGAGTTGTATCGCAAAGTCCCCGACCAGTTTGTCTTCCGCGTGGATGCTCGACGTGCCCACGATGATCAGGGTTTGGTCCGGGGATATTGTGAAGTAAAAGTTGTCCGCTTCGGCCTCACCGACTCGCTGTCGTAGGGCTAGGCCTAGCTCACCGTGTTGTAAGTTCTTCAAGCTTGTCGCTGTTAATGGCTTGATGATTAGCACCACATCGTCTGGTCTAAATCTGCAGAGAAACTTGGGTTTCCATGCAGCTTTGACTTGCATTGGGCCTCCGGCTGCGCGCTCATCGGATGCCTTGTCGGGTTGCGCATGGTGGCCTCCGTGGGCTGACGTGGCCTTCCCTTGCGCGCAGGCTTGGAGTTTCTGGGCTCTTTTTTCAAAAGCCCGGATCACATTAGCGTTGCAGGCTTGGTCCCGACTGGTCTGCGGCACAGTTGACCATGCCATGCCTTCCGGGTCGTAGCCGCGTTGCTGGTTTGCGCTTGCCATGTTGGCTTGGAGCGGCCTCCCCGCCGCCGAACGCCGGCGTTCAGCCGTGAAGCTGCGTCGCGGCGCTATGGTGGATGGGAGGAAAAACGCTAAAAAAAAAAGTCAACAAATCGGCCCACCGGGTTGGGAGTGGTCTCCCTGCGTGCCGGCTGACTTGATGGTCCTGTCAAATCCAATATTGTCGGGATCCAACGCGTTGGTCCGCCGCCACGGTCGAAAATCGCCGGAGCCGATGTCCCATGCGTCCGCTCGCTACGCGCGCTGGTAGCGCCCCTTCGCCGAGGAAAAAACCAATCCTACTACTTTCAGAACAGACCCTGTATAAGCAATGGGCATTCGCTAGGAGCCGCCGCGATCACTTAGCGCCAGTGCTACCTAGCGAGCGGCGGTGAGATTTTGTTGCGGAAGCAACACTACGCTAGGTGTGAGTGATTTCACGGAGCCACGGAGAGCCCCAACTGCGCATGCGCGAAGAGCGAGTGACGTCGAAGCAGCGCGGAGCCGCCGCCGACCCCTCCGCCAAGGTAGATGTACTATGGTAGCGCGTAGGCTGCATAGAAGCCCATAAGTTCAAAACATGGCGGCTTATGGTGCGCAGCCAGCGCCGTCTTCGAAATGCGTGGACAACTAAAAAGTGACGTCATAATTAAAACAAAAACGCGACGTCGAAGTCACGTGTTTTAGTGACGTCATATTCGTGACGTCAGCGTCACGTGCTGCTTGGCGGGAAAAATAAACTGCTCAACGCCGCGAGGCCGCGACGCTTCAGCGCGACACCCGACACGAGAACGAAGAAGACACGACGAGTTGTGCCTTTTTCCTTCGTCCTCGCCTCAGGTGTCGCGCTCAATGTCGCAGGTGTAGCGCTGAATCGATGAAATATGACGCCGCCAGACAGGTTATCGCTCGCACATCGTGCAACCGCACACCTCTTTTTTGCGTACGGGGGCCCCATGGTCACAGACGATGCCCTTTTGGGGCAAAAGCGACAGAACCGCACCCAACCGAACGAAACTACACAGAAGCGCTGGCAAAAGGGAAAAGCGGAAACTGTACACGAACGATGCACACCAAGAACTCGAGCTACAAGCAACGAGGAAAAAGTAGGGCTAGCAGAATCGAGTTTCAAACAAAAGCAAGCAGAATGGTCAAAAGATATGACCAGGGTATTACATCAGAGCACCGTCAACCTTGGCATCGTCCCGCTGCCATTGTCGCTGCTCTGAGCGAACGCTGTCATAAAATTTTTACAAAGCAAGCGCTATACTTTATAACAAATTGCACACAACTAAAACATTTAAAAATAGAATCACTGCAATTGTTTTTGAATGCTTTTTAAATACAAAATATGTCCTAATTATTTTCCTCTTCTAGTCGTGTTTGTCCACTCATTTCATTTTGGCGCTTTAGTTCCACCGCTAATTTGATGTCGCTAGCACTTGGTTCTGGACCGCTTTGGAGCCCCGGCTTCGCGACCTATTTCAATTGACCTTGCCTCCGCTGCGCGGGTAACTGAGAGGTGGCGTCGCCGCTGCGCCAGCAGTGCATTCTCTAGGAGTGACGTCACACGGCGCACAGCTGCGGCGCTGGGCCCACCGCCGACCCCTCCGCTACGCGGGTGACTCAGAGGTGCCGCCGCCGCCGCGACTGCCGCGCCGTTGCTTCTGCAATTCTACTCGGGATGGCCATTGGTCGAACCACAGCCAATTTTTGTTGCGAAAGCAAGACTACGCTAGTCGCCGAGCCATTTCGCGGAGCCGAGGAAAAGCCATACTGCGCATGCGCGAAGACGGCGCACAGCTGGCGCGCCGTCGCCGTCGCTGCGCGGGTGACTCAGTGCTCTGTCATAATCCGAGGTAACGCGCACAGCAATGCCACGTCATGTTGGCCAAAGCGAGAGCCTCTCCGACGCCGCTTGACCACCGACGTCTTCGGCGGCTTCGGCGCACTCTGACGGTGCTGGCGTCGAAACGGAACATGTGCCTATTCTGCGCCGGGCATGCCGAAGCCCCTAACCCAGAATGCACCGCGCGCGGCGTCTGGGCAGCGCGTACCCGCTACTCGGAGGCAGCAGGCCGGACGAATGGATTTCTGCGCATGCGCGCGGCTTGTCGCTCAGCGCTGTCTCGCGTCACCGCGGCTGGAGTAAGGGGGGAGAATTTCTGCCCGGCGCACTTTTTCCTTCCTCCATGCCGGCGCAGCGTCGCCAACGTGACGTGACCTACCGAAACCGCCGCGCTTGCGCGCGCCGAGAACGTTGGAGTATAACAGAGCCGTGAGAGGTGCCACGATCACCAGTTGCGCATGCGCAGTAGCGGCGCATAGCTATCGTGCCGGGGCCGCCGCCGTTCCCGCGCGCTCTCCATCGCCTCTCTCTCTCCTCGTTGCTTTTGCAATCCTCGAGGTTTAACCAGACCTAAACCACTGCCATTTTTTTTTTTTGCAGGATCGATCCGGCCTAGCAGACTGAAAAGCCTAGCGCAAAGTTGCCGCAAACGAAAGCGTGCGGATAATTTTCCGAACATGGCCCAAAGGGCTAAAGTCGGAGTTGTTATTATTATTTTTTTTTTCGTAGAGGAGCCAGTGTTGTCAAGCGCCTCTGAGATCACAGCAAAATGCATGCCGCTGACGAGCTACGCGCTGCTGTAATGGCTCACAATAAACGCTTGTATTTTTCCCGCCTGCACATTTCGAGGCTCTTTTAATATGCTAACGCGTTCCCATTGCTACCGTTGCGCCGTGCTTGCCCGCGTCTGTCGTGCAGTCGTATATACGTACCGTAGCTAGCGTATGAAAGTGCTAAAACTCTCTAGTGCCGGCACCAAAACACTCCAGGTGACCGGCGGCTCTTACGTGCCAAGCGAAAAAATTCCCGCATCGTGCAGCTGTCGCGCTGTGGACTCAAGACGCAAAGTTTCTGTCAAGACTTAGCCGAGCACGAGCTTGGGGTGTTTCTGCGTCTATAAAGCGGTAGTGAAAGGATTTGGCGGTTGGCAAGTGACATAAGGAGGACTGCAGTGTATGAAGTAAGTAATAATTATTACCAGGCTCTGGTGTAAACGTCCCAAGTTGTGCAACAGTTAATTTCCGCTGAAACTATAAAAGCTTTCCTAAAGCCATTTGACCACTTCAGATGTTTTCACCTTGGACAAAAAGGGTGAAATATCTTTTAAACGGGCTGTACAGATCCAGTAGTAAGACAATGATGCTCTTTATTCTCATGATTTTCCAGTGCGCGCCCAAACTTACCCAGTGATTCATATACCGCATGCGGAAACAGTTTACCGCACGCTTCGGGCGCTTAGCGGTAAACTGTTTCTTCTAGAACTTTAATATATATATATATATATATATATATATATATATATATATATATATATATATATATATATATATATATATATATTTGCACACATCTATGAGAGTTTGTTTTGAAAAGAAGCTAGCTGCCCTTAGCGAAAAAGAGGATGTGCTTAAAATGCATTTCAAACATATTGCATTAATTTCATATTTATTTCGCATTTTTTTGTCCTTATGCTTAAACTCCAATACGAATGTTTTCTAAGGATACTACGAATAATATTTTGAACGTTCCTTAAAATACGTGAAAAGTACATTTTTGCGCGCTTAGCATATTTGTAATGCATTAAAACTATACTAAAAAAAATAAGGAGCAACTTTAGCGGCTAAAGTGGTGAAAGGCGAAAACCTGAGTGCTGCATTCTGCTACGCGATTGTTCGCTTCACATTCTGTTGGTGCATTAATTAACTGCTAATTAATGACGCTTATTCTTTGCCTTTAGAAGTGCACGGAACGCGACAGCATGTTGTAGCCCTGCCAGGGAGTCCACGGAACGCCACCACCCGAACGGCGCGATGCGTTGCCCTTTAAACGCAACGTTTTTTGAGGAAAGGAAATGGGGCTGTAATTCTCTGTCATCTCAGTGGACACCTGAGCCGCAGCGTACAGGAAGGGGAAGTGTGAGTGAAAGAAGAGGGGCCGTAATGAAGAAAATGAAAATTTTATTTGAGGAAAGGAAATTACGCAGTAACTGTCTCATACATCTCAGTAGACACTAGTCGAAAATTTTATTTGAGGAAAGGAAGTTGCGCAGTAACTGCCTCACATATTTCGGTGGACACCCGTCAAAATTCGCGCGCGGTGACGTCACGACAATTTGGACCAATCTGGAACGCGGACAAATACGCCTTGCTCGTCGGTAAATTGGTTTTTGAGTAAAGGAAATGTATCTGTCTCTCATATCTCGGTGGACACCTAAACCTCGCCGTAAGAGGAAGGGAGGAAGATGGGAGTGAACGAAGACACCGTATTCACTAGACGCGGGAGAGCGTCGCGTCGGTGACGGGAGCGGTCGCATGCCGCGTCGGCTCCGTGATAGCTCGCAATCAATTGCGATACATCAAGTTTTCCCCCTGTAAGCCTGGTACCATCGTCTCCAGGAACCTCAGCGGCACCCGTCTACACCACGTTTGTAAAGGTGGGGCCAATTTTTGACCACTTTTCGGGCATTTGAAGTCTTCGTCACGCCGCGGTGGTGCTAAGCCTAACGGCGCCGGGGCCTGCGATGACCCCGGTCGGCGATCCCTCGGCCTCGGCGGCTCCAAATCAAGTCACCGGGTACGACCCACAGTCCTTGCGGATCGTAACAATGGATACAAACCAATCCGAGGGTACTACTCAAGGCGAGGATCCTCTACCAACCGAGGACGATTACCTTGAAGATATGGTCCGCGTCTGGCGCGGAAAGAAGAACGCGGCGGCGGCATCGAGGGACGCTGGTGCTGGTGCCACCCAGCAACAGGCGCCGGCTAGCTCTACGCATACGCAGGGCGGGAGTGCGCTGAACGCAACCTCGAAGCGCTCCAGGCAACTCCGGTGGCGGCCGCAGAACACGCCGCGTGTCGAAAAAGACGACATCGTCGTGGTGCTGAAACCGCGAAACACGGTCGACCTCAGAGCAACTTTTGGTCCCGGACAAGCCGGCGCTGCAATCCGCAGCATCCTCGGGGACGACGCAAATGCAGGACTTGCGGTGTGGCCTGTTTGGGACCAAAACGTGCTAGTATGTGCGTTGAAATCAGTCGACGCCGCGGAGAAGCTACTCCGGGATGTTGTGCTGCGGGTTGGGGAACGCGAGCTACCGTTCCGGGGACACCCCAAACTCTCCGGTGCGTTCTGTCGCGGCGTCGTGAGTGTTTCGCCTGACGAAACGTCTGAAACCGTTAAAAGAAAACTCTGTGCGGAACCAAATGTGGTGTCTGTGCGCAAGCTGGGGGGAACCCCGGTTGCGGTGATCACCTTCGCGGGGACTAAGGTGCCACGGACGGTGTTGTACAGCTACGAACGGCTCCCTGTTCGCCTGTACAAGAAAACAGTGCCTGCATGCCACCGCTGTGGCACAGTGGGCCATCGGGCCGGTGCGTGCCCGCGACCACAGCCGGGGCGCTGCAAACGCTGCGGAGTCCAGGTTCCCGATGCCACTCCTGACGGCCCGGCGGAACATGAATGCGTTCCGAGCTGCCTCATCTGCGGAGGCGGCCACCCTACCGGAGCTCCTGGCTGTGCCGGGCGGTTCCGGAAACCCATCAAACCCAGCTCCCCATCAGGATCCAAACCGAAGACAAAGACGGGGCCCAAGCAGGCTCCTCCGCCCAAGGCCAAGAAAGCGTCAGCCGATCAGGAAACCAAGGCCAAAACCGGGCCATCGAAACCTGTCAAGTCCGCGACCCAGGCGGCGCCTCCGGTCCTCAACGCCAGGGACTTCCCGCCCTTGGCACCCGTCCAACCACAGGTGAGCAGTTGGAGTAGGGCAGTCTCCGGGCCCTCTACCCGTCCCTCCCCTACTTGTCCCTCTCCTACCGAAACCGCCCTACAGCAGCAGGTAGAGGAGCTCAGGCGCCAGAACCAAATTCTAGCGCGCAAAATTCAGGAATTAGAGGCCAAACAGGCCGGGTCATCTGAACCAATGCAAGAAGCTGAGCCAGACGACGAGGATGACGGATCATCCGTAACATCTTGCCTCACTAGCGTCTCGCGGCAGAGCGGGGACACGGTAGTTGGATCAGCTGGTCGCGTCGCCGGCCTAGAGGCACTGCAGGCCAAACCGAGCAACTGGAGGAGCAAGTGGCGGCCCTCCCGAACCAAATCATGTCAGCAGTCCGCGAGTCCTTCCAGGACATGTTCAAGGCAGCTTTAACGCAAGCACTTCCCGACCTTATGGCCCAGCTCACTGACTCGGTCCTTAAAGCCGTGCAGCCCTGGGTCAGCACCCAAATTAAGAACGCCACAAGCTGCGAATCCCCTCACCTCAAACGTAAGACAGCCTTCCGTCAGGCAGCGGAGGAACATGGTTCAGGCTCGGCAGCTGGTGGGTCGGTGCGGCCCCTCACTGGGGTTCGCCGGCTCCCGGCCAGAGCTATTCCGATCACCCTTAAATAAATACGACAAGATGGCTAGCAGATGTAATAGGCATGCTAAAAATTTTGAAAAATTCCAGATCATCCAATGGAACTGCAGGGGTTTCAGATCTTGGAAAAAGCAGTCACACCTCCAGCTTTACCTGCAGTCCCTAGGTGACATGCCGGCGCTCATTGCCCTACAGGAGCCCGGCATAGACGCTAAATTATCAGGCTACAGCACCTTTCAGGGGGGCCCCTCTACGTGCATCCTGGTGAATAAGGCTTACACCGTAGTTCAGGTCGACTTAGACTTGAGTACCGAGCAAGAATATACAATGGTCCGAGTACTGCCTCTCAGACGCCGCGACCCGTCAATACATATCCTCAACATATACTGCCCTCCGCGTAAGCCGCGCGTAACTTTCAATGAAATCTTCCTTCGCGCGATAAAATTGGCAGCCAAAGAGCCTCTAGTGATCGTTGGAGACTTCAATGCTTCCAGCCTTCATTGGGGCTACCACTTCGAACAGGCAAGAGGACGTAAGCTGGCGGAGCTCATCTCCACCCTCAGCCTCACGTTGCTCACGGACCCGGCGTATCCCACTCGAGTGGGGAATTCGGTAACCCGCGACACGTGTCCAGACCTTTCTCTCGTTAAAAATGCTAGAGCGGCTGCATGGGAGAACTTGGGAGATTCTCTAGGCAGCGATCACCTCCTTCTCCGGATTACACTCGAGGCAAAGGCAGCGCGCAAAAAATGGGGTCAGGCCAAGCTGACCGATTGGCACAAATTACGGAATCACACTATCCCTTCCGTACTATTTTCCGGCGGCTACGCGGAATGGGCTAACCACGTATACAACATTCAGAAACAACACGTCACAACACTACAAACCACCGAAGAGATCCCCGCAGTGGACACCCACCTGCTGCATTTGTGGGAGGCGCGCCGGAGCTTAACTAAACGGTGGAAAAAGCAGAAAACTAATCGCAAATTACGCGACCGCATAGCCAAACTCACAGAGCAGGCTGCAGCGTATGCTGCCGAGCTATCAGATTGAAATTGGATAGCACGCTGCGACGCCGCAGCTCATCAGATGAGCTCGAAGGGGACGTGGCGTCTCTTTCGCAGTCTAATCGACCCCTCCCAAACGAGAGGGGAGACGCAAAAGCAGCTCTGGCGGGCTCTGCAAGGGTTCCAAGGTACGACGGCGCAACTTGCGGACACTCTGTGCGACAGATATCTCTGTCGTATGGAGGACCCGCCTGGGCCACAGTACATGTACTCTGGCAGGCATAATTAAACACTCGATGCCCCTTTTGAGTTGCACGACCTTAAGGCGGCCTTAGCAAAAATGCGCCGGGGTACGGCTCCGGGACGGGACCACATAACAGTGAACCTGTTGGCGAACCTACCGGACTCAGCCTACCTTCATTTATTAGAATACATCAACCAGATCTGGGACGGGCGTCCACTCCCTCCCGAGTGGAAAACGTCACTTTTGACGTTTATCCCTAAAACAGGTAAGGCCGTGAATACGGACAACCTGAGGCCCATATCACTGACCTCATGTGCGGGCAAGCTTATGGAGACGATGGTACGGGATCGCCTCTCTCCATACCTGGAGAGTAAGGGCTTCTTTGCAGTCACCATGTTCGGGTTTCGCCCTCACATGTCTGCACAGGATGTCCTTCTCCAGCTGCACAGGGATGTAATACGACCCACAACTATGCAACACAATGACAAAGCCATCCTCGCCCTTGATCTGAAAGGGGCTTTCGACAATGTGAAACACGGAAGCACCCTGGCCAACTTGAGTTCTACCGATTGTGGGGCTAGGACCTACGCGTATGTAAGAGATTTCTTGTCTAATCGCCAGGCCTTTCTTCGGATTGAGGGCGAGGAATACGGGCCTTACATGATGGGAACACGGGGTACCCCTCAGGGAGCAGTGTTATCACCGCTCCTGTTCAACATTGCTATGATGCGCCTCCCAAGCCAATTGGCCCGGGTGGAAGGCATTCAACACGCGTTATATGCAGATGCTATTACAATTTGGACCACTCAGGGGAGCCTTGGAGACATGGAGGACCGCCTTCAGCAGGCTGCTTCCATAGTCGATGCGTATGCTAATGACTGTGGGCTCCAATGTGCTCCAGCGAAATCAGAGCTTCTGCATGTCAGAGCGAACCCAAAGGATAGGACAGCAATACACATCTCTGTTGACCAAATATTTAGGGGAATCCCCCAAGGTGGAGTAGATTTTTAATAAAGGAGTAATTACTCATTGACGTCCACCCGGGTGGACGTCAATGAGTAATTACTCCTTTATTAAAAATACACATCTCTCTGTCAGGAGGTCCTATTAGAGAGGTGGAGGAGCTCCGTATTCTGGGCCTTTTCATTCACCAGAGACTCAGACCGGACTCCACTATTGCGAAACTCAAGAGAGTAGGCGAACAGGTAGGGCGCATGATCCGCCGCGTTTCCAACAAGCGGGGTGGTCTGCGGGGAAGGGACGCGCTTCGGCTCGTCTATGCCTTCGTGACTAGCCGGATCCTCTACGCCGTGCCATATCTCCGCACTTACAAGACGAGGCGCGAATAGACGCCGTCATCCGCAAGGCAACTAAGCGAGCCCTGGATCTCCCGGTGGCTACCTCTAATGCCAAACTCAAGGCATTGGGGGTGCTAAACTCCTACCAGGAGCTGCGGGAGGCCCACCTCGTGAACCAATACACGCGGCTCACGCAGATGGCTCCTGGGCGCCGCCTGCTAAACCGCTTACACATCCAACACGACTGCACTCCAGAGGAAACGGAGCGTATCCCAGTACTATGGCGCCATATGCTCTGAGTCTCCCCGCTCCCCCGTAACATGGACACCGACATGCATGAAAACAGACGACAAGCGCGGGCTCGGGCTCTTGATAGACAACACGGCTCCCGACCCGGTGTATATTATGTTGACGTAGCAGGGCCATCGCCCACGGGATTTTACTCGGCCGCTGTCGTTCACCAGGAAATGCACGTTGATGGACTCTCCTTTCGAGCCCCGAATTCAATGCGGGCCGAGGAAGTAGCGATAGCGCTTGCTGCCGCCCGCGCCAATTCAAGAATAATCATCACGGACTCCCGAAAAGCATGTGAACATTACTTGGCAGGGGAGATCTCCCCCTTAGCTGCTTGTATTCTACGACGGACTGCCACTGATCCAACACCCAAACGAATCATTTGGGCTCCTGGCCACCAGGGCTTACGAGGTAATGAGGCCGCTGACGCGGCTGCCCGAGCGCTTACTCACCGGGCTCCTCATCCCAGCTCTTCTGGCTCGGAGACTAACCAGCCGCTGCTGCGATTCAGGGAAATATTAACACATTATAGCGACAACCACCGCCTTTTCCCGGCCCCTGCAAAAGGGCTGGGTAAGACGGAGGAGCGAACTTTAAGGCGCCTGCAGACAGGTACTCTACTCTGTCCTGCAATAATAAAACATTACGATCCTAACACGGATGGGCGATGCCCACACTGTGGGGAGACCTGTGATATCTTCCACATGGTGTGGGCATGTACTCAAAATCCCCACCTCCCCCTTTCCCCTACCCCTTCCAGAGAGGCATGGGAGACTGCCCTCCTCAACTGTTCCTCGCTTGAGTCCCAAAGGGCTCTGATGAAACGGGCGAGAGACGGGGCCTCGTCATGCGGTGTCCCGGACTAGGGACGCCGACCATTTAGCGGGGCCACTCTGTGGCTCACAAACTCTTTTTCCCAAAATAAAAGTTTTCACCACCACCACTAGACGCACCTTTGTTCATTCCAAACCATCAAGCTGGCATGGCGGAGTGGCACTCACTATTAGTGATGTGCTCTGCATTGCCCCTTTTCTAGTGTATGCCTTTTGAATATGTATTGATTACCACTGTTTTCATAATGGCTTGTATATAGTTCATGTACATAGAACATTACATCACTGTAATAAATACCATGTTGAAGAAAAAAAGCTGGCATGGCGGACGCACGACCGGCCCGAATTTATTTTCGGGAAAGCATGGACTGGTTTCTTGCAATCCAAAAAGCAGCTGCGGAGCCTCCCGAGTGGCTCTCAAGACTAGAGCCGTTGTGTATGTTGCGGGAATTTTAAGCTGACGAAGCCAGTCTCGTGCTGGCTGACCACGACAGTGTCGTATGTATATAACGTTGTGTATTTTTGTTGTGCAATGTCATGAGCCAAAGGCAGGCAATAAAGAAAAAAAAAGCTGGCATGGCGGAGTGGTAGCGTGCTCGACTCGCACTCCGGAGACCGGGGTTCGATTCCCAAGCTCGGCCAATTTCCTAATCAGTTTTTTTATTTATCTGGTCTGACTAGAAAGGTTAATTAGGCTAATTGCAAAAGTAAGCAATTAACTAAACTCAGCAACACTTACTTTGAGCATCACTATAGAATCCCTTTAATTGGTTGCATAGTTAGTAGGCAAAGTACAATTGGCCCCGTTTGAAATTCGCGCACTGTGACGTCACGACCATTTCGACCAATTGAAAAGCGTGACATTTCTGTCGACAGTTCCTGCTTACAACGATGAGATATTAAAGGCTTCCGCCTTAATATACATTTCATGCATTAAAAATATATTTACTTCGGCTTAAAAAAGGTCTAATGGTCGGCTTCGCAGAACGAGGCGGGTTAACGCTTTAACTGCAGAACAAATTTTACTAGCGCAGTTATCATCAATCACAATGTACATGACATATAAGGTCACGTGACGGCATGGGAACAGCAAAGATACCCACACAGCAAATCATGACGGAAGTGCCGCCGCAAGCAAGAAATGCTCCGACAAGCGCCATACCTGGCTTGCCCATATATACCCACCGAGAGCAACGCCCTAACTTGCCCGGTGAGGCGTTTTTTGTGCAAAGACAGTGGGCCCAAAAGTTACCCCAGAAGTGCCCTACTGGTCGCGTTCGAATCGGGACGTGATCTAGAAGAGAAATGGTAGTCGAAACGTGCGTCAAAAATAAGTCGAAAGAAAAAACTGGTAATGGCGTAAGAAACGGGGACACAGAAGGCGCTCAAAAGACAAGACTGACGCCAACTTGCAACTGGGGTTTATTGCACCAAGCCTGCCTTTTATACCACAACCATGCCATATCAACAAAGGCGTAAACGTTTTACATATCTGTGATAACGCAGCAAGTCGGCCGACACGCCCACATATGTATCTGGCGCGACCATCGCTGAGCGTGAACCGTGTGACGTCACCTATCAGTATATATGTACGCCTGCTTGGAATAAAGCGTACCCATTTTCCTGGCATGCCTTGGTCTTGACGTTATAACAATTGGCGACGAGGCGGTCTACGCGCCTACGTAGGCAACGGCCGATCGAGCAGCAGGCGAGCAGGACCCTCGTCCAGCGAGCGTTCGCGGGGAAAGTACGTGCTCTTGGGGTACGACTACCGCCTACAGACGCTCACGGACGCCGTCAGCTACGTTTGTGCTCCTCGCAGGACAGCATCGCTCAAGCGGCCACCGGTCCCACAGCCAACGCGCGGGACAGCTCTTCGGAGGAAACAGATGAGTAGCGAACTTCTGTACATCTTTCAAGATGCCATCAGTGGGGAAGATATCGGACTTCGACCCTAGAACGCAAAACTTCGAGTCGTACTTGGAACGGTTTGAGCACTTTTTAACGGCAAATGGCATAGCCAATGAGAAGCGCCTCTCCGTCTTCTTGACAGTGATAGGCCCGGAGGCTTATGAAGTACTGAGAAGTATCACGGTGCCGAAATCACCGGGAGAAAAGTCGTATGAAGAAGTTAAAGGTCTCCTGAAAGAGCACTACAGCCCCAGAAGCTCCGTCATAGCAGAGCGATGCAAGTTTAACAGACGCATGCAACAAGAGGGGGAAAGCGTTGAAGGGTTCATTGTAGAACTTAAACACTTGGCCAGGAAGTGCGATTACGGCGAATTCTTGGAAGATGCCCTTCGAGACAGGCTGGTTGCCGGCATACGGGATGAAGAGACTCAGCGTACTCTGTTCGCGGAACGAGACTTGACGTTTAAGAGCGCATGCAAAATCGCCCTGGACAGGGAACTAGCAGTGCGAGACAGTGCGCAAATGCGCTCAAGAGAGCAAACGGCATCGGTGCACGTCATGAAAGGCCGACCGCGTCAAGACTGGAGGCAAGCCAAACCCCAGAAGGGTCAAGGCAGCAAGAGCGAGAAATGTGAAAGATGTGGGAGGGGACACTCGTCGGAAGTTTGTTGGTACAAAAACTCTGTTTGTCGCGAGTGTTCCAAAGTGGGTCACTTGAGAAATATGTGTCCGGCTGCTAGGGCGAAATCGAAACGGACGCATGCCCTCGAATGTTCCGAGGAAGACTGAGAATGAACTGTATCAATTGGTTAACTCAAACCAATCGTGTTATGAAGTGGGCGTTAACAATGAGGGGCGCACGCTGAATATGCAAATTGACACGGGAGCAGCCGTCACAATTGTTCCAGAACAAGTGTACCAGTCTCACTTTTCGCACGTAAAATGTGAGCCGTGCAAAATGTCTCTTCGCACGTATACTGGGGAGCAGTTACAACTTAAAGGACAGTGTGACGTGGCTGTTCGATACAAAGATCAGAGCATGACCCTACCTGTCATTGTTGTAAGGGACAACGGAAGGCGGTTACCAGCACTGCTTGGACGGAATTGGCTAGAACGTCTGAAACTTGACTGGTTGGAAATTGGGCAGGTGACACTCGAGGACAGAGTGGCGGTTCTAAAGCAGAAGTACCCGTCCGTATTCTCAGGCAGATTAGGAACAATACAGAAATTCCAAGCAAAGGTTGTTATGCAACCGGGCACTGTTCCTGTTTTTTGCCGCGCCAGGCCTGTACCGTTTGCACTGCAAGAAAAGGTCGAGCAGAAACTGTTGGAGCAAATCGAAACAGGCATGCTGCAGCCAGTGATGCGCAGCGACTGGGCAACGCCACTAGTCACGGTTTTAAAAGAAGACGGCAGTATCAGGTTATGTGGGGATTACAAGACAACCGTAAATCCCTCACTGAAAACAGATCATTACCCGCTACCCAGACCGGAGGATTTGTACACTGCTTTAGCAGGAGGGAAGGTGTTTTGTGTGCTAGACCTTTCGTCGGCATACCAGCAATTGCCACTTACTCCCGAGTCCCGACCTTTTTTGACTGTAAACACTAGTCTCGGGTTGTTTGAATTCCAACGCCTACCTTACGGTGTGGCCAGTGCGCCGGCAATATTCCAGTCAATGATGGACGAGGTGCTTCATGGCATCCCGCACGTGGGATGTTACATCGATGACGTAATCGTGACTGGACATGACACGGCAGACTGCCAGAAGACACTGGAGCGTGTCTTGCAGCGCTTGAGCGAATATAACATCACTCTCAATGTGAAGAAATGCCGCTTCTTTCAGAAATCGGTCACGTACTTGGGTCACACGGTAACTGAAGAAGGTATTTACCCTACGGACGCCAAGAAAAGGGCAATCTTGGAGGCACCGGAGCCGACCACCGTGACAGAGCTTAAAGCATATTTGGGCATGTGGAATTTTTATTCCAAATTTCTTAAGAACGCCTCGACTGTAGCGGAGCCGCTTTATCGGCTGTTAAAGAAAGATCACAAATGGTCTTGGACGAAGCAGTGTAGCGATGCATTTAATGATACGAAAGTCCTACTGACCCGCAGCAGGGTGCTGGCATTCTATGACGTCAGGAAACCGCTCGCAATGCTTTGCGATGCATCGTCATATGGCTTAGGAGCAGTTATCTTTCACGAGACGGCTGAGGGCGATGAGAAACCAATCGCATTTGCGTCGCGTACGCTTACAGAAGCAGAAAAAAGTATGCACAGTGTGAGCGCGAGGCTTTGGCCTTAATTTTTGGACTCAAGAAATTTCATAGGTACCTGTACGGCCGGGAATTCACCATATACACAGATCACCAGCCATTACTTGGTATCCTCGGGCACGACAAACGTGTTCCAACTATGGCGGCCGCACGTATGCAGCGCTGGGCTATAATGCTTGCAGCTTACAGATACCGACTGAAGTTTAGGAAGGGAAAAAATGCAGAAGTGGCCGACGCCTTGTCAAGATTGCCCCAGCCGGTACCCGCGAAATACGAGGCATCCGAATGTCTGTCAGTGTTTCAATGCCTTCCGCTGACAGCTGTCGAGATAGCAAAAGCCTCAGAGAGAAGCTTAACGCTGAGCCGGGTGGCACACTTCACGTTGAACGGGTGGCCTAGAGATTGTGCAGACGATTTAAAAGCTTACTATGTTCGCCGTGACGAACTATCGCTGGAGCAGGGGTGCGTAACCTGGGGTGTAAGAGTTGTAGTTCCGGAGCAACTGAGGGAACGTGTGCTAACCATGCTACATGAGGAGCACCCGGGGACCAGCCGCATGAAAATGCTCGCGCGAAGTTTTGTCTGGTGGCCCGGGATCGATTTAGCGATTGAACAGTACGTGCAGCGATGCAAAATCTGCCAAGCAGTTCAACCTGCGTCCCGGCCGGTCCCTCTCCACCCTTGGCCATACCCCGCGCACAGCTGGTCACGCGTGCATGTGGATTTTGCACAGAAAGAAAGAAACGTGTTCCTCGTACTGGTAGACTCGTTCTCAAAATGGATTGAAGTATGGCCAATGCCCTCAACGTCTGCATTAAAAACCATTGAGAAGATTAGGGGTGTTTTTGCCGCTTACGGCTTGCCTGATGTATTGGTGAGCGACAACGGGCCACAGTTTACGTCAGCGGAGTTCACTGACTTCCTGAGCACCAACGGTGTAAAACACGTGCGTACCCCGCCTTATCGTGCCGCATCCAATGGGGCTGCAGAAAGAACTGTACAAACCGTGAAAAAGGCTTTGCTGAAGCAGGTACTTGAAAGCGAGGCATCACATACGAAGCTGACGATTCAAGAAAGAATTGATAGCTTCCTCATGGCTTATCGTAACACACCAAGTAGTGTGACGGGCAAATCACCCGCTGAACTTTTTTTGAAGCGTCAGCCACGCGTCAAACTTTCTTTACTCAAGCCTAATTTTGCAAAGACCATGCAACACAAACAGGAGCAGTTAAAGGCACAACGCGATTTGGTTCGTGGGCAAGAGCGCGCGTTTGTTGTGGGCGACCGTGTGTTTGTGAAAACTGTGCGCGGTGAAAGTGTTGCCTGGGAAGAAGGTGTGGTGTCCCAGGTTGTCAGTGCTGTGACATACGTGGTGCAAGTGCGCGATGGATTGCGCTTCACGCATGCCGATCACCTGCGTCCTCTGCACGCCGACCCCAGCTCTACTCCTCCGCCCAAGAATGTGGGTGCTAAGACAACCCGACCGGTGGAAGTGTCCTCATCCCTGCCTGACACGGACTTGTCACTGTCGCCATCGGAGCCCGCCAGTGGCGCAGCTGACGCGCCGGACGGATCAACCCAGCCGGCCACGGTGGAGCCTGCTCCGCAGGAGCAGTCCGAGGCTCCCTTGGCCAACGCGCCAACACTATCTGCGCCAACACTATCTGCACCACCAGGGGAGGAGCCAGCGCTGCGTAGAAGTGCTCGCGTGCGAAGACAACCAGACTGGTATCGACCCCAGAACTTTTGAGTGATGGCTTGTAACTAAATTAAGCGGGAAAGAGTGTGATAACGCAGCAAGTCGGCCGACACGCCCACATGTGTATCTGGCGCGACCATCGCTGAGCGTGAACCGTGTGACGTCACCTATCAGTATATATGTACGCCTGCTTGGAATAAAGCGTACCCATTTCCCTGGCATGCCTTGGTCTTGACGTTATAACAATATCAAACGGCAATTCATGCGAACACTGGCAATAAAGTAACGCTGATCATTACAGAATCTAATCTAAACAGAGCTTGGGAAGCCAACTTATTTTCTGGCCAGCAGAAACAATAACATCAACCAAGGCAAAAAGAAAAAAGAAACAAGGCACTGGGGCATGACAGGTCCACACTAACGAATTATGAAACGCGTGATGAAGGCGAAAAAGAGCAAAAAATCGAACGACTATGAGATAAAACCACGTGAAAAAAGGTGACCAACAATAACCCGGAAAAAACATGACCAACAATAAGAATATGGAGGGATGAAGGTTGTTGGGCATCTTTTTTCAAGTGGTTTTATCTCATAGTCGTTCGATTTTTTGCTCTTTTTCGCCTTCATCACGCGTTTCATAATTCGTTAGTGTGGACTTGTCATGCCCCAGTGCCTTGTTTCTTCTTTCTTTTTGCCTTGGTAGATGTTATTGTTTCTGCTGGCCAGAAAATAAGTTGGCTTCCCAAGCTCTGTTTAGATTAGATTCTGTAATGATCAGCGCTACTTTATTGCCAGTGTTCTCATGAATTGCCGTTTGATATGTAAAACGTTTACGCCTTTGTTGATATGGCATGGTTGTGGTATAAAAGGCAGGCTTGGTGCAATAAACCCCAGTTGCAAGTTGGCGTCAGTCTTGTCTTTTGTGTGCCTTCTGTGTCCCCGTTTCTTGCGCCATTACCAGTTTTTTCTTTCAACATGAACCAACTCGCCCAAACTGGAGTTTTACTTAAAAAATAAGTCAGGAGTCGAACTGTGAACCAACATATACACGGGCGTCTAAGGCAGCCTGTCGGCCTTGCCGGTCGTGGTCCTTTTCGCTGGCATATTCGGGCCCTGAAATACCCAAGGCGCCTTTGCCGGTATCATGCTATCACGTTCTCCGCACGTAGTGTAAATAAGTGGTAATTACCTTCCTTCTAGAAGTTATCATAAACGAAAGGACTTCAGAACAGAAAAGGCTTGGGAAGGTTGGTAATTCATTGCAACACAGGAATCATAGCGCGGGAATAACGCAGGCGTTCTCGTACCGTCTCGTATTTGTCCTGTGTTGTTCCCCCTCTGTGATTACTGTGTTGCAACGAAAGGACGACAGGAAAGTTAATGTTTCACTGTTCCCTGAAACGTCATTTCGAGCTCTAGATTGTTCCACAGTAGCCTGAACGGTAATGTGTTTTCCTGTTTTT